>NW_026593205.1:0-5752 GCF_907164565.1 Psammomys obesus | reverse complement strand
ACACCCATCACACACAAACATAAACATCACATACTCATACCACATACACACACTGATATACAAAGGCAGTAAAGTAGCAAGTTTGGGAGAAGTCAAGGAGGCCCCATAGACGTCCACAGAAGGCCAATCACACCATCAGTTCCGAGCCTTTGAGAGTAGGCAGAGCACCGTCTGGGGTCTGATCAGGCAGTATACCTGGAGTCTTGAACATGAGGAACTGGGGCCAGAGATGGGGCAGATGGCTCAGGAAAAAGTCCCTCCAAACTCAAGGGCCTTGGGAAAGAGGAAATGAAGATACCCAAGGGGCATTGATTAGAAGGAGCTAGGCAGGTCCCTATGTTGGAGAGGAAGGTCCTGAAGTAGCAGAGGCCAGGCAGCTGGAAGGCCAGGAGGAGAAGGTAAGAGAAAGATAGAAAATACAGGGCAAGATTGGTGTCCCGCTTAGGGTTACTGTTATGAGATAAATACCATGGCCAAAAGCAGCTTGAGAAGGAAATGGTTTATTTCACTCACAGTACTGTCTAACAGTTCCTCATCAGAATCCGTGAGGGCAGACAAGCAAGGCAGGGACCTGGAAGCAGCTGACAGGCCATGGAGAGATGCTACTAGCTTGCTCAGCCTGCTTCTAGTTCCCAGGCCCAGCAGCCCAGGGTGGCCCCACCCTCGATGGGCTGAACCCTCTCCCACCAATCACCAATTAAGAAAATGTCCTGCAGGCTTGCCTACAGCAGGATCTCGTGGAGGCGTTTTCTTCTCTGATGACTCTAGCCTGTGTCAAATGGACAGAAAACTAGCCAGCACAATTGGAGGGGCTTGAGCAGGAACAGAAATGAAAATGATACGTTCAAGGATGGTTTCTACAGTACTAAAATGTGTGTATGTGTGACTATATATCTAAGTGTGTGCGTGTCCATGCGCAACTGAGAAGCCAGAGGACACAAGCTGTCTTCCTATGTCACTCTCCACCCCAACTTTTAAAAAAATTCAATTAAAATATAATTGAGTCATTCCCCCCTTTCGTCATGTCTAACCCGTACCAGCTACCTCCCAGCCTGCTCCACCTCTAAGTAACACCCTCTTTTCTTTATATTGTTATATATTTACAGCCCAGTATATAAATACTCCCTGCTCGGTGTAGGTTTGGTGTTATTTGTATGTATGTGAGCTCAGGGCTTACTGTCCAGTTTGGAGACCCGGTCAGGGGTCTCATCCCTAAGGAAGATTGTTTCTCCTGTCCCCAGCATTCCTCAGTTGCCTGTACGTGTCTGTGGATGGGACCTCATCCACGTTAGCATGACTATTGATGTATTTCTTCAGGCCTTATTTAGGTGGCCATGTTGCTGAAGTTTCATGAATGAAGCTTCCCCTGTCGTTTCTAGGAGACAGAATCTCACACCAGGTTCACTGGCTCTTAAGACCTTTCCACTCCCCTTGCCATGACACTCCTGACCCTTAGGTGCAGGGCCTGTGTGGCAGATGGCTGTATTGGGGCTGAGCACCCCAAGATCCCTCGTTTCCTATTGTGCTATCTGCTGTAAAGCGAACCTCTGTGATGGGGGTGAGAGCTGCTCTCATCCGTGGGTGGAAGGGTGAATGTTTAGAATGCAGCTATGTGGTTGGCTTGTTTATGTAGCTGCTGGGGATCTGGACACTGAGCTTCACCTCACACAGCACCACTACCTACTGAGCCTTTCCCCAGCCCTGGGAGGATTTAACCCCTTAACCCAAACACTTTTCCCAGAGAGACGAGTGTGTTCCCTGGCCAGCCGTGCTGCAGCTGTCGTAACTGAGTGACCAATCCATTTATTCAGTTAGTGTGTGTCTGGCCCTGCTACAGCCCAGTGAGTCCTTGGCCACTCTGAGCTGTTAAAAGTCACAGCTCCAGGCTGAGTGACACAAAGCTGTCGTTCCCAGCCACTCAGAAGGCTGAGGTAGAATGATCAATTGATGGACCTCATAAGTTCCAGACCAACCCAGGCAACACAGGGACATCTAATCTCTAAAGTAAAAGGAATTAATCTTGTGGGTGTGAGTTCATGTGACTGTGTGTATAATGCAGAGAACAATCTTGCTGTTGGTGGTGACGGTGTGTGTGTGTGTGTGTGTGTGTGTGTGTGTGTGTGTGTGTGTGTGTTAGGGGTGCATGTGGATGTCAGAGAACTACTTCACAGAGTATGTATGTTCTTTTCTTCAGCTTTCACATGAGTTCTGGGAACTGAACTCAGGCAGTCAGTCTCTAAAGGCAGGTGCTTTGTCCACTGAGCCATCTGGATAGTCGTGCCCTGCCCTGCACTTGTGCATGCCTTGTGTTTGTTTTGTTTGCTTTGTGGGTCTCTCACTGGCTTGGGGAGCCCTGGGTAGGCTCAGCTGACTGGCCAACAAGCCCCAGGATCCCTCTGCCTCTCAGTTCCTGGAATTACAAAACTCAGGTCCTCATGCTTGCAAGATAAACACCTTCCTGGCTGAGTCGTCTCCCCGCCTTCATTAATTTACTGCTCGAGTGGCAGGTGACCCACCTGCAATGAACCCGTTACCTGCCTTCTGAGAAATAATGATTAGAGAAACCACCCCCCAGCTCCCAAACCCGCCAACTTCCTGCCAGCCTAATAATGAGGCTTCTCCCAGAGTTAATCCTTTCACATAAAAGGTAGCCTGGAGTAATCTGATGCCAAATTAATGCCAGTGTTTTTCTACTGTCCCCATCTTATCAGGAAAAGAAACTTTGGAATTACCAATCTGCCTTTTTGTTTCAAGTTTCTGTTTTCTTCAAGCCCCCTTTCAGCCTGCAAGACCAACCTCCTTTGCTCAGCGTAACTGGAGGTTGCATCCTCCCCAACGGGATGGGTGTCCTAGTTTGTGTATTTTTGTTCCTGGACAGAGCTGACACAGTGAAGGAAGAGGGAACATGAACTGGAAGGGGAGAGGGAGGAGAATGGAGGGACCTGTGTAGAGATGGTGGCCTTGTCCTTTCCCAGGGGTCACCTGAGCCCAGAACTCAACAGGGTGAGTGCTGTCTTAGATGTCAATAGCTTTCATTTCCTTTTTTCTTCCTTCCTTCCTCCCTCCCTTCCTTCCTTCTTCCTTCCTCTCTTAAGGAATTGTGCATGTGCGTGTGTGTGCGCATGTGCATGAGTGTATGCACACATGCCTTGGGCAGAACAAAGGACAACTTGCAGTTCTCTCCTACCATGTGGGCTCAGTGACCAAAATTGGGCTATGGGACTTGGAAGCCAGTGTCTCAGCCTGATCAGCCACCTCACTGGTTTCTTCCTCCCTCCCTCTCTTTCGTGCTGCCTCTCTCCTTCTCTGTCTTTCTTTGTGTGTGTGGTGTATGGATTGGTGTGTGTGTGTGTGTGTGTGTGTGTGTGTGTCAGAGACAGGGCTGAGACACACACACACACACCAGCGTGGGGGCAGAGAGGGCAAGCACAACAATCATCCCACCCTGCATCCTCTTTGTCCTTTGAGAGATGGTCTTCTACCATCCGGGAACTCACCAAGTAGGCTAGGCTGATTCCTGTCTCTGCCTCCCGAGTACTAAGATTCCAAGTGAGTCTAGTGCCCAGCTTGCTTTCTGTGGGTTCTGGGTGTTGAACCTGTGTTTTTGTGCTTGTGAAGCAAGCATATTATCATTTCCCCAGTCTTCTGATTCTTTTTATTCGTGGTGCTGGCAATTGAACACAGGGACTTGTGCATATGCGTGTTCATGACAGGCACCCCCTCTCCTAGTGAGCTGAACTCCTTGCTCAGATATGATATCTTCAAGAAGATTTTTCTGGGCAGAAGATGTAATGCGTGTAAGACTAAGCTATCAGAGAGTGCTTGATGACCGACTAACAAAGTTAATGCTCACTGATTAACTAACCAGCAGCAGCTCACCCGGAACTTTAAGGAGCTGTGCCTGGGTCTTATCAGATGACAGTGATGGAGCAGGGGCCACAGGGTTTCCTCTCTTTATGCTGTTTCTAAGCCTGACCATGTTTATGACTAGGAGGAGGGGGCCGGAGGCTCAACTGGTTAGATCATCTGGAGAAAAGGCAGAGAATGTCAAGGAAGGAAGAGGTGCTGTGCTGCCTCAAAGCCCACCATGCGTGTCCATGTTCTCCAGCTCTAACACCTGAGGCCCCACCCTGCCACCCCATTCCACCATGGACTCCATCACAGGGACATTCCTGCCCTTCCTGGAGTTATGAGGGTCACAGCCTGGACCCTGGCAACCGTGAGGCTCTGTGACTGGTCCTCAAGTAGGAGTGGAAAAGCAGAGAAACAGTTATCCACTGGCCATACCCGAAACAAGAGCAAAAAAAAAAAAAAAAAAAAAAAGGTGCAGCGTCCCCCTGCCCAGGCCAGCTTCAGGGTCCTGACGTGAAGTCCTTGCCCGGTTTCAACAGGGCAAGAGCCATGCAGAGCTAAGCTGTCCTGGCCGAGGTGGCTCTGCCTGCCACTGACGTATTTCTGTCAGCTTCTGTCTCTCCCGCAAGGTGATCTAACAAGTTGCCAGGGTTGTGCAAAATCTCTTCCCCAAAGACAAATCTCTGCTCTCGCTGGGGCATCAGCTTTTCCGTTCCTAGCATGGATTTCCTGGGGAAATTCCAATTCCTTGGGGTCCATGTTTAATACTAAAGGGAGAGACACACAGTGCTTTTTTTCCCAAACCCAGTATTTTGAGACAGGGCCTCACTCTGAAGTTCTGGCTAGCCTGGAACTCACTGTGTAGATCTCACAGCAGTCAGCCTGCCCAGCTCTCACCAGGGCTTAAAGGTGTCTACCATTTGAAGGCACAGGGGGCTCTTTAGAATATTTTTGCCTCTGCTGGGCCATTGGGAAGAGAGTGTGCTGAGGAAGTGCTGTGGGTGCCTCAAGCCAAGAGAACCAGGTCTTGGCACAAGCCCCACCCAGACTCCAAGCCTCTGTTTGTGCTCCTTTTGGGAACTAGGCACTTCCTCATTTCTGCTTCTTGGACCTTCTTGCTGACAAGGCATGCTACTCTAAATTCAACTGATTCAAGACTTTTCTATTCTTATAAACAACAGCTAAAAGGCACCTTACCCACAGACAGCTAGCAATCTCAGAAGGCACAAGACCGGTAGAGATTATGAAACTTTTTTTTTCTTTATGAGACAAGGTCTCACGTGGCTCAGGCTAGCCTTAAACTTACCATGTAGTGGAGAATGACTGAACTTCTGATCCTCCTGCCTCCACCTCTCAAGGGCTGTGATTACAGGTATCTCTAGTAGCACACCTCATCTATGTGGTGCTGGGGATGAAACCCAGAGCTTCTTGCATGCTAGGCAAACCCTGCCCTACCCCTGAGCAACAGCTTCAGCAACAGCTCCTTCTAGTGCTCCTTCAGGATGGGTGAAAACTACTCTAGGCTCTGGCAGAATATTCTAGAGCTGCTTGAAGGGACAGCCATCCCCCACCCCCAAGGTTAGGGGAGAGCTAGGCCTCCTTCCCTGTGAGCTCTTTCCACAGAGTCCAGAGAGTCAGAGAAATGAATGTCTGGCTTCTAGAGTCCTGGACTGTGGAGAAAACAGGTGGTGCTGGAGAGAAGGCTGGCGGGCAGAGAAAAGGCCAGTGGCTGGACTTGGCCAACTGCCCTTGGCTCAGGCCTCTAGCCCAGAGCTAGCAGCCCCAATGTCACCCACTGCAGGTTTCACCCATCTCACTGGTCACAAGACTCAGGGAACGACCCAGCAACGAGTGTGTGTGTGTGTGCCAGCCAGCATCTCAGGTGGCCCTGAGAATGGGA
>NW_026593204.1:0-8381 GCF_907164565.1 Psammomys obesus | reverse complement strand
GTGTGTGTGTGTGTGTGTGTGTGTGTGTGTGTGTGTGTGTGTGTGTGTAAAACAATAGTTAAAGAAGAGGTCATGTATTTGAGCTGGGGGCATGGGATCAAGAGGATGGAAATGCTGCAAGTAGAATACTCAGATTAAATTCTCAAAAAAAAATTAAATTAAAAAGACAATATAAAGATAGAACTATAAGTTTTACGTGTATGAAGACAGACCTATCACCTCACAAATAAGATAACATGGGGCTCATTGCCCCTTCATGATAGCCACTAAGATTTCATTTTATTTTTAAATACAAAGCTGTTTGGTCTATTGAAAAGGTTGACTACAGGATAACTGTAGCCTAGCTTAATGTTTTCTCTAACACAAAAGGCTTTAATTTTGTTGAAGCACTTAGAAAACTATTCTGCTGACTGAAGTTCTGTGCCTTAAAGTTTGGCAAAGAATGTCTCAGATTAACAAATGTTAAAGAAGGCTAGGGAGATGGCTTGCTTTGTAAAACCTGACAAGCGAGTTAGATCTCAAGGTTCCACACAGGGGAGAAAGGGCTGACACCTGCAAGTTATCCTCTGACCTCCACATATGTGCTGTGGCCGTGCATACACACATATATACCTACCTACATGTATACATACATACATACATACACTAAAATTTAAAATATAATAAAAATTATTAAATACAAATATTTTGGTAATATTTCAGCTACCATTGGAAATAAGCAAATTATAGTGAGCATTTAAAAAAAAATTAAAGCATGAAAATAATCACACCCATGGAATGTAAAAATCAAATTCCATAATTTGAAATGAAAGCATATATGGAGATAAAGAATAATTTTAGTGTTCTGTGGTAGAAGGAGCACCTGTCAGCCTGCTGGCAACAACTGAGAGAAACAGCCTGTTGTAAAGATCTGATTCACTAGCAAAATTGGCATAAAGGCTATAGTTTCCACATGATCCTAGAAGTATCTAAAAGGAAAGCAGAGTAGCAAGGGGAGCACAGGTGTTGAGACCAAGTTCTGTGGTGATACCAAACCTCAAAGTAGGTCAAAGTGGTCTTGTTGTGCCAGGGGCCTGAGGCCACTGGTTGCATGTGATTCCAGGCTGAAGGTCAGTGCAGAGCACTACAAAAGCTTGCATTTCAAGCATGTCAGGGTGTGACAGGTTAAGCCTTCCACGAAGCTTATAAGCTCTGGCAAGCTGCAAGGAGAGTTTTATTGTTCCTGCTTTTGAGAGCGAATACATTTTGAGTCAAATTGACCATAAAGCAGTTATAGAATGAAGACTATAAAAGAAACAAACAAACAAACAAACAAAAAGCTTTCTCCAGATCAGTAGTGGTCTATACTTGGGGAATCTGACTTCTTCTGGTAAACAGCCACATTTTACCTACCCTTTCACTGAAACCCCTAGGATTTTAGCAAATCTTTCAAAGCCCACTCACACTCAGAGATACTAAATGACACCTGTGAGCTAAAAGCAGCAAAAATAATATCCTGATGAATTCACTCCTTCAGCCTCAGCACAGCCTCTCTCTCTCCAGCGCTCAGTGTGTGCAGGGTTGGGTTTTTGCTTATGAATGCCCCTCCACTCTCTCCCACCTCATTTCCCTTCTATGTAACCAAATCCGCCCAGCAACTGGAGACCCAAACAATCTTGTTAACTTAAAAGTTTTCCTGCAGATTTATTGACCCAGTAGAGTTAAACAGAGTAAGTGTTGATCAACACCTCACAGGTATTTCTTTAATTATTGGACTGGCATCTCTGGGGCCTAATAAAAATTTGCAGGGAGGGTTAGTAATAAAGTGACTATTATATTTATTTATTTGTGGGGGAGGAAGCATTTTGGTTTTCTAAAAGAAACCTCTACTTCTTCCCATAAATTGTAGCTGTAGCCTTGATAACACCATGGCTGAACAATAAAGTCTCCAGGGCTGCTCACTGAAAGAGATTAAACTATAATTAAACTACACTATGAATAAAGGAGAGTTGGAAAAAAAGAAGGGAAAAAAACTGTGGTTTTCATAAAGCAGAAAAGAAGTACATTGACTGGTGTTTACAGCCGAGTAACTATTTTTTTCTTCTTGACTACAAAACAGTCTTATTTTTAGCCAGCCAAGGTTTTGCAAGAATGCCGTATCAGCCCCACAGTTCTGCGCTTTGAAATAATTGCACCAAGCTGGTCCCAAATCAGCAGTAACTGAGTACAAGGCAGGAGGGAAACCTTGCTCAAATGCACAGTGCTGATGAAATTTGCCATAACACTATGAATTATGTCGGCTGCCTGCGTGAGGTTCCACATAATGGGAAAAAAGAAGTTAACTAGTTCTTAATTGAACGTACAGCTACATAATATCCTTTTGTTTAGGCTCAAAAATGGATTTTTTTAAACCTCCTTATCAGTGCAGCTATTAAATATTGTGGCTCTCCAGCTATCAGTCTCCGATCAGCACAGTTAGTGCATTTTACCTTCCAAGGAAGTGCACTTTGAGCCAGCTGGAGCACAAGAAATGGAGGAGCTGGAGAAAGTCATAATTGAAACAGGCGACTGCACCGTACAGACAGGAAATAAAAGGAAGACTGGCCCTCCAACGGATTAAATTAGATGTTTCAGATTCAGACATTATCAGGAAAAAGAAGACTTATGTGAGAGGGGGGAAAGGTAACAGTGAGTTCATTCAGCCGAGCCCCCTCCTCCTCACACTACACATGTTTTTGCTGGAAGCTCACTGTGCCGCCCTGTAGGGCAGCCTCTGCGCTGCCTTGATGCTGCCAAACAACAGTGAGCAGGTCCCTGCCTTAATGTCACACTATCCTCTCCCTCCTGTCTGCCCTCTCCTCTTAGAGGCCTTTGGTATTCTATTTCCATAAATTAGGCATGAAATTATGTTGGGCTGAGGATACATGATTTCAGCTGTTTTATAGTTGGAAAAGAAAATCTCTTAGACCTAAAGCAAAAACATTTTTTAAATATACTTCCTGCCTATTAGTTTGAGATATGCCTATTATAGATAATGCATGCTTTGTAGGAACTTTCTTCTTTCCTTTTGATCTAATGGAATTCTGTCTTGTCCTTCAGTTCAGATAACGTTTAGCAAGTACCGACTGTATACAAGACCTAAGACTAAGGGATATCTGCATATTTATTACACTGGATACAACAGTGTTAATTTATGTGCACTTCACATTCCTGAGTGAAGACTTGTGTTTCAAAGATTTTTACCAAGCAGATTTTATTTTGCATTGGCCTAAGCTACCGAAACTGGTTCAAATTTTCCTTGTTTCTCTTTTCTTATGTGGTTCTGTATCTTTTTTATTTATTTAAGCAAATACAGCTTTTATTTAACAAAATTTGCTGTAAATATCCAGTTCCAAAGTTTGTTACTGGAAAGTGGCTGAGATACTGCCTTTTAAGGTCAGTGCACATCTCAGCATTCTAGGACCTAGTGCCCTTAATAAGGGAGGGCACGTGGCAATGCACACGGACCTTGATCTGAGAAGGATATGGACACACTGGATATAGAAGTCAATATGCTCAGAAATCTCTGTTATTTTCTCAAAGCTAAAAGCATTACTCTAAAAAGTAGATGGAATTTTGCCTGTGAAGGCAAAGGATTCTTTCCTACTTCCTGTAACTTTCTGAGTGCACATAACACAGCATCAGAGGAACATGGCCTTCCGCAGGAGGCTGACGTGGAGTCCAGCCTCATCCTCACAAGTGTAATGGCTCTTTAGCTTCTTGAGTTGAGCCCTGAGAAAATTCCCATGCACACATCTGCTTCACTTAGCCTGTCTGTTGATGAGAGTGAAGTGGGACTGGGACAGCATCATGTGAGTGGGTTTTGCATGGAAAATATTGTGGGTTGCTTCCACTCCAGCTGGACAGCTTTATACAGCTATAAACCTTTATTGCCACATTAAGTTCTGTTCAAAGGGTATGAATCTTTGGTACTCATGGCCCAAGAAAACTGCTACCAATTATCTACTGAACAGCTACCAGGATCAGCAACTTGGACAATAGTACCAACAAAATGTATGTACTGAGCATTATCCTACAAGACAGCATTCTCATTCTAAGAACACATAGCTTACATTTATAAACCTAAAAAAAGAAAAAAAGATGAAAATTCACCCTAACGCCGACTGACTTGTATTGCTATCTCACAGAGAATACTTTTCCATTCTTGAAAAGTAATTTCAACATAAATCTCAAAGAATGAGATAATGTTATAGGGAACACTTGTTTCTAAGCTGTGAACATTAGTCTCACCACTGTCCAGTATTGAGCCATTCCCAGGAGCTCAAGGAAGCAGGTTGTGTCATCAGAGTGTCACTTCCAGGAGCAAGGGTGCAACAGCAGCAGCTACCTGCCCAGATCTGTCACCTCTGTAGATGTAAGCCCAGACATGTCATCCTCAGAGCTCCCTTCCTTCATTCTTTCCAAGAGTTGTCTCTTATAACAGGATGTCCATTGGTGGAGCTTGGTCCTTGGATGCCCAGGTCTGTAACTGCATTCAGTTTCAGAATTATATCCATTTACTTCATTGCTATGAACTGGCTGTGTGTTTATCCCTCCAGAAGAGCTGTTTTCATTGCAGCACCCTAAAGAATGTAATGATAGTAAGTGCTGCAGAACTTTGCGCCATTTGCTTGTAAATGGCACCTCCTATGGGCCTCACGGAATCCCGCCTGAGGAAAGGTGCTGTTCTTATCCACTTTTGCAGATGAGTAAACTGAGATATAGAAGCTTTGGGAAAGGAGCAGTGTGGTTGTGATCTGCATTGTGTTTACAAGCCTAGGGTTGCTGGAATTCACACCCAGAGTCTCTAACACCAAAAGACTCGTTATTTTGGGGTATCACGTTACTTAGCCTAGACCTCTTTTAACTTTGATGATGAAGACCTTGATGTTCAGATAGAATGGATTTAAAAAATAACCACTACATGTGAGACAAAGAGAGGATAAAGGCAGCTCCAAGAAGCTGATTCCATAATTATTCTCCTGGTCTTCTGTTTTCAAGAGCTAAACTGAGAATCTTATCAAGGTATACTTTTTATTGTTAAAAAAAAATGGAGGCATGCATAATCTTATAGAACAATGGGGAATTTGTAAACCTGAATTAATCTCTAACACATGTAAATGTGATGACATAGCAATGTTTCCATCTAGAGAGGGTGTCCTCTAATTAGGACATATAGGCATAGAGTGCTTGAAGGTTAACATCCTTAATGTTCCACATGCCTGTCAGTTATGGTAATTTATAGTAGTTAGTGCATAGACTATGCAGCTCTCCAGAACTGTCTTTCTAGAATCTTTCTCTGGGTATAATCCTTTACATCTTGCCAGTTTGTCTTAATCTGCTTTCCATGATAGGGTTTTGGGGTCAGTGAAATAGCAAAGCAGGTAAAAGTATTGGCCACCAAGCTTGAAGACCCAAGTTCTGTCCCCAGAAACCACACATACACACAGTAAAGAAAAAAAGATGAAAGTTTGGCTTGATCATAATTTTCCTACTGTGTTGGTTTGAATGCGAATGGCCCCTATAAACTCCTATATTTAAATACTTGGTCCCCAGTTGGTGAAACTGTTTGGGAAGGACTGGGAGGTGAGGCCTTGTTGAAGGACATATGTCACAGGGGGGCAGGCTTTGAGGTTTCAAACAATGCACAAAACACTGAGAAACTTAACTGTTACCTAACTAAAAGCTTCACCACTACTGACTCATGGTGCTGAACAGTACTCTGTGTGCTACTCATTCAGCTACAAACCCTGCTATAAACACGGCTGTAAGAGTGGCACAAATGTTATGGGAATGACCAACCACTTTTTTAAAATTAGATTTAAGGTGCATTCCATAAGATGGAACCCAGACCAGACTCTGCTAAAGCGATCAAGAACCTTAGACTGCCTCTGTCATGGGCATGGACCTATGGGAAAACCTTATACTATTATTCTACTAAAGAAACAACAACAAAATTATATCTAATGACATACTGCTATACCCATATATTAGTGTCTTGCTAGTTCATATCAGAGAAGCTTCTTCTTGTAATAGATGGAAATTAACAGAGACCTACAACTAGACAATATGCAGTGAGTGAGAGCCTGTGGATCACTCAGTCCAAAATGGGATGTCTTCATCAAACCCCTCTCCTCAAGGTGAGGGATCTGTGTAAAAGATGAAGTGGAAAGATTGTAAAGGCAGATAGAAATGGATGAATCCAAAGACAGTGTCAACCAGACACAACAGGATTGATGCACATATGAACCCACAGAGAGTGTGTAGCATGCATAAGGACTGTACAGGTTCAAGCTAGTCAGGTCCCAGCACTAAGAGGAGGAATTGGACATGGGGCCCCACTTCTAACCAAGCTTTTTGCAATTGATATCCATTGGCAAAGAAAAAGTCCGTTTTCTCCAATGGAGTGTCACTGGTTATGTCAACAACCTGTTAGACCTAGAAGCAGCTGGCCAACACAAAACAAACTCCATAGTATTTTTGTGATTTTGTTTATTTGTTTGTTTCATTCATTTTGTTTTGGCATTTTCTGTCTTAATGACTTGCTTGCTTCGTTTTATTTTCTTGGGAGTTTTGCTGTTTTTTATTTTATTTTTTAAAGAGCTAGAACAAAGCTTTGTATATAAGGAAGTGGAAATTATCTGGGAAGAGTTGGGGGATGGAGAAAAATATAATCAAAATATATTGCATGGCCAAAATTTATTCAGAAAAAATAATAATACAAAATGCTTCACATCCTCACTGTGCTTTCTGTCTCTGTCTCCTTCTTGTGGATCAAGATGTGAGCTCTCAGCTACTGTTCAAGCCACCTACTGTCATGCCTTCACTGTGACATCATAGACTCTAATCCTCTGGAACTATAAGCCCGATTAAACTCTTTCATAAGTTGCCTTGATCTTTATGTTTTATCAGAACCATAGAAAGGTAGCTAATATGCTACCTATTTTTAAAAAATGTGGCTGGGATAGCAATTTGTCTCAGCAGATAAAGGCACTGCTATCAAGCCTGATGACTTAAGTTTAATCTCTGGGTCCTACATAGTAGAATGAGAGAACTGAGTCCTGCAAGTTGTCCTCTGACTTCCGCAAACATGCTGTGGCATATGTACAAATACACACACACACACACACGCGCGCACGCACACACACACACACACATAATAAAATAAATATATTAATAACTTTAATCTTTTGAGTGCTCTAATAAAGGCATCACAGTTTTAAGGCAAAATCATATCTTAGTTAACTGACTCAAGTGCTTTAGGGCTGAGACTTTAATGTGCCTCACTTTCTTTTAAAGCACTTCATGCTCAAGCTTAGTCCTTCATAACTCTTCACAGCCAGCTCCATATCTAGGTGTTCACATTTATCATTAGGGATTAAATTCATACTAAGTCAAGCACTTTAAAGAGAACCTGATTTTAACCATATATACGTGGAAAGGGCAGCATAGTCCTATCTGGGAAGTCCTGACAGTGACAACCCACCCTCCTCTCTGCACTCACCACAGGTCCTACTTCCTGTCACTTGTCTAGCTCCTCTTTGTCCTGAAAGTTATCTCAAGGGTTAGCAGGAGTAAAGGTTTAGAGATTTTTAATTTACAAGTAAGTGATTGCCATGAAAATGTCTCCGCTGTCTCCTGGAGTGTTACCAGCCAGTTCTGTACGTATGACAGAAGTAAATAGGTAGTTTCTTAGCTGGTTCTGCTTCCTGCCTGACAAAATTCATGTGACTGCTTCATTAAGAAGTATGTTTTGAAGCAAGCAAAGTGCAGGTTTCTGTTGCTATTGACCTTTCATAGCCTGTAGTTCACACTCAAAGTATGGGTGTCAACAAAACTGTTACTTTTTGGCATCAGCTGCCAAACAAACAAACAAACAGAAAAACATGGACCCCTGATAGCAAAGAATGTACTAAAAATCAGAATATTATAATGCTCCCTCCTGTTTGACATTTACAGAACATTCATTTGGAGGGTACCAAATGCATAACACACCCAAAGAAAGGGAATATTAAATGTTTGGAGGCTGCTAGGAAGGAGGAGTATTCTGCTGCTTCTAATAAAAGGACTCAACACACTTCACCACATCCCAGCTCCAGTGTAACCAGGTACCCTCACAGAGGCCAAAGGCCTGCACAAGTGTTGTTTCTGCAGACTTAGGTCTTGTATATGAACAAAGGACAAAAAGGTTATCTTCATACTTCTTTTAAAATGTGGTTGCTTTTATAGTTACTCATTATAGTCACTTACCATGTGGAAGTGAAATTTTTCATGGTGCTTCTACAACTATAAAGCCTTTCCCTGAAGACAAGACAGAGAGAGAGAGAGAGAGAGAGAAGTGCAATCATAAATATAACAGTAAA
>NW_026593203.1:0-5434 GCF_907164565.1 Psammomys obesus | reverse complement strand
TTTTTATTTTATTTTTCTTTTTAGTTACATTTTGTTAACTCTGTGTCCCAGCTGTATCCCGCTCCCTCATTCCCTCCCCAACCCCACACTCCCTCCCTGGTCTCCTCCCTGCCCCTTTCCAAGTCCCCTTATAGGGGAGGACCTCCTCCCCTTTCATCTGACCCTGTTTTATCAGGTATCTTCAGGGCTGGCTGCAAAGTCCTCCTCTGTGGCCTAACAGACTGCTCCTCCCCTGGGGTGGGGGTCAAACAGCCTGCCCTTGAGATCCTATTAGAAATAGTCCGTGTTCCCCTTACTTTGGAAAACTACTTGGTTACTGAGCTACCACAGGCCACATCTGAGCAGAAGTTCTAGGTTATATCCATAGATGGTCCTTGGTTGAGTGTCAGTCTCAGAAAAGACCCTGTGCCCAAATATATTTGGTCCTTGTGGAGCTCCTATCCTTTCCATATCATACTAACTTCCCTTCTTTCATATGATTCCCTGCACTCTGCCGAGGGTTTGGTTATGAGTCTTAGTGTCTGCTTTGAAACACTGCTAGGTAGAGTCTTTCAGATGCCTTTTGTGGTAGACTCCTGTCATAAGTTCAATGCACATCCCATTTGTCTTTCTAAATGAGGATTAATCACCTTCGCCTGTGTCCACTTTCTTGATTATCTTCTTTAGGTGTGTAGATTTCATTATGTTTATCATGTCTTGTAGGTCTATATAAGCGAGTATATACCAAGTTTGTCTTTCTCCTTCTGGGATACTTCACTCAGAATGATCTTTTCTAGATCCCACCACTTGCCTGCAAATTTCATGATTTCTTCCTTTTTGATTGCTGAGTAGTATTCCATTGTGTATCTGGGCACAGGGTCTTTTCTGAGACTGACACTCAACCAAGGACCATCTATGGATATAACCTAGAACTTCTGCTCGGATGTGGCCTGTGGTAGCTCAGTAACCAAGTAGTTTTCCAAAGTAAGGGGAACACGGACTATTTCTAATAGGATCTCAAGGGCAGGCTGTTTGACCCCCACCCCAGGGGAGGAGCAGTCTGTTAGGCCACAGAGGAGGACTTTGCAGCCAGCCCTGAAGATACCTGATAAAACAGGGTCAGATGAAAGGGGAGGAGGTCCTCCCCTATCAGGGGACTTGGAAAGGGGCAGGGAGGAGACCAGGGAGGGAGTGTGGGGTTGGGGAGGGAAGGAGGGAGCGGGATACAGCTGGGACACAGAGTTAACAAAATGTAACTAAAAAGAAAAATAAAATAAAAATAAAAAAATTAAATAAAAAAAAATAAATTAAAAAAAAATAAATAAAAAGGATCCTGAAATTGGAATAAATTGTTAGTATTATTCAATCAAACACACCAATTTTGGGTACGTTTCTTTGCATGAACTGATTGGAAACAAAGTAATCTCTTTTTTAATATTATATATATAATAGAATAATACATAATATATATAATATTTAGGGAAGCATATATAAAAGTGAACATACATGTTTAATGTTCTTACTTCCAACATTCTACTCCATTTTATTTTATTTTTTTGGTGGGGGGTTGAGGATTAACCTTTAATATTAATATTTACAGGATCTATAATTTGTTTCTTATCTTTAGGGTGTTTAAAGTAAGCAATAAAGTCATCCTCTACTATGCAGAATAGAGGACCAACATTCAAATATGACCTTTTATACTATAAAAGATACAAAACCATTTTATTATTCACTATGTTGTAGAAGTACATAAAGTATTCAGTGAAGTAAATTCTTACATGCTCTTTCACACTTAATACATATCTTCTTGAGTCCAGAGTATAGCAAAAAGTCAAGACATGTGTTAAAGGACAGTGTGCACCAGACACCTTTCAAGGGCTGGATTATGTTAATCTTCACAACAAATGCAGAAGTAGAAATGCCTTTAAGGATGAAAAAATATGTTCATCAAGGGAAGTGCCTGAATTATGTCTTTTTAGTGGTAAAATTAATTTTTTGAGTTATGTCTGTTTGGTGGTAAATGTATCATTAGAACATTTAACTGAAGATTCTGCTGATGAAATTAAACACTGTGCTTCCTGGGACATTACATGCAATCAGCTTGATTCTGGGCAGACATTTTTTTAAACCAATATTAGTATATATTTGTTCCTGGAAACTAGTAAGAAAATCTCAGATATCTCCTTATATGGGACTGATAACTTACTCCATGGTCTTCATAGTGAGCTTAGCAGATGGTTCCTAAATGAGATTTTGACTGTCAAAAATCTTTAATTGGTACTTCCTTCTTGACTGATTTAACTGCTGAAACAATTAAGTCAGCTTTTCCTTCCCATCTCACAGTTTCTATCAAGTGATTTATTGCTACAAACAGTTTTTTAGTGAGAAAAGTTTTCTAATATATTTGATGAATTAGGCTTAGGAAAAGCATCTCCCTCAAATGACCATTGCTAGAATCAATGCTAGATGATGTAAGGCTTGGAGAGAAGTGTGCTCTCTGGGACTTCAGAGTTGTTGGGCTTGGTAAGTCTTCCAGGCTATGCAGGTCAGTTAATCCCCGAATGGTTTATAGCAAGAGAAACTTGCATCAGGAGGTAGAAGCAGACAGGAACAAAGATGAACTGAAATCCATTTCCAATTCAAGTAATCCCCACTCTTTGCTTCGTTGCTGCATTATGTATTTTATCAGACACACAAATCTTCATTTTCTCCAAAGTACAACCTACATTTTAAGTGGAAATCATTTGGAATCTGAATGCAGTTTTAGATCTAAATTTGTGGGTAGAGAATAAGATCCATTATTACAAAGCACCTTTATAACATAGTATCAACAATTCCTATATATTGCTTTTAGAACTTCCCCCAATTTGCTGAATACATATACTATTGCAAACTTAACTTTCTTACTTGAATGTTTAAGCTTTTGTTTTAGAAAAAAAATCAATATATCTGTCCAAAATTGACACAGTACTCTAAAACACTTTTGCTGAACAAATAAAAAAAATCCAACAAAAAACATAACTAAATGTATTTTGCTTGGTACTAATTTATTTCCCTGAAGCTTTGCAATTGATATTTATTAAATATTAGATTTCCCTGTGTGAGTTTAATGTCAATGTCCTCATCTTTAGTCTACTTGATTCTGTTTTACAAGTTGCTGATAGTACGACTCTTTCCGGACTAAAACAAATTAAATTAAATTTATATTTAATTCTAAAAATATGGCAATGTCTTTTTTTCAGTAGTATATGATAATTCTGGGTCACATATTATATATATATATATATATATATATATGTTATGTTATATATAACCCGAATATATATATATATATATATATATATATATATATATATATATATATTCGGGTTATATATAACATAACATATATATATATATATATATATATATAATATGTGACCCAGAATTATCATATACTACTGAAAAAAAGACATTGCCATATTTTTAGAATTAAATATAAATTTAATTTAATTTGTTTTAGTCCGGAAAGAGTCGTACTATCAGCAACTTGTAAAACAGAATCAAGTAGACTAAAGATGAGGACATTGACATTAAACTCACACAGGGAAATCTAATATTTAATAAATATCAATTGCAAAGCTTCAGGGAAATAAATTAGTACCAAGCAAAATACATTTAGTTATGTTTTTTGTTGGATTTTTTTTATTTGTTCAGCAAAAGTGTTTTAGAGTACTGTGTCAATTTTGGACAGATATATTGATTTTTTTTCTAAAACAAAAGCTTAAACATTCAAGTAAGAAAGTTAAGTTTGCAATAGTATATGTATTCAGCAAATTGGGGGAAGTTCTAAAAGCAATATATAGGAATTGTTGATACTATGTTATAAAGGTGCTTTGTAATAATGGATCTTATTCTCTACCCACAAATTTAGATCTAAAACTGCATTCAGATTCCAAATGATTTCCACTTAAAATGTAGGTTGTACTTTGGAGAAAATGAAGATTTGTGTGTCTGATAAAATACATAATGCAGCAACGAAGCAAAGAGTGGGGATTACTTGAATTGGAAATGGATTTCAGTTCATCTTTGTTCCTGTCTGCTTCTACCTCCTGATGCAAGTTTCTCTTGCTATAAACCATTCGGGGATTAACTGACCTGCATAGCCTGGAAGACTTACCAAGCCCAACAACTCTGAAGTCCCAGAGAGCACACTTCTCTCCAAGCCTTACATCATCTAGCATTGATTCTAGCAATGGTCATTTGAGGGAGATGCTTTTCCTAAGCCTAATTCATCAAATATATTAGAAAACTTTTCTCACTAAAAAACTGTTTGTAGCAATAAATCACTTGATAGAAACTGTGAGATGGGAAGGAAAAGCTGACTTAATTGTTTCAGCAGTTAAATCAGTCAAGAAGGAAGTACCAATTAAAGATTTTTGACAGTCAAAATCTCATTTAGGAACCATCTGCTAAGCTCACTATGAAGACCATGGAGTAAGTTATCAGTCCCATATAAGGAGATATCTGAGATTTTCTTACTAGTTTCCAGGAACAAATATATACTAATATTGGTTTAAAAAAATGTCTGCCCAGAATCAAGCTGATTGCATGTAATGTCCCAGGAAGCACAGTGTTTAATTTCATCAGCAGAATCTTCAGTTAAATGTTCTAATGATACATTTACCACCAAACAGACATAACTCAAAAAATTAATTTTACCACTAAAAAGACATAATTCAGGCACTTCCCTTGATGAACATATTTTTTCATCCTTAAAGGCATTTCTACTTCTGCATTTGTTGTGAAGATTAACATAATCCAGCCCTTGAAAGGTGTCTGGTGCACACTGTCCTTTAACACATGTCTTGACTTTTTGCTATACTCTGGACTCAAGAAGATATGTATTAAGTGTGAAAGAGCATGTAAGAATTTACTTCACTGAATACTTTATGTACTTCTACAACATAGTGAATAATAAAATGGTTTTGTATCTTTTATAGTATAAAAGGTCATATTTGAATGTTGGTCCTCTATTCTGCATAGTAGAGGATGACTTTATTGCTTACTTTAAACACCCTAAAGATAAGAAACAAATTATAGATCCTGTAAATATTAATATTAAAGGTTAATCCTCAACCCCCCACCAAAAAAATAAAATAAAATGGAGTAGAATGTTGGAAGTAAGAACATTAAACATGTATGTTCACTTTTATATATGCTTCCCTAAATATTATATATATTATGTATTATTCTATTATATATATAATATTAAAAAAGAGATTACTTTGTTTCCAATCAGTTCATGCAAAGAAACGTACCCAAAATTGGTGTGTTTGATTGAATAATACTAACAATTTATTCCAATTTCAGGATCCTTTTTATTTATTTTTTTTTAATTTATTTTTTTTTATTTAATTTTTTTATTTTTATTTTATTTTTCTTTTTAGTTACATTTTGTTAACTCTGTGTC
>NW_026593202.1:0-1609 GCF_907164565.1 Psammomys obesus | reverse complement strand
GCTATCATAGTCAGGGACTGTAGTGGGGTGTCTATGAGGAATTCCCCCAGATACACAGGACTTGTGACATGCACAATTCTTATTGCTGAGAGGACACCATGTCTGATTCATGTCACTGTGATGTGAAAAACAACTTAAAAGTGAACAGTCATATTCATATGATGGAGGCAGAGATTCCTCCTACTTATCAGAAGAATCATTGAATGAACACAAAACTTCCCTGTGTTCAGTAGAGGGCGATGTCTCTGAGTCCATCCAGCAGAGATCCAGATGCTTCTCTCATACTGCCACGCTTCTCCGCTTTCCTTTTCTAAGTGATGTATCTCGCTCTATCCCTGGCTCTCCATTACATGTTGGGTCTGTTATATGGAGGAGTTGTCCCTGTTCTTTTCTTGGGCCTCATTGTATACTGGATCTATCATGTGGAGAAGGTGCCCCAGTCTGTCCTTGACCTCACTGAATGCTGGGTCTACTACCTGGAGGTGTCCCTATTTTATCCTTGGATCAGCATTGTAAATTGGGGAGAAAACGTCCCTATTCTCTCTTTGACGAACAGTATAGGCTGGGTCTACCACATGGAGAAGGTGTCCCTCTCTGTCCTTGGCTCCCCATTGCACATTGAGTCTATAATGGGGAGAAATTATCCCTTTTCTGTCTGCTGCCATGCATCTGGATTCCATCACATAGAGAAGGTGTCCCTCCTCTGTCCTTCTCCTCTCCTACATTGTATGTTAAGTCTATTATGGGAGAAGATAACCCTATCATGTCCTTGGCCCCTACTGTCTTTGGCCTACAACACATGCTATCACAAAGAGAAGGTGTCCCTACTCTGTACTTGCCCTCTCCCACATTGTATGTTGGGTCTATTATAGGAAAAGATAACCCTATCATGTCCTTGGCGCCCTCCCCCCACTGAATACTAGATCAGTTGTAGAATTTTATCCCTTTTAGATCATGGCTCTTTGAACCTGATGAGCCACCCCTTGGTCTTGGTCCTCATCCACATTTCTGAGTTGGGTAAATGGATGAGGTTTTTGTATTTTCATCTTGGGGATCGATGAAACTTCTAATACCATTGCTCATCATTTGGAAATAAGGAATAAAAGTAAAGCCCTTGATGATGCTTTGTGTTCATTCAGCAGTTGCACATCCCACTCCATCTTGAAACTTTTTATAATTAGATTGGGACCACAGAGCCATGCTTTTGTGCATAGGAGCATGTGTAAAGGATTGAATCACATCCAGTACAGTGATGTCAGTGTCTCTACTAGGTTTTTCCATCATTCCTTTTCCTGATGGGTGAAATTACTATGGGCTGAACTGGTGGCATTGTAAGGTAGAGGAGCATGGATCCTTATGTTGCCAAAAGAGGAGAGCCAAAGTTAGTGCACACCAGATTGGCTACGAGCAGGAAGGTCTGTGCTAAAGCCATGCAGACCTAAAAATAAGCTTTAGATGCCCCACCCCCACCCAGTCTTCCAGGAGTGAGGAACAGGATGGGAGAGTGATGCTTCTACAGTCTTCAGCACTTGCCTTGGGTGTGGACAAGGAGGATGCATAAAGGAAAGAACAGACCGCTATCATAGTCAGGGACTGTAGTGGGGTGTCT
>NW_026593201.1:0-6066 GCF_907164565.1 Psammomys obesus | reverse complement strand
GAGATGCTCAACCTCCTTATTCATCAGGGAAATGCAAATCAAAAGTACCCTGAGATTTCACCTTACACCCACAAGAACGGCTAAGATCAAAAACTGAAGTGACAATGCATGCTGGAGAGGATGAAGAGGATGCATTGCTGGTGGAAATGTAAACTTGTACAACCACTTGGAAATCAACCTGGAGCTTTCTCAGAAAGTTAGAAATAGTGCTACCTCAAGATCCAGCTATACTACTCCTAGGCATATATATCTAAAATATGCTCAAGTACAAAACAAGGACATTTGCTCAACCACGTTCAGAGTAGCTTCATTCGTAATAGCGAGAACCTGGAAACAACCCAGATGTCCCTCAACAGAGGAATGCATACAGAAATTGTGGTACATTTAAACAATGGAATACTGCTCAGTAGTTAAAAACAAGGAAATCATAAAATTTGCAGGAAAATGATGGCATCTAGAAAAGATCATACTGAATGAGGTATCCCAGACGAAGAAAGACACACACAGTATATATTCACTTATAAGTGGATACTAGACATATAACAAAGGATAAACATACTGAAATCTGTACCCCAAAAGAAGTTAAACAAGAAGGAGGACCCTGGGTAAGAGGATCAATCCTCACTCAGAAAGACAAATCGGATAGACATTGGAAGAAGGAGAAAACAGGAAACAGGATAGGAGCCTACCACAGAGGGCCTTGGAAAGACTCTACCCAACAGTGTATGAAAGCAGATGATGAGACTCATAGACAAACTGGGTAGAG
Source organism: Psammomys obesus (assembly GCF_907164565.1). Classification (NCBI taxonomy): domain Eukaryota; kingdom Metazoa; phylum Chordata; class Mammalia; order Rodentia; family Muridae; genus Psammomys; species Psammomys obesus. Next base: position 5,300 of record NW_026593201.1, on the reverse strand, counting down.
TGCAGGGAATCTTATGAAAGAAGGGTAAGATAGTAAGACCTGGAGAGGACAGGACACAAGGAGAGCAATAGAACCAAAAAATCTGAGCACAGAGGTGTTTTCTGAGACTGATACTCCAAACAAGGACCATTCATGGAGATAACCTAGATAAACTAGAACCCCTGCTAAGATGTAACCCATGGTGTTCAGTATCCAAATGTGTTCCCTAGTAAGGAGAACAGGGACTGTCTCTGACATGAACTCAGTGGCTGGCTCTTTAATCACCTCCTCTTGAGGGGGGAGCAGCCTTGCCAGGCCACAGAGGAAAACAATGCAGCCAGTGCTGATGAGACCTAACAAGCTAGGGTCAGAGGGAGGGAAGGGGAGGAAGACCTCCCCTATCAGTTGATTTGGAGAGGGGCATGGGAGGGACATTCCGTCTTTTTCTTCCTTTTTCTCTTTTTTTATTTTTTGTAATTTTCTTTTTTTAATTAATTACACTTTATTCATTTTGTATCCCCTCCATAAGCCCCTCTCTCCTCCCCTCCCAATTTCACCTTCCCTCCTACTTCTTCAGGCATGCCCCTCCCCAAGTCCCCTGATAGGGGAGGTCCTCCTCTCCTTCCTTCTGATCTTAGTCTATCAGATCTCATCAGGAGTGGCTGCATTGTCATCATCTGTGGCCTGGTAAGGCTGCTCCCCCCTCCAGGGGAGGTGATCAAAGAACAGGCCTATCAAATTATGTCAGAGGCAGTCCCTCTTCCCATTACTAGGTAACCCACTTGGACACTAAACTGCCATGGGCTACATCTGTGCAGGGGTTATAGCTTATCTCCATGCATGGCACTTGGTTGGAGAATGAGTCTCTGGGAAGAACCCTGTGTTCAAATTTTCTGGTTCTGTTGCTTTCCTTTTGGGGTTCCTGTCCTCTCCAGATCTTACTATTTCCCACTTCTTACATAAGATTCCAAAAGAGGCTCAAGTACACAATAAGGATATTTGCTCAACCATGTTTGTAGCAGCTTTATTTGTAATAGCCAGAAGCTGGAAACAGCCCAGATGCCCCTCAACTGAAGAATCAATGCAGAAATTGTGGTACATCTATATAATGGAATATTACTCAGAAATGAAAAATAAGGAAATAATGAAATTTGCAGGTAAATGGTGAGGCCTGGAAAGGATTATCCTGAGTGAGCTTTCCCAGAAGCAGAAAGACATACACAGTATATACTCACTCATATAAACATATAGTATAGAATAAACCTACTAAATTCTGTACATCTAAAGAAACTAATCAAGAGAGAGGACCCCAACTAAAATGCTCAATCCCCATCCCGAAAGGCAAAGAGGATGGACACCAGCAGAAGAAAACAGGAAACAAGTTAGGAACCCGCCACAGAGGGCCTCTGAAATGCTCTGCCCTGCAGACTATCAAAGCAGACGCTAAGTCTTACGGCCAACTGTTGGGCAGAGTGCATGGAATATTATCTAATTGATTTTTAAAAATAAAAATTAAAAAAAAATTGTCTTCAAAATGAACAGAGCATGCATCACTGTATCACATTACCAAACTCTACTCAATGTTTCTTGGAAAATTGTCCTGTAGGAAACATTAATATTCATCAATAATTTAAAATTTATATAATATTTTTAGCATCTATAATGAACTCATGTTATAGCAATAATGAGTAAATTTCTATGAAAGTATATTTATAGTAATATATTATCAAATAAGCCCAACTATTTTGGGTGAGATTCAGTTGAATACATATTGAGGAGTCAAGGTACTGACATGAAAACCATGTGTTTGATTTTCTTTCACTTAATTTTCAACAATATTCTTTGGTTTCTATTTGAAATGAGGATAAATGTTCTCTCAGAAAGTACATCTTAGCAGGAGATGGTAAGGTGTGACTACACCTTTTAGATTTTGGTTTTATTTGTCTTAGGAAGAGAGGGCTTAATCTGGAATGATAGGATTAAACAGGCTAAATTCAAGCTGCCTATATTTCAACTCTATGTCATAGCAAACCCAAAATCTGAGGTATATTCACTAGTTTCTGAGAATGTATTGTAAGAGACAGTTGGTCCTTGGAAGTGAAAATCTGATGCCTGCTGCCTTGTTGATAACATTTCTATGATATGGTTAGAAAATCTCGAATGGTAAAAGCAATAAAAGAAAACTAAGGAAGATTTAACAGAGAAATGCAAGCTTGAAAGCAAGCTTGTGATATGTTTGCTCCTGCTCTCCCTCTTTATGTAAATAATACCTTTATTTTCCTATATGCTTTTTACTGATGGCTCTCATACCTCAGCCAGTACATTCCATCCCACTTTGATTCTTAATTCATTATTTTACTGCAATACAAAGATTACATCAACAGGGGATGTTCGTTTGTCATTTGTTACCTCTGTAACTCATTGAGAACCCAAGACCCATTACAAATGTAGGATGTTACTGTTTAAGGTTTTAAGAAATAGAATCACCAAGGGGGATGTAGAATAAGAATCTATGGCGAGACTAATCATAATTTACAGTGACACATTGATGGTCTCGGTGAGGTTAGTATTTGTGGTTCTGGGTCTGATTCTGGAAGTGGGGATAGAGGATCCTGAAGTGATTAGAACAAAAACACACAAGTTCATAGATGACTACCACTGGTGAATTGACATTCAAACGCATTGTTTATGGAAGATGGTAATATCTTAGCTCATGAATCTAAACATAAAGGGAAAATGAGGAAAGATGACTGGGCTGAAACCCTAGCTACAGCTCCAGAATCAAACTGGGCAAATAATGAACAATTGTGCCATGAAGTATTTCAGGATCCTCTGGGTAAAACCTTTCAGTGTTGGTGGAATCTGGGTACAGCTTTCTTGCTATCTTTCAGCCCAGATTTGACAAAACTCTGGAACAAGAGGTAGATGTTATGGCTCCTTCTGGTGAGAAGACAGTGCAAAGATATCACAATAGCTTAACTTACCAAAGAAAGTATACAAGGACACTTGTTTCAAATTAATATAAATATTAAAATATCTTCAAGGTAAGACTATGTCTGCAAACATTGCTAGTTAAGTGAAATTGAACCTTATTGTACTGTGTATTTTAATATCTTCAAGAAGAGTGGTTATAAGCATATAAGCATGCCTAATAAATCCTCAGCTTCTTTTTTATTTTTTCAAATCCAAATCCACGGTGTTAATCCACCCACTTTTAAGAGCCTGAGAAAAATAAAACTCCCAACAAAATCATAAACTGAGACTGAATGGAGACAACAATTAAGTTTGATAAGTGTATAATGATGTTCAAACTCAAGAAAGATAGAGACAAACAGACATACACACAAGACAGAGACAGCGAGAGAGAGAATGAGAATGGAGAATTATGGTCTGCCACTGTGAGAAAAGAAAATGATAACATAGCAATAATTACTGTATTTTAACTTCAAAATTGTCCTTAAAAATTGAATAGGATTTACCCTGAATCTCTAACTGAAAATCAAAAAAGAAGAAAACAGAAATCTTTCTAAATTTCTGAAACTGTTGGGTTCAAGTGAAAGTTTACACTGGGAACTTATTCAATAGCGAATTATTGAGAAATAATTTGCTCAATAACATGTAGGCATGTGACCCAAGAAGAAGTCACTTCATAAGAAGAAAACTGACTTTCCTATCACCTTCTGGCTTTTTAATAAAACTTGTGCATTTTTACATACACAGAAAAACCTGGTTCATAATGAACCTCTGATTATGAAAGAGGTTTCTCTTTACTCTTGATAAATAATGCAAATCTGTGGGATTCCGAGACAAGAAAAAATGGGTTTTTGTTCATTGTACTCTCTTTGATATCAAAACCAGGCAGATTGCTTGAGTAGAAGTCACCTTACACAGCTCTGCCACTAAGTTTAACTGAGTTCATAGGAAAGGGACAGTTCTGAAAGCCAAGTTGAAGGTCAAAGGAAGGTTTAGTTCTCACTCTAAGATCATTAATGCCCAAGACCATCTCAGCAGTGATGACAATAAAAACCCCTTCTCAACAGTAACTCTAACTGTCAATTAGAGAAGCCCTCCACTGTGATGACATAAAACTCTTGTCTTGGAAATGTCAGAGAGGTTGTTGACAGACAGGAAGGAGTAGGCCACCGCTTTCTCCCAGCAAGAACATGTAAAAGAGTGTGCTGTGATCATGTTTCCTGGAGTTCTTCTGCCTCTTTATCTCTGTAATTCTCACATGTAGCTAAAGGTACCTTACCACATAAAGAAAATGTGGTCTGCTTTTTAGAAGACAGAACAATTCCTCTGTTTATAGACCTCACAACATTTAGCAGAGTCTGGCATACTCATTGTAAAACTAAAGTTCATCAGATAGCAAAGTCCACACAAAATATGACAGATGCTATTTATTCCCTCAACATTCTATCATTACTGCATCCTTTCATCCTTCCCTCCCTTTCTTCCTTATCTTCTTTTTCTTTCTTTCTCACTCCCTTCCTTCCTCATTTCTTCCCTCCTACCTCTTCTTCACTTTCCTTCTTTTATCATTTTTCCCTCCCTTGCTTTTTCCTCCCTTCCTTTCCTTCCTTTCTCTTTGACTTCTACCCTCCATTTTACTTACTCCCATACACCATTCATTCCTTCATCCTTCTTTTCCTCTGCTCCTCTATTTTTTCTCACTCCCTTTCTTTCTTCTTCCCTCCCATTATCCCTACCTTTCTTCTTCCCTTTCTGTTTCCTTCATCTTTTCCTTCTTCTTGCCACCTGGTATCAAACACCAGTCACAATGACGTCTGAGTCATTTAATACCCCAGCTTTTTATCCTTGAAGTAATTCTAAAATATGGCTCTTTTATTGAAGGTATTTTATGCAGATCTAAAGCAGTGGTTCTCTACATTCCAACTGTTGTGACCCTTTAAAAAACTTTCTCCATTTTTGGTAACCCTCAAACACAAAATTATTTTCATTGCTACTATATAATTGCAATTTTGCTACTGGTATAAATTATGATGTAAATATCTATGTTTTCTGATGACCATAGGTGACCCCTATGAAAGGGTTGTTCAACCAATAAAGGAGATGTGATCTACAAATCGAGAACCACTGTTCTAAAGCAATAAACAGCAGTAAGATATTTGTATATTAGTGTGGTAGTCACAGATTTGTTGTAACAAAAGGTAAAAAACAATCTCAATATATGAAAATACTTAAGGACTATTTCTAACAGGATCTCAAGGGCAGGCTCTTTGACACCCCCCCCCCCTCAGGGGAGGAGTAGTCCTGTTAGGCCACAGAGGAGGACTTTGCAGCCAGCCCTGAAGATACCT
>NW_026593200.1:0-1274 GCF_907164565.1 Psammomys obesus | reverse complement strand
CATATCTAAGAAAGAACACAGCGTTTGGAGAGGTGGCACAGCGCTTACAGCATTGACTGCTCTATGGAGGACCTGAGTTTGATGCCCAACAGCCTCATCTGTAGCTCCTGACTGCCCGTAATGCCAGCATTGGGGAGATCTGCCAGCAAGGTACTTACACTCACAGGAACAAACCCTACACGGACCCACACATGTACACATTAGTAAACCCATACCCTACATGGACCCATACATGTACACATAAGTTAAAAACAACAAAAAAAAAATCCTTTTTGAAAAAGAAATAATACAGTATGCAGACTTTTCATACCCCAAATATTAATGCTTAATTCTCTATCCTGTTTAGAAAAAGTATGAGCTGAGGCTATGAATTAGTGATAGAGGCCCTGGTTTTTATCCACAGAACTGTAAGCATAATTTTACATACATTTTACACACACTCACACACACAGTACCACAGTTTAAATATTTGTGGAACTCCAAAATATGCTGAACTTAACCCTTAGGCAGCAATTTCAAGGATGTGGCCCCATCAGGTGATAGGGACTCTGTCCTTGTGTGTAGATTAATGCTTTAAAGAAGAGCTGGGTAAAATAATGAGGCCTGTATCTGCCCTTCCTGCCCTCCACACGAGGCGGCAGTAACAAGCCCACCGACCATCTTAGAGGCAAAGAACAGCCCTCCCTGGGCAGTGCTTCTGCTGATGCCTTACCCTGGGTTTCCAGCTACCAGGGATGTGAGAAAATAAATTTCTGCCTTTATACAATTACCCAGAGCCAGGTGTTTCACCACAGCATAGCAGGCCCAGGGTAAGACAGTCCACACACACTAACAGGGCCCACACTCAGCCCTTAGCTGTCTGAGTGGTGCCTGGCAGATAACTTAAATCTCTTCATCTCTGTTTTCCTCATTAGAAAAAGTAAGGTGTGTAGGTGGGATGTCTTCTCAGCTCTCCCAGATCCAAACTCCGTAAACTTTCTCTCTGCTCCCTCACAGAGCCCCCTTCAGTCTGTGTGTACCTGCTCACGACCACTGGAAACTCTCTGAAACATGAGTCAGTCATAATCAAAATAACTTGCCTGTGGGCAGCACAGCTGGGTCAGGGTCAGTGGTCAGGAGCGTTCGCTGCTCTTGCAGAGAAGCCAGGTTCTGTTTCCAGCTTCTGTTCTGTTACCCATCTGGGGCATCTGCTGCCCTCTTCTGGCCTTCACAGGCACCTACACCCAAGTGTGTGTGTGTGTGTGTGTGTGTGTGTGTGTGTGTGTGTGTGTGTG
>NW_026593199.1:0-2529 GCF_907164565.1 Psammomys obesus | reverse complement strand
TCTGGGAGTGGTTGGGGAGAAGAAGAGGAGTGATCAGGTCGGGAGGGATGGATGGGGACTGAAGGCGTTAGGAGCTTAGGTAGGAAACCTCGTGCATTGGAACTGTTACATCTATTGCATCCCTGGAACCTATGACGGAAAGCCTATGGAGGGCTCCTAGTCAGGGAAGGTATGAAACCTTTTTGATCTTGTTATTCTGTGTTCAGTTGATAAAATTGATAGGCTTGCTCTTTCATGAATTAAGGGGAGGGACAGTGGATCTGGGTGAAAGGGGATTTGGAAGGGAACCAAGAAGAGGGAGAGCTTGAAGGCAGAAGTCAGGGTGTATAGTGCAAGAGAAGAATAAATTGAAAAAGAAAAAGGAAACAAAAAGGTAAATAATAATTAATAATAATAATAAATAAAACCTTCAACTCAAAATCTGTCCTGCCCACAAGTATAGGGATACAGAGATAAAGTATAGCAGAGACCGAGGTTAATGGCAAACCAATGGCAAGCACAACTTGGGACTCACTCAACAGGAGAGAGCCAACCCCTGACACTATTAATGTTACTCTGCTATGCTTGCAAACAGGAGACCAGAACAACTCTCTTCTGGGAGGCTTCATTCAGCAGCTGATGGCAACTGATGCATTCACTCACAGCCAAACAGGCAGAGCTCAAAGAATCTTGTGGAAGAGTGGGAGAAATGACAGAGGGAGCTGGAAAGATCAAGGATACCCCAAGAAGACCTACAGAGATAACTAACCTGGGCCCACAGGGCCTCACAGAGATTGAACCAACAACTGAAGAGCATGCATGGGCTAGACCTTATAGGCATAAGGTTAGTGTGTAATTGAAATGTTGATTTCTGTACACCCCTCCTCCCCCCAGTATCTGGTTGCAATCCTAGTTCTGAGAAGCTCCTGTGTCAATGTTGTGTAAACACTGCTTACCACTTGTCCCTGAAATGCCAATAAAGCAGCTTATGGCCAGTCACTGAGCAGGGGAAAGAATAGGGCTAGACTTCCTGCCAGCCAGGGGAGGAGGAGTTAGCTAAGGAAGTGGGGAATTGAACTAAGGGTCATATGCTAGAAGACTTCAGAAGGAAGGAGGTCAGCAAGAAAAGCAATGCAGTGGAAGTATCTCTGGAACAAACATCGTTTTGTAAAAATAGCTTGAACAGGACCTAGACGCTTTTACATATATGTAGCAAATGTGCAGCCTGGTCAACATATGGGACCCCTAAAAATGGGAATAGGGCCTGTTTCTCACTCTGTTGCCTGACTTTAGATCCCTTTCCCCTAACTGGACTGCCTTGTCAGGCCTCAATGGGAAAGGATGTATTTAGTCTTGCTGCAACTTGAGATGCTAGAGTGGCCTGGTATCGCTTGGGGGTCTCTTCTCCTCTGTGAAGAAAGAAGGGAACAATGGGAGGAAAGGGCATGAGGGTAGGACTGGGAAGAGAGGGCAGCAGGAGCTAGGATCAGGCTATAAGTGATTAAACAAATTAATAAAGAAATGAGGAAAAGTCTAAATAATAATAATAACAACAATAATAAATTACAAAAAATAGTACTGTCTTCCTCAGTAAGTCCTTAGGCTATTTCAGGGTTAACATTACTTTTATGTCAATTTTTAGCAGAATTGGAACCCACCATAATGTGAGTGGGGCACATACATTCTTTGAAAGCTCAAAAATAATAACACTCTTTTATGTCTAGATATCATCTTTTCATTTCTATGTAGAGTCTTGGATAATGACACACTAAATATGATTTTTTCAAATATTGAATTCACCCAGAGATTTGGTTTACTTACATTGATTTTTTTTCACAGATATAGTTGGTTAAAATTACAACATTAGTAATTAATCCATCCTTTTAGCTATGAATAATTAGCTTCAATACTATAAGATAAACTTGTACAGTAATCTTTTCTATTAAATTCATCATTAGTATTTAGTACTAATGTCTTCATAAGATATTCTACTATCTGATGTAATTCTGTTTCATCTTAAACTCTGACAACAGCTCTCATAAAGATGATGCATGCATTGTCTCATTTAATTATTTTTGATGATTAGATGTTATTACAGAGGACACTGATAAGTGTTCTAATCCATTTCAATATTTGCTGCTTCACTAATAAACCTTATGATGTGTTGATAAATGTATCATGTATTATTTCCTTCACTTGGGGAAAAATAAAACACCCTTTCAATCACTTAGATACACACACACAAAAACACAAATGTCCTCAGGATCTGCAGTGATATCTCAGCAGTTAAGACAATGTTATGCTCTTGCAGAGGACCCAGGTTAGCTTATCAGGTCCCACACAACTATTCTTAATCTTTGATTACCCCATGCCAGGGGATTTGATATATTCTTAGGACCTTTGTAAGCACTGAGTGCATGTGTTAAAGCCTTGAGTGGTTACCTGCTTCTATGTATAAACTTTTTAAAAGATTAAATATTTATTAGTCATATGCCTTAGAGAATCAGCCATTGTTAATTCTTGTACATCCTCAGCTATCATTTTGAAATC
>NW_026593198.1:8900-9549 GCF_907164565.1 Psammomys obesus | reverse complement strand
CAGGCGAAGGTGATTAATCCTCATTTAGAAAGACAAATGGGATGTGCCTTGAACTTATGACAGGAGTCTACCACAAAAGGCATCTGAAAGACTCTACCTAGCAGTGTTTCAAAGCAGACACTAAGACTCATAACCAAACCCTCGGCAGAGTGCAGGGAATCATATGAAAGAAGGGAAGTTAGTATGATATGGAAAGGATAGGAGCTCTACAAGGACCAAATATATCTGGGCACAGGGTCTTTTCTGAGACTGAAACTCAACCAAGGACCATCTATGGATATAACCTAGAACTTCTGCTCGGATGTGGCCTGTGGTAGCTCAGTAACCAAGTAGTTTTCCAAAGTAAGGGGGACACGGACTATTTCTAACAGGATCTCAAGGGCAGGCTGTTTGACACCTCCCCCCAGGGGAGGAGCAGTCTGTTAGGCCACAGAGGAGGACTTTGCAGCCAGCCCTGAAGATACCTGATAAAACAGGGACAGATGAAATGGGAGGAGGTCCTCCCCTATCAGGGGACTTGGAAAGGGGCAGGGAGGAGACCAGGGAGGGAGTGTGGGGTTGGGGAGGGAATGAGGGAGCGGGATACAGCTGGGACACGGAGTTAAGAAAATGTAACTAAAAAGAAAAAATAAAATAAAAAAAAAAAAAA
>NW_026593198.1:0-8800 GCF_907164565.1 Psammomys obesus | reverse complement strand
AAAAAAAAAAAAAAAAAAAAAAAAAAAAAAGAGTGGAAAAAAAAAAAAAACATCTCTAGTAGAAGAAGTTGACTTATAAGTTTGAAAGTAGGGGATCTATTTTTAAATGTGCAAATGACAGCAAATATTAAATTAAAGGGATTTTTTTATTGTCAAAATATATCATCTGCTGAAATTCTTAGAGCTCAGTGAAAAATCACAGGTCTGTATGTGAAAATAAATGAAACCATACCATTAGCATAAACTTTCAAAAAGACTAGCAAATGGACCAGAACATAAGTCCCTGGGAAGACAGTAGTCCTCCTGTATGAATGGGAGTCATTGAGTCAGTTTAGACAGATTCAAAAGAGTAATTGGAGAGGATTCCTAGAAGTTATGTAGAGAGACAGGTCTTTGGATCTATTAGCATGATTACTGAGCCTCTGTACAGCCCTCCTGTTACACTCAGAGGTCAAAGTTGGAAAAACCCATGATCCAGTTCCACAGCTTAGTGTGTGATTCTGCCCAGTTAAGCTTTGAGGTACCTAGAGGAAATGCAGAAGTGGGTTGATGTTCTTCAGAAATCAATAAATGGTGGGGTGTTGCTTCATTTGGGGGACATTTCTTTGGAATGTACTTACAAAATTATGTGAAGAACGTGAATGAATAATGTGGAGAATGAGTAAAGAAATGGTAGGATAACTCTGGCCCGATTGACAAGGTCATGTTTGTAACACGGGGGCACAGAACGTGAACATCAGTCATGCAGATTGGAGGAACTGTAGACATGAGCTTCCTTCGCTTACCATTCCCAGTGTCTAGTATTCTTATTAAGTCACTCAGGTTCCTCCTTCTTCAAACAAGTCAGAATATCCTTGGCATTTACTATGGCAAAAGCTAAACCCCTGATATAGAAAAAATCAGGCTCTGAAAGTCCTGACAAAGAGATACATATGGACATATTGTCCAATATGCTGAGGATGGAAGAAAAGCAAAGTTTTTTGCAGAAGAAATCATCTGCCAGGGACTCCCAAGCATCTCTTCCCATTCACGTTGACACCATGTGCTGCAGTAAAGGAAATTTTATCATCACATATGTAAGTGGGTAAGACTAAATGATTTAAGTACTACCATCTAATAACTAATCTAATTTGGTTGCTCTTTGACTGCAGACTACAAATTTCTTGATCTTTATTTTCTTTTGTAACCCATCCATGTAGCTATCATCAAGTCCTTTTTGTTATACTGGAAGCCGAGAAACTGGCTCAAATGTTCTGGCCATCTGGCTGGATGTTCTGTCAGTAATCCTTTTTCTGAGCTAGAAATCCCATATCTTCTGCAGACATTTTTCTGCTACCCAGTGTTCTGATGTGACAACAGAATACTAGAGTCTGAGAAAGGTATAAAGAAAATTATTTGACATAGATCCAGAAACTGGAAAGTCCAAAATGCCAACATATGGTGAGGCCATTTGTGCTACTTTTGAATTCGAAAAGACAAGATACAAGGGAGAGGTGGTGGGGGGAGAAGGAGAGAAGGAAAGATATAGAGGGGAAGAATGAGCATGCAAGGGACCTCCACTCCCAACATAACACCATTAAACCATTTACTGAGGTAGAACACTCATGAATTATTCCTTCAAAATTCCCTATCCCAATACTGGTATAGTGACAATTACATTTTAACATTAGTTTGAAAGAGACATTAAAACCTTAGCATCCTGAAACTGTGGAAATGTATTAGTTTGCAAAGGGAGCAATATCTAGATATTCCTTGTACTTGAAAATTTAGAGATTTTCAAGGTGAAGATAAAAAAGAACTGAGAAGTTATATTTAGGGGTATGAATGTTAGAATCATCTGCATATGTAGTAACTGAAATTGTTAGAATGGTGTGATGGCCTGAAAAAAGAGTAGAGCTACATGAACTCTCCTCATGTTAAGACTTGTTATTTACTTACTTAAATAACAAGTCTTCAGATGAGAAGAGTTCATAAATAACAAGTCTTTTAACATGAGCAGAATTCATGTATTTGACAGAGGAATATGAGCTTGGATAAAGACAAAGACCAGAAAGATAGAACATAAGACATGAAGTCATTGTTTCAAAAGGCTGTTGGAAAGGAATGTTTTAAGGGAAAGCACTCAACTGCACAGAGACTAGCTAGTATGAAGAATCTGTATATCTTAGTAACAGAAAGAAGGGAGTTACATGGAATTTCTAGGAAAAGAAAATGAGTTAAAGAGATTGTATTAGAATTTTGGGAATGGAGCTAGAGATATGGCTTAGAGGTTAAAGTGTTCCTTGCTCAAGCATGGGAATCTGAACTCAGATCCTCAGAACCCATGTCAAAGATGAATACGGTCATGTGAACCTGCAACACAAGTGTTAGTCAAACAGAGACAGGCAGATGTCAGAGACTTGCTGGCCTGCATGCTCCATGAGCAGTTAGAGACCCCGCTCATATAATAAAGTGAAGAAGTGGTTGTTGAAGACATCACATCATGAGTCTCTGAACCTCCATAAGCCCCCTTACTCTGATACACCGAGCATATACAAAGAAATCAACACGCTGAAGGGAGATGCATTTGTCAAGCAGTGGTTAAACACACAAAGGTTATAACCTGGAGTGTTCAAGTCACTAGACTCCAAGAGAAGGTGCACTGGCTGAGCAGTGGGAGGAGCAGATAGGCATGGACAGAGGCAGTTAAAGTGCAAGAAAGGAATAGCCTTTATGTACAAGAGGGACCACTTTTCAATTACTTCCTGAAGGCAGAAAAGCAGATGGTAGAAGAAGGTACTGGGAAAATTCTTGCTTGCTAGCCAGAAGGTAAAATTTCTGAGTTTTCTTTTTTTCTCCTCAGAACAAGGAGGACTCTCATAGCCTGAATTTCAGTGTTAGAATCAGGTGGGGCTTCGCTTAGCAAATGCTTGAAAGAAGATGAGCAAGTCAACAGAAAATTACAGTAACATGGTATGACAGTGTTAACGGTTCTTCTCAAGCTTATAGACTCATAGTAAAAGTTGTGGGTATAACTTTTCCAGGTAAAGCCTAGGTGACCCAAGTCAGTACCATTTCCTTCCTTCCCTGTGGGGTTTGAAGATGCTGAGACTTATGCCAACTGTTGGGCAGTGTGCATGAAATCTTATGTAAGAAGTGGGAAATAGTAAGATCTGGAGAGGACAGGAACTCCACAAGGAGAGCAACAGAAGCAGAAAATTTGAACACAGGGGTCTTCCCAGAGACTCATACTACAACCAAGTACCATGCATGGAGATAACCTAGAACCCCTGCACAGATGTAGCCCATGGCAATTTAGTGTCCAAGTAGGTTACATAGTAATGGGAAGAGGGACTGCTTCTGACAAAATCTGATTGACCTGCTCTTTGATCACCTCCCCCTGAGGGGGGAGTAGCTTTACCAGGCCACAGAAGATGACAATGCAGCCATACCTGATGAGATCTGGTAGACTAAGATCAGAAGGAAGGAGAAGAGGACCTCCCCTATCAGTGGACTTGGGGAGGGGCATCTGAAGAAGGGGGAGAGAGGGTGGGATTGGGAGGGGAAAAGGGAGGGGCTTATGGGGGGATACAAAGAGAATAAAGTGTAATTAATAAAAAAAGTTGTGGGTAACAGCAGCATTTGGCTGTGAAGGTAGAGGAACTGAACATTTAAAGGATGATCCAAAGAGGTGGTTTCCTGCCATAGGATGAATATTAGCATTATGCAGTTGACTTTGAGTATCCTGATACCCTGATACCCAGATCACACAATATAAATGAACTAAGAACATTTTCAGAGGTCCCCAGGTTTTCATGTATCCAGATATTCTGGTTATTTTAACAGGGCACAAAGTTGTGAATCACCAATGAAAAGTGCAGAGCTGGTCAAAGGTTAGCAGGAGAGACATCATTAACTGGGCTTGCATTGAGGCTCTTGCGGAAGTCCTCACAGTCTGCACTCTCCTCACACCCTCTACAGACAGGGAGTGCCCCCAGGAAGTCTGCAAAAATTCATGATGACAAAACAGAGTAAGAAGAAGCAAAGAGTTGGGAAATTAAATTTGGAATTCCTCCTAAAAGTGTTCCCCAGTTATTTACAGTTTCCATCAGTGAGGCTTTCTGACACTATAGTCAGAACCTGCTAAACAGCCCTGAGCTTTTCATTCTTGTTGTTTGAGGGGCACACAAACTGAATAAGCAGTTGTTTCACCTTCGGCCCATTGATCACTGAAAATGCTGATTGTTGACAAAACGTGCCCATAAAAATGGGAAATACATTTTCTTCATACATATTTTGCTTTGTTGAATTACGTCTACTGAGGATGAGATGCTGTTGCAACAGGACAAACCATAGTATAGGTCGGAGCATGAGACAGGTCAAAACCGCGTATCAAAGTCAATCAAATGACTTCAACTTTAATTTCTTTTCCATTAAAATTTATCAGTTTGGTCACCATTTTAAAGAAAAGTGTTATAAACTCTGATTACACATATAGTCTCTTTCTGCATAACATACATATAAGCATATTTATATTTTGCTGTTGCTGTTTTTGAAGCAGGGTCTCACTTTTTAGTCCAGATGGGCCTCAAACGCACAGAGTATATTTTTAATTGGGTTTATTTAAATTACTTTTTACTTTAAGCTTTGTTAATGCAAACTTTTTAAAAAGTTTTTAATTTTCTGCTTTAGTAAGTATATTGTGATAAACAAATAATCCAATATCTTTCTGACAATCTTATGCTCATATAGTACCTGAGCACTGTAATTCAAAACATCAATTTTAATTGAACAACATTAGAAAGGCAGAAAATGGAGAGTACCTTTTATGAAATAGTGTGCTTTTGATTTAGTTTTTAGTCTTAATTAAAATGTACAGGCATAGTAGTGGCTTTTTTTTTCTTTTTTTTAATCAGAAGAGGCAGAGTGAGATACACCAAGATACATCCCCAGGAGGAATGGAAACATTTCCAGACAAGGTTATTGTTACGAGTGTTAACAATAGCCTTCTTGCAATCAAAGGGCAGGAGGTACTCAAAGAGTTATATCTATTGAGCAGGTAAGCAAAATGTTGAGCAATTACATAGTGGGATGTTATATGGATTAAAAAACAAACAAACAAACAAACAAACAAACAAGGAATGAAGTCCTAACATTGGCTACAACATGGATCAGCCATGAAGACATGTTAATCAAAAATTAAGCTAGTTGCAGAGATATACTTTGTGACTGTAATTATAAAATATTTTCTGAACAGGAAACTCTACAAAGCCTGGCATGCCTGGGGCATTGGGAATTAGTAGAATATGGGGAGTGACTGTTAATGGACTTTGGCTTTCTTTGGGGGCTGATAAAATGCTGTAAAATTATGTAGAAGGCATGCTTTTGTAATTCCATGAATATACAAAAAAACCAATGAATTAAATAATTTAAGATGTCAAGTTCCCTTATATGTAAATTTTATTTCGGAAAAAAGCTTTTATTAAAAAAAAAAAGGTGTGCAGCTTTCTAAAATTTACCTAGGATTCTTGTTAGCTTAAGTTTAATTTTATTCAAACATTCTCTCATCTTCCACTCACTTTGCTTGTTCTAGCTAGAATGGATTATAGTCCTCCAAATGATGAATTTTTAAAACATTCTTTGACGTGCTCCTCCTAAATTTGCCTGTGACTCATCTGTTCCTCAGGACTTCAGCTTTCCTCTATCAATAGCTTCAGTCTTGTGAATCACTTTTCTAAAATTTTAGTTTCTGTCTTTTCTTTTAAAAATAGCCCCCTGAAACTGCTGTAAGTGGCTTGGTGATAACATTTCTGAACATTTTATTATACAACTCTTGGTTTGCTATTGTCAGTACTGTATTTTTCCAGGTTTCTCTATAAATAAATATTTCACTCATCTTTTACATTTGAAATATATTTTGAGGAACCTGTGTCTTTACCACAGAATAAGCATAATGCCCCGAAAGCACTTATTCCAATGGAAATAGCCAAGTGGAAGATGTTGCATTCCAAATTTGAGATTAAATGCAAATGCCTCATTAAAAAGCAAATTCTTAGTTCAAAGTTATTCAATGGGATGGGACTCAAAATATTCAATCTGGTTGCATGTAGCATACTGAAAAATCTTATTCAGAAATATTCAATGGACCTGGAGCAATGTTAGATCAATCTGCTTCTGCCTCTAAACTTCTGTGATAGTGACTTCTTTGCACATGCTGTTCTCTTCATCTGGAATCTCTTGCCCATCCTAGTCAATCTTGTGACATTTTCTATAAAACAGTGTTTCTAACTCCACTTCTTCCAAGATGCCTTTGCTGATCAGCCTGACTTCCTGATGTCCCAATGTTACACCATCTAAATATTGAAGCATGGTTTGTGTGTTACATCTTTGAACATCCTAATACCATATTTGTAGTACTAATTCATGCATATTTACGTTGTATTATAATGATATTTCAAGTATTTAAACAGTATGCTTATGGTTTTATTTGTATATGCTTTGTAGAATATGTGGGAATAAAGTCATTTTGTAGTCATTATGGTCATTATATAGGTAGTGGCTAATTTATCAGGACAGATATAAGACGTTATGCGATAACCATTCATGTTTTAAGGCAGTATCTTTATTCTCCTGTCTCTCAGCAATTCCTCATTCAACATTTTCTTTGCAATTACTGGTTTTCTAGTTAAAATTCAACAAATACTATGTTGATGATGAATATGAGATAAAATAGAATGTGGCTTTAGAAAGTAGTTTCTCTGTAATCATTATCTGCTTTGGGAAAAATTGAGGGAAGTAAAAAGAATAAAATTTAGTTTGGAAAAAAATAAAAAATCATCAATACTAAATAAAATACTAGAAAGCAAGGAATTTGCTGGAGCATTAATAGGAAATTCCATTGTGAGCTTCCAACACAAATACAGGTGTGGGCCATGTTCATTTTATGTGGAATTACAGAGCCATATAATAATTCCTTTGAAAACTGAAGTGAAGTAGAAAAGAGGATTCTGATGTAATGGATTTGTCCTTCTCCTCTACAGTAATAAATTGTTTCTATCAATTTAGCAAATGACTCATTCATTGGACTCTGGCTATGTGACTACACATGGCTTTCTGTGTATTTTTATTCTTTTGTCTATTTAATACCTGTGGTGCCTGCTTGTGTGTGTTGTTGTGTATGTGTTTGTATTTGTGTTAATGAACATGACAAAGTATATATTGTATGTGTGTGGTCATGTGCACAACAGTGTATATTGTTTGTATGGAGGTCAGAGGTTAACAAGAATGGTTTTTCTGAATTGCTCTCCACTTTATTTGTTGAGACAGAGTCTCTCTCTGAATCTAGAACTCATTGATTCAGGAGACTGGCTGCCCTGCATGGCCCTTGTAACCTGTCATGCCTGCTCCCTCAAAGCTTGGGTTAAAGTTACACATAGCTGTTCCTAGCTTTTTTTATGTGTGTCCTAACGGACTGAGAACACGTCTTCATGCTTGAACAGCACATATTTCAGTAAATGAGCTGCGGTATACCCAGGTTGTCTTTGACTTTTGATGAAAGGATTAATATTAATTCTTGATGGGGAGGCAGTTGTCTGTCATGAAAGAGGAAAAATGTCTAGGGGGAAGTATCTGAGACTGGCTGACAGAGAGTGTATAGTTTTCCAACGCAGAGGGCAAGTGCCTGTGGGTGAGCTTAGAGTGTTGGACTGCATCTGGTTTATTTTTCCACATCATTGGTAATCTTTGCTGCATTTTGCATTTAAAAGTTTCCTTTCATGAACTCTCTCTCCATTAAAAGACTTTTCATTCAGTGATGACATTGGAGAGACCCTAAAATCTCATGACTCCTATTAGCACATTGTTCTCGCTGTGGATTTTGGTCATGACATTTCAATAAATGACCTTTCTGTGTCTATCATATCTTGTCTATCATTAGGAGCCAAGCCTATCTTTGAAATATCCTCTGCAAAAGGGCTACAATAAAAGAGTATCAAGCTGGCTGTTCAAGCAATTTGATAAGTTTAAACCTGGTGTGTGTGTGTGTAGAAACTAAAGGTTGACTTTATTTTTCTCGGTTACTCTCCACCTTATTTTGTGAGACACTGCCTGTTACTGAACCCCTGGAATTTACCAAATTCAGCAAAACTCCCTGCCCAAGAAGACTCAGAAATTCTCTCATCTCTACATAACCAGCTCTAGGCTTATAGGCAAATTCTGTAGCGTCTGGCTGGTGTTCTGGGGATTTGAACTCAGTTCCTCATGCCTATGAGGCAAGTGCTTTAGTGATTCAACTATCTTCTTAGAGCCTTAAAAAAACCTTTTTAAAAATTACTTTATTCGATGTTCCTCTTTCGAGAATTCTCTGTTTAGCTCTGTTCCCCATTTTTTAATTGGATTACTTGGTTTGTTGCTTTTCTGCTTCTTTAGTTCTTTATATATACTGGATATTAGCCCTCTGTCAGATAAAGGGTTGGTGAAGATTCTTTCCCAATCTGTAGGCTGTCTATTTGTTTTGATGACAGTGTCTTTTGCTTTACAGAAGCTTTTCAGTTTCATGAGGTCCCACTTATTGATTGTTGCTCTTAGAGCCTGTGCTGTTGGTGTTCTGTTCAGGAAGTTGTCTCCTGTGCCAATAAGTTCTAGGCTGTTCCCCACTTTTTTTCCAACTGATTTAGAGTATCTGGTTTTATGTTGAGGTCCTTGATCCACTGGGACTTTAGTTTTGTGTGTGTGAATGGCAGAGAAACACTTAAAGAAATGCTCAACCTCATTAACCATTAGGGAAATGCAAATCAAAACGACCCTGAGATTTCACCTTACA
>NW_026593197.1:0-1717 GCF_907164565.1 Psammomys obesus | reverse complement strand
ATAATAATAATAATAATAATAATAATAATAATAATAATAATAATAATGGAAACCATGGGTCAGGTAGTAAGCGGATTTGGGCTTTGAAATGAAGTCACTTCCCTACCTTTGTCCACTCTCTGCTGCTTGTCACCTACCCAAGCAGTACCAGATCCTGTGTCTTGTTGAGTGAGGAAATGGAATGAAGGCAAGAAAGGAGGAAGCTGTGTCATGTGAACTCTGTGTTAATTTTCCCCCCTCTCTTTTCAGGTCCTGGAGGCCACACGGGTTAATCGGAGAAAGAGTGCTCTGGCCTTGCGCTGGGAGGCAGGGATTTATGCCAACCAGGAGGAGGAGGACAATGAGTAAACTTCCTTCAGCCCAGGAAACTCCTTTGCTAAAGGAGTTTCAGCAAAGAAACAAAGAAATGATCAAGTCAGAAGCATTTTAATGGACTATTTATTAAAGTGCATACAAGCTCAACAATCCTCATGTAGACCAGAAGCTGCAATACATTATGATTAAAAACAAAACAAACAATAACAAAATAAATCGAAGTGAACAGGAAGTTCACCCATCAAAATCTGAGACCCAAGTCAGAAAGGAAAGGATTTCTTTGTGACTCAAAGAAGCCCCTGGCTTTGGACCATTCCACAACTGATCCAAAGGGACACAGACATGACAGACGAGTCAACATAGTTGCTGTGGGCAGAACTGAAGCCAGCCTTGGTTGGGTGGTGATGAGGAGCAAACAGTGATGTGGTCATTCCAAGGCAACAAACAGGGCCCAGGCTGGGGCAGCCTAGAGCACACAGGCTGTTCCTCCACACCAGCTTCCCACTCCTTCCTCGACTGAGGCATTAGAAGTGTTGGGTTGACTCCATTTTTGCCAGCAGCTATAAAAACAAATGGTGTTTCTTTCCATAGTTGCTCCAAGAGGGGCAGTGATGATTCAGTCTCTTACATGTAATCATTTTTAATTGGGAACACTTAATGGTCACCATGTATAAAATCCGTATTTTTAAGACAGTATCTCTTCATGTTGCAGATACAATCTAATTCTACAGTAGGAGGTTGAGAATGGTAGGGGAGAGAGCCAAACCAAATGGGTTATTAGCTTTAGGACCTTGTCTGCTTTTACTGTTGACTGATCAGTTTAGGGAAACACTTTCACAGTTATGTTTCTTCATATGAAAACTATATTTAATGGGCAACAACTATTTTTATGATGGGATAGGGGAGTAGGAACATGGATAAAACCTGTACACATTGAACAACTTGGTTCAAGATGGTAGGCGTATTTTAAGAATGGCAATAATTGAAAATAAAATGGGGCAGACTTTGCCTTAGAAAGGTAGATGATCAGAAGTAAGGGGTTTATAACTATTTTGTATTTTAAAATGGGCCTTAGAAGTGGTTGGGACATAGGATGGATTGTTTTTGATCTGAGAAAGGCATCATTAAAGTCATGGAGGTAGGGAGAGAAAGGGAGAGGGAGGGAGAAAGAGCAGAAAAGTAAGTAAAGAAGAGAGATTATTTTTGCTGAACCAGTGTTTTTCAGGATGACAAAGAGAAAATTATAGACTAGAAATGTAAGTACAGACATGGAATCAGCTACAAAGCCTAAAGATGGTGTGTATGCCTTTGTGTGCCTGTATGAAGAGTGTATGTTCACAAGTTAGGATATGCCAGTGTGTGTGTGTGTGTGTGTGTGTGTGTGTGTGTGTGTGTGTGTGTG
>NW_026593196.1:0-30256 GCF_907164565.1 Psammomys obesus | reverse complement strand
ATATATATATATATATATATATATATATATATATATATATATATATATATATATATATATATATATGAACCATGGAGGATGCTGTCTGATAGCTGTTCAAAGCTTGGTGTATACTCAACTAATTCTTAAATAGTTCAGGCTCATCTGCTTAAGAATAGTACTATTCACAGTGGGATGGCCTCTTACATCAGTTAACCAACAAGATAACCCCCATATATATGCCCGAAAGCCTTTATTGTAGTTCTCTCAGGTGGTTCTAGGCTATGTCAAGTTGATCTCAACTCAAAAGTACAGCCCACTGTTCTTTCCTGTTTCCTTGTTGTTATTAATGAGTGAGTTTCTTGCTTGGCATATCTGTATCCAAAAATGTGTATTCAATCCCTACTTGTGTTCTCTCTTTTTTCTAGAAGCCTCCCCAGCTTTCTGAGGATGATAACCAGCTGAGAAGCAAACAAGACAACTGTGGTGACAGTCGCCTGGAGCCTGCCACCAGCCCTTCCCCCCCCAGATCACAAAAACATGGAAATTGGGGTATCTGTGGCAGAATGTAAAAGTGTACCTGGAATCACCTCAACCCCTCATTCCAAGGACCACTCCTCCCCTTTCTATTCACCCTCACACAATGGCCTCTTTAATGATCACCGTGAGTCCTTAGATAATGATGTCGCCAGAGAGATCCAATATCTAGATGAGGTGCTGGAGGCCAACTGCTGTGAATCTTCTGTGGATGGAACTTACAACGGAATCTCTTCCCCAGAGCCTGGTGCAGCCATACTGGTGAGCAGCAGCTTAAGCTCACCGGCCCACACAGCCACCCAGGCAGAACTCACTGAGAAAGCATCTGGCAGGCAGGTGCCTCCTCACATTGAGCTCAGTAAAAGCCCCTCTGACATCATGGCTGAAGGAGAAAGAGCCAATGGCCACTCCACTGTCCAGCCCCAAGACATGCTGGGGGACAGTTTGCAGGCACCTGCCAGCCCCAGTTCCTCTACCAGCTCCCATTGCTCCTCCCGAGATGGGGAGTTGACACTCACCACACTGAAGAAGGAGGCCAAGTTTGAGCTGCGTGCATTCCATGAGGACAAGAAGCCCTCTAAGCTCTTTGAGGAGGACGAGCATGAGAAGGAGCAGTTCTGTGTCCGGAAAGTGAGGCCCTCCGAAGAGATGCTGGAACTGGAGAAGGAGAGGAGGGAGCTCATTCGTAGCCAGGCTGTGAAGAAGAATCCTGGCATTGCCGCCAAGTGGTGGAATCCCCCCCAGGAAAAAACTATCGAAGAACAGCTGGACGAGGAACATCTGGAGTCACACAGAAAGTACAAGGAGCGCAAAGAGAGAAGGGCACAGCAGGAGCAGCTACAGTTGCAGCAGCAGCTACAACAGCAGCAGCAACAGCAGCAGCAACAGCAGCAGCAGTCCCCGCCCCAGCTCCGCACAGCCCCAGCTTCTCATGAACACCTAGACGGCACTGAGCACGTGAAGGAGGATGTCGTCACTGAGCAGATTGACTTCTCTGCTGCGCGCAAGCAGTTCCAGCTGATGGAGAATCCCAGACAAACACTGGCCAAGGGCCAGAGCACACCAAGGCTCTTCTCCATCAAGCCTTTCTACAGACCTCTTGGGTCCATCAATTCAGACAAGCCACCGACCGTCTTGCGACCAGCTACTATCGGGGGCACTCCAGAAGACAGTGGCATACAGGCAGCCAAGGGGCAAAAAGCACCCTGTGTATCCGAGAGCCAGTCTGCAGGAGCAGGTGCAGCTAGCACTTCCACTCAGGGAAAGGAAGGGCTGTACAGTGAGCCTTCCAAACGTGGGCCCTTATCGAAACTGTGGACAGAGGACGGAGAGTTCACGAGTGCCCGGGCCGTCCTTACTGTAGTCAAGGATGAAGATCATGGGATTCTGGACCAGTTTTCAAGATCGGTCAATGTATCTTTGACCCAAGAGGAGCTGGACTCGGGTTTGGATGAGTTGTCAGTGAGGTCTCAGGACACCACTGTCCTGGAGACTCTGTCCAATGACTTCAGTATGGACAACATAAGTGACAGTGGGGCTTCCAATGAGACACCCAATGCCCTTCAGGAAAACTCACTGGCTGATTTCTCTCTGCCTCAGACTCCCCAAACGGACAACCCCTCAGAAGGCCGAGAAGGGGTCTCTAAGTCATTCAGCGATCACGGTTTCTATTCTCCTTCCTCCACACTGGGAGATTCCCCATCAGTTGATGACCCCTTGGAATATCAGGCTGGGCTCCTGGTGCAGAATGCCATTCAACAAGCCATAGCCGAGCAGGTGGATAAGGTTGAGCAGGTGGATAAGGCTGAGCAGCAAACCAGCAAGGAGGGATCGGAGCAGCAGGGACCTGAAGCAACAATGGAGGAAGCCGAAAGCCAGGCTCCCACCTCCGAGAAGCCCCAGAGCATGTTCGCACCACCTCAGGTGTCCTCTCCTGTTCAAGAGAAAAGGGATGTATTACCAAAGATCCTCCCTGTGGAGGACAGGGCACTCAGGGAAAAGGGATCCTCCCAGCCACTGGCAGCTGTGCAGCAGCCCAGTGGGCCAGTCAACATGGAAGAGACCAGGCCTGAAGGAGGCTATTTCAGCAAATACTCAGAGGCAGCCGAGCTGAGAAGCACAGCCTCCCTCCTGGCTACTCAAGAGTCTGATGTCATGGTTGGGCCCTTCAAACTGAGGTCAAGGAAGCAGCGGACTTTGTCCATGATTGAAGAAGAGATCCGAGCAGCCCAGGAAAGGGAAGAGGAGCTGAAGCGGCAGAGACAAGTAGCGCAGAGCACCCCCAGCCCCAGGGTCAAGAACGCCCCATCGCTGCCTTCTAGAACTGCCTGCTACAAAACTGCTCCAGGTGAGTGACAGTTGTATCCTGCATCCAGGATACAACTCCTGCTTTCACGGTTCTGGGTGGAGCCTCCACTATGCCTGTGCACGAGGATTTCAGTAGTAGAGGTATTAGGGTGTCCCCTGGAAGGGCACCAAGCGTGGGTGGTGGCTGCTATTTCTCAGTTGATGTAATGGCTCCTTGCCTCTCAGTTGGCTTTGTCTTGATTTATTAAGGTTCTTTCCTACCTACCCTCTTAGAGGGCTGCTTCTTGGCCAAGTGTGGCGTAGACCTTGGCCAAGTGGGGCTACATGTAATCTTGTGTCTTCAAGTCAGTAACTGGACCTTTAAAAGCTACAGTTAAATTAAACTCATCTAGTTTAGAGGATGTGTTTTCCTAGCTCCTTTTGGGATGCTGGCTTTCTTCCCAGCACTGATGGTCTTAACTCAGGGTTGCAGACTGCAGATATTCTGTTCATCTTCTTTATGGCTGGGTTTGACTTCCTTTATGTGATCACAAACCAGTTACAGCCATGCAATGATGGACCACATCTGTGGTAGTGATCCCATAAGATACTTCCCAGTGATATTAAAACCCTCTTGGTTTCTCAGAATGCTCTATGAAGTTCACATCATGAGATTGCCTAACAGTGCCTTCCTCAGACATTATCTCAGACTGTGTCCTTGACCTCAGCCCTTATATACATATGCTTTGTAATTAGGACCTTTTCCATCCATTCTTGTCCACTTAGAAAAATGAAGTTATTACAAACAAAAAAAAAGAAAAGCCATATTTAATCTCCTTCCATTGTCTGGGTAGCTCCTTTTTTTTGAATTGTTGCTACAGATAGCTGGTATCAATTAAGGCAATGCTGTGGGTGCCATTATGGCTAGCAAGATGACCAGAAGCTTTTCTTTCTGTGTGCATAGATGGCAATTGGGACACTGCTCATGTTGTGTTCCTCTGGGTGTGATCAGAGCTAGTTCATGCATTATTATGGTTCATGTTGTGGGCATTAGAAGAAAGCACTGAAAAACATTTTTTTTAAAAATATCATCCCTAAAGCTCAAGGGTGGGGTCATGTGTTTTACAGTAGACTTGTAGGGAACCTGATCCTTCATCAAAGATGATTTAAGAAGCGTTATCTCGAAGTGTAATCATTGCTGTTTAACTTGGTTCATTCAGACCTCAATTCTTCATGTTGACACTTGATGTCCATCAAATCTACAATGGCACAGATCATTCTTAATTATTTTAAAATCTGAAGGAATCTCAAACCTAAAGGCTAGCTCTGAAGTAGGGTATGCTTGCGTTCCTGGCTGTTTGAGAATCACTTGACACCATCCTGCCTGACCGCCCAAGCTTTGTAATACACCCTCACATTGGATCCTTTTGATGTTTCCACATGGTCACGGTTCACCTTTGGTAAGGGGAGCACTGCCAAACTGATGCCGCGTCCTCGTAAGGTCTAATCAAGCAGTGCATGGTCTCAGCTTGTTCTGGGGTGGACGGATCTTAGTTTTGACAATTCAGTATTACTTTTGATCGCTTGATTAAGGAGGTTGTAAGGCTTCTTACAGAGAAACTGCATTTTCCGTTTGTAATGAATACACACAGCTGGCTATGGATTCTTTATCCCACTCCTTATCAGACTAGGATTTCTTTATTGAATGTAATGGGATTCCGTGAGACCATATTGATATACTTTTTCTTTTATCATTTATCTTATTATTTTTAGCCTGTTTGTTTGGTCATAGCTATGGAAATCCTCTCCAGCTCACACTGTATCTTTTTGAGAGGCAGTTGTTCTCTGAGCGAGCGCTTCCTTTCTATCTGTCTGTCTGTCTATCTATCTATCTATGAAACCATGGATTCATGCAGAGATCTTTTTCAAAAATTAGTATATTTGTGACTCTGTGTGTGAGTGAGTAAGTGTGTGTGTGCGTATGTCATGGTGTGCATTTGGAGGACAGTGGGTATCTTTTAGGAGTCAGGTCTCACCTTCCACCTTGTTGAGCAGGTTCTTGCCTCTGCACCTGTGCTGTGTACCCCAGGCTAGCCCTGTGATTTTCCCATCTCTGCCTCCAGTCTCTCACTGTAGGGCTTCTGGGAATACAAATGTGCACTACTGCATGTAGCTTTTCACTCAGGCTCTTGGGATCCAAACTCAGATTGTCAAGTAAGTAATTTTTATCCACCCAGGGATTTTTTTTTTTAAATTCTGATTTAATAGAGTTATTCACATTGGTCACAAGAATTTCTTCCCTGGAGAGACAATTTCTACCTCTTCTTTATAAGCTCTCAAGGTCAAATCAAAGTATAGTTCCTCCAAAGGTCACCCTAGAGAACTGATGAGTTTATTTAAACTATTTATAGAGCACTGATGTAGGGCTGCCTACAGGAGCATATTGACCCTGAAGCTGCCACATTGGAAAGTCTTTACCTAGCTTGGATGATGGCTTCCCCATAGTTGCATAAATGGAGCTTCCTTCTTTGGTTAACCTGCCATGGCTTATGTATTCTAGACACCTGGAAGCTATGTGCAGAACTGCATACAAATAGCTGGAGAGGCAAGAGGGAGTAGTGGGAATCTCCAGTAGTTATTCAGTGACTCTCCATATACCCTCTTCCTCTGAGGGAGCCATCAATATGCCCACTGGTGATGATCTTCTGTAAGCAGCTACAGTTTGATGCAGATGGCAGATGATTTGCTCAGAGGCCTGTGTTCTACAAAACACTTCTTTCCTTTTCATATTTACAACTCACTTCTTGATATCCTCAATATGTTTTGTTTGACCTCTTTAGCTTCACTGTGTAAACAAACTCCTGTTTTCTTCATCAAATTATGTACCATTATTAACCTCTAGGTAACCACTGCCCCCTCACCTATTCTGTTTACCTCTCTTGGCCCCACCATCCTATACATGTTGCTGCTGTCCCATGTCCACCTTGCTCTGACCCTACCATACTCCATAGGCCACTGTGGCTCCTCCCAGGCCTCAGCAGGCATCGTGGTTTTGAGCCCCACCTAATGACTCTTGGACTGAATTATTCAGGAAGGAAAAGGAAGGGAGGTGGATGAGGAAGAGCATAGAGACTTCCTTGATGCGTTCTTAATTCCTTCAGGCCACAGACCTGAGCCAGCTGAATGCTAAAGGCAAGAGAACTGTCAGGGAAACTTGTTACCAGTGGTTAGCCACAAGAACTTGGCTTTTCCTAACAAGTCTTATTTGTCAAGTTCACTTGAAATTGTTTTGGGCTGGAGCTGGCTTTACACGGAGATGGCAGTTGAGCATCCACCCTGGGGAAACGTCTTTGTATGGTGTACAGTCCCAGCTTGCGAGCTACTACACAAGCAAGTGATGGTGGTACCCAGAAGTTGGTAATCTCACTGATGGAGGAACATTCTGTAAGCATGTGGCTCCTTCTGCTTACATGGAAGCCAGGGTTCCCTCACAACTACCAGTTAGAGCCAAGTCTGCCTACAACACTCACTCCCCAATTGGATTATTTCATTATAGAAATTTATTTTAGAGATTGGGATATCCAAGATTACGGTTCTAGCAAGGACCCATATCCTCTATTGTAGATGGAACCCTCTCTTGATGGCTGCAAGTGGTGAGAAGGGAGAAGACAGCTAGATCCTTGCAGCCTCTTTGATAAGGACATGAACCTCATTTGTGTTGACTCAGACATCACGGTCTAATCTCTTCCCCAAAGCTCCCTCCTAATAGCATACATTGGTAACTACATTTCAATATATGCATGAGGTTCCTGAACACCAGACTATAGCAGGGGGTATTTTGGAGTCTCCACTCAGTCACAGTCTCTTAATAGAATCCCTGACCACATTGGCCTCAACTTGACTTCTGCCACATGAACAACTGTTCAGTGTAAGGACATGCTGCTACTCAGTCTACTCCCCCCAGCTGACCTGCTTGTCAGAGGAAGTAGTCTAAGTAGTAGGATTAGGTTTGCTCTACAAGAAGCCAGAGTTCCAGTGTTTGCCATTGACCCACAACTACCCAAGTCCCAGGTTTCTTAGAACCTCCTTCTGTGTGAATATGATTTCCTTACCCGTGTCTTATCCACACAGCATTCATGTTAGTCACTTTAAAGATAGAGTAGCTTCCAGGCATGATACTATCTTTAATCTCAATACTCAGGAAGCAAAGGCAGGCAGGTCCAGTTCGAGGCCAGCCTGAGTTCCAGGATATCCAGGGTTTTGCTATGTAGAGAGACACTGTCTCAAACAACAACAACAAAAACCAGCCACAAAACAAGACACACACACATGCATACCTCCCTCCAGAAATACCCCCCCAACACACACACACACACACACACACACACACACACACACACACACACACACACACACAAAAAAAAAAAAAAAAAGAGAAAAAGAAGAGGATAGTAATTTATCTGAGTCTATGTTCTGTCCTGGTCTTGCCACATTAAACACAGTCATAGTATGATGCACATAGACCCCATTCTTTGATATTTATATTCAGAATATGCAGAAAAGACATCATGGCTTCCTAGGATTACAGCATGGAGAGAGGAACCAAAATCAAAGCCAATAAAAATTCATGTTTCTTTCTTTCCGTGCCTGGAAACCTCTGGAAGTATTGCTTGGCCAGCTGGCCTCTTTGCTTGTGATGCTGGAGGAAGCTGACACATTACTCTGACAATTTGTGGGTTAGAACCTCTGGCTCCAACATGGGTCTCATGAATGAAATATTGCTAGGTTTCTTCTGCACCACTTCATGTTTCCTGCCAGAAGTGACTCAGTTGGGTTTTTTTTTTTTTGTGGTTCAGATCAGATTAATGATATTAGGTGATGAAAAACAATGACTAACCCCTTATCTGGTGGAAATCATGCTGGCCACATGCTGAATCCTAAAACAGTGAGCAGATAAAATCCATGGAGAACAAGTGTGCTAGAGAAGGAGGGGTGTGTAAATTCTTCCACTGTTATCTTATAAACCTCCATTCCCTTGGTAGGTATTGAAAGATGTTTGGAAGGCATTTCCCACTCCCACCCCTTTATAAGACAGTGGTGAAAGCCAGTAATTCTATGTGCCTGGGAGGCTGAGGTAGGGGATGCTCCATGCTTGCCTAGGCTAGAGTGAGCTGGGGGCCATTTTAGGCAACTTAACAAGATCCTTTCTCAAAGTAAATAAGGAAGGAAAGGGTTGGGGTAGTTCAATAGTAGAGCACTTGCCAAGCATGCATAAGGCCATAGGTTCAATCCCCAGTACCTCAAAAATGAGAGAAAGAAAGGAAAAAAATGAAGCCCCTTGACAAATGTATGAGCCCAATTTGAAGAAGAAACCCACACATTAGGGTAAAATATCCTTGAACGAATGAGGACAGGGGTTACCCAAACTTTTCAACTCAAGTGATAATTAAGAACTTCTTAGTCTTTGCCTATTATGGATGCCAACAGACTCTTCTCAATGCTTGTATTTTTTATTTGGAACACAGGTTTTACTTCCAGGTTCTAAGAATGCCAGGGAAATACAGGGAGCTGATGCGTATTGGCAGCTTCTGTTTTCACACCAGATGTTGAACTGATACAGCAGGCTGGAAGATTTTTGAGGTGAAGTGATACATTACAGGGAGTGGTTAAAAAAATCAATGTGGACACTGAGTTCCACTGCTTCCTGCAGTATCTGTCCATTTCTCTTAATAGTGGGACTATTAAGGATCTCTACACACTTTGAGTAAAATGAGATGTAGACTTAAGGACACATGTCTGAAATCCTACCATTCAAGATCCTGAGGCAGGAGGGTTCCCCAGTCTGCATGAACAATGCTGGAACTTTAAGGCTAGACTGAGCAACATAATAAGGGCTTGTTTCACCATACCGCCTCCCTCAAGGAAAGTTCGCAGGGAACATTGACTGTGGATTACAGTTCTGCATGAATTGACCATTACCTTAATATTAAAATTGTTAACTGCATGGTTAGCTCTTCCTCTTTGTTGTCTTCAAACATCACATTGGAAAATTGTAGACAGAGAGACCTGATGAGTATCAGAACAACACCTATGCAGTGGAATCCCGTGGGACCTCGTGGAGCCCTGTGGAACCCCGTGGCTCACTCTATGTTGAAAGAGCCAGAAAAGGCCGAGCTTCATTGCCCCGCTGGTGGCTGCTGGAAGGAGTCTTCCAGACTTTATGTGGAAGAGGGTTCTCCATCATGAAATATGGCCAGTCCAGCTGGCTGTCTGAGGCAGCATAAGCTTTATGTGGAATGTCCAACAGGCGGTCAGTGTCTACAGCTCTGTTTCCTGAACATTCTTTGCTGATGTAAATCTAATCATGCTACCTGTGACTTAACAAGACCTTAAAGCTGTTTACGATACCAGTTACTTCATTCATATTTTCTCATTTGTTACTTACTTTTCCCGACCCTTTAAGGTAACAGTACACATAATAAGAACACATGAGGCAATATGCACAGCTTTTGCTGACCCATCCAGGGTATCTGTGTTGCCTCCTGGTTGTGCTCACACCTTGTGGGAGGCACTGCCTGGGGTCCTCTTTGCTAGCATGCTTAGCTGCTCCATGCTCTGAGAGTAACTCTTCCCCAGGAGTGAGACTAGGCCGAGTACAAGGAAAGTCCACAGTCTTAATCTTACAAAGAGGAAGTAAATCAAAAGGCCTAATTCTTGCAAGATCCCTGATGAGAAATGTGAGCTAATCAAAGCCAGCTTGGGAGCAGGATGTCCCGACTGTTGGAGCCTGGACAGGATATGACCTCGACTCTTACTAGTCTTGTGTACTTCCCAAGGAGATTGGCATTTCAGATGCATTTGATCTTTCTGAATAAGCCTCTACCAAGGGCATGGAAGACTGGCTGGTGGAAGGAAGGAGGCAGGCAGGAGGAAGGAGCAGAGAACATGCTAGTCAGACTATGAGAGCCCCAAAGAATCCATCTATATAGAATGCTCTTTGGCTTCTCGAGACCTTGAAGGTAAACAAGGGCGTTTCCCACAAGTTGTATGCCTCTGACATCATCAGGTCTCTTTAACAGTACCAATCTCTTTCTTATTTCCCATTATCCAAATGCGAATTCATATATTATATAAAAGAACCAGTCAAGGAAAACAGATGCTCAAAGGTGTCAGTACCTTCTCTGGAGCCACATGTGAAATTCAGTTCCTTGCTGGTTGTGCGAGTAGTTCATCTCTCCTCTATAAACCTGTTTCCTCACCAGTAAAAATGGGAATAATACAGTAACAACATTACCAAAAATTAAGGCAGAGTCTGGTACATAAAAGGCTCCCAAGAAGAGTTGTTACCGATTTGGATACGTTGCTTAGAGGTGAGGAGATGTTACTCTCTCAGACCACCAGGGTTCAGTTCCCAGCACTTACACATTGGATCACAGCCATACAACTTTAAGTCCCGGGGATCCAAAACTCATTTCTGATCTCTGCAGTTACTGGGCATGCATGTGCTATTCATAAACGTACGCAGGCAAAACTCACACACATAAAACAAGTAAATCTTTGAAAAAAATTATATATATATATATACTGGTTTTTGAACACAGGGTTTCTCTTTGTACCTTGGCTATCCTGGTCTTTGCAGACCAGGGGCTGGCCTTGAACTCAGAGATCCGCCTGCCTCTGCCTCCGAGTGCTGGAAATACAGGTGTGGCACCATGCCCCATTCTTCAAAAATATTTTTAAGGTTTATTCGTATTGATTTATGGTTGCTTTTAGGCTTTAAGAAAAGGCCTAGAGCTAGGCAGTGGTGTTGGGCACATTTAGTCCCAGCACTTGGGAGGCAGAGGCAAGTGGATTTATTTCTATGAGTTCAAGGCCAACCTGGTCTACAGAGTGAGTTCCAGGACATGCCAGGGCTACACAGAGAAACCCTGTCTCAAAAAACCAAAAGAAAAAAGAAAAGACCCTGAGAGCCCAGCCGAGCCATGGATGTTGTTCACAGTGACAATGAACTTGAGATAAAATGTGAACATGCTTTTTAAAGTAACTTTCATTTCTAGTAGAGAATTTTCTTAGAATTAAGGCTTCCCTTATAAAACCTGATTTCAGGAAGGGGTTTTCAATAGCTATGTCAAAAGCCAAAGAGTGACAGGGTCCATGCTAAAATGTACCCAGTGACAACAGACTTACAGATACTACCATAAAATATTCCTTACCAGAAGTCTGCCATTTGGGCAAAAATGTGTTCAGCAGAAAGATCTTAGTGAGTGAATCGCTATTCATCATGATTTCATCCTTGCTGTTTTTATTTTTGTTTTTCTTTTGTGTAGTAATGAGGATGTAACCTAGGACTTTGTGCATTCTGGGAAGGGTTACTTTCACTGAGCTACCTCCTCTCATTATTCCTATCTGAATTAGCTTTCATCTCTATATTTTCTTCCTTCCTTCTTTTCTTTCTAGCTTTCTTTCTTTGTTTGTTTTTGTTTTTGAAACAGGGTTTCTCTGTGTAGCCCTGGCTGTTCCAGAACTCACTCTGTAGACCAGGCTGGCCTAGAGTCAGAGATCCTCTTGCCTCTGTCTCCCGAGTGTTGGGACTATGGGCGTGCACCATCACTGCTTGTCTTCATCTCTATTTCTAATCTCATCTTAAACCAAGCATCTTCTTCAGAGAAATAGAGCTCCTCCCTCCTAGGGTTTCACCTCCTTCCAGTAAGGCCTACAGGCTAGCCCCAGCCTCAGCATTGCATAACCTCCAGCCCCGGCATACCTTGAACCAACCATACTTGACAGTTCTTCAGACTTACTCCATCTTCAAGGGCGTTTCTTATTCCTGACTATGTTTACCATCATC
The DNA here is from genome assembly GCF_907164565.1 of Psammomys obesus. Classification (NCBI taxonomy): domain Eukaryota; kingdom Metazoa; phylum Chordata; class Mammalia; order Rodentia; family Muridae; genus Psammomys; species Psammomys obesus. Next base: position 18,606 of record NW_026593196.1, on the reverse strand, counting down.
CCATTCTCCCATCCGGGGACCTTCAGAGGAAGAGATGAAAGAGGGAAGATGTGCTCATGATATGGGAGTCACAGCTGCACGAGCCCATGTCCTGGGGGTGGGAGGGAGGTGCTGCTGATAAGCAGGTCTCTCTCATTCACCAAGAAGAAAGGAAGTTGAAGCTGTTCCTCTGGGCTCTCTTCTTTCTGGGGACTTGAGTGGCTTTAGATGCTTGCAGGGTCACCCCCAAGCTGTGTGAAGAAAAGAGGCCATTGACAGAGGCACAGGCCAAGGCACGTCATCTGGTGGGTGTTTTTATTCAGTTTGGTTTTTTAAATTCAAGTGGGGATAGCTTTTTCTCTTGAGAAATGTTAGAAACAAAGACTCTTTGAGTTATGACCTCAGACTCCACAGTGTAATAATTGTCCAAATTCAGACTTTTGGTTCACATGCCTGTACAAAAATATCTAAGCTTCTAGAGTGTGTTTCTCAGGCTTTGCGAAAGTTAGGGTTGGCCCTACAGAAGGAAGACTTGAGTTGCCCAGGATGATGGGTTATATCTGAGTACACACAGCCTGCATTCTGTGAGTGGGAGGAACTGAAGATTCTTTTCTCTGTCCCCTGTCAGCACAGCCTACTCAAGGGAAATCCCAAAGCGCAACCAAGCATGGAACTCTTCTCTGGACCAGAAAACGGTTTAACTGTTTCTGGCACATAGATAGAAAACACAGATTCAGATTCCTAGTTGTCTCTGCCCCTCTTCATGGGAGGACAGCATTGGCTAGTTCAAAGGGAAATTCTACTTGCCCTCTCACGTCTGAGCCTGCCTCACCAGACTGGAGCAGTGAGTTTTGGCATTGTTGGCTTCTTGAGTGTGTGACGACTGAGAAAAGATACACAGGCACAGAGATTCAGTGGCCTGGAAAAGTAAGTGAAGGCTAAAGCTAGCAGGCTGTTCCATTTATCTCATTATTATCAACTAATTACATTTAAAATAATTGTTTCCAAGCTGAGTGTGATGGAGCACCTTTGTGATTGTAGCACCTGAGAGGTGGAAACAATAGAATCAGGGGTTCAAGGCTAGCCTGGACTACATAAGACTCTCAAAACAAACAAAAGCATCTGGTTTCTTCTTTATTTTAAAATTTATTTGTGCTGAGGCAGAAGATCACCATGAGTGGCTGAAAATGAGGACATGACTGCTCCAAACTGTGGTTGAGGAGAGGTTTTTTGTTTTGTTTTGTTTTATTTTGTTTGTTTTATTTGTAGATATGAGACCAGAGGCATCTGGAAGCATCCAGACTGAATGTCAGACTGAACTGGGCTGGGGAGCTGGGGATGGGGAGAGTAGTGAGAGAGTAGAAAGGGCAAACAGACCAAGAGAGATCCTGAAAGGAAGCCAGACAGGACCAAGTGAGCTGAGTTACATAAGGAATCAGGCTAGGGAAAAGGAAGCAGAAACTCAGCCCCTGGGAGGGAGAGGGTTAGGGTAGCATTGGAGTGAGAAGTGCTGGGAGGAGCCACAGGTACTGAATGAGACTAGTCCCAGGTTTCATTGATACCTGGCAACATAATCAGAGGTTTTGGGGATCAAGGCTTGGCAATCCTTAGGGAGGCTGTTCTGACGCTATCCCGGTTTGACCCTGGTGTCTTCCTTATTTACCTTCTTCCCCACAGCTAGTGACTGGAGAAGAGGTGCTTGAGTCTAGGCAATTTAGGGATCACACTCAGGGACCTGCATGTGCTAGCGAGCGCTCTGTAGTTGAGCTACACACCCAGACGACCCCCCCCCCTATTTTAATAAATTCTCAATTTGAGATCTTTCTGCCCTCCCTCCCTAGTGCTGGGATTACAAAAATTTAACATCACACCCAACTTAAACACTCTTGTCTTTGTTGTTTAAGTTGTTTAAGAAGTTGTTTATTACAGGGTTTCTCTGTGTAGCCCTGGCTGTCCTGGAATCGCTCTGTAGACCAGACTAGCCTGGAACTCATAGAGATCCGCCTGCCTCTGCCTCACAGGATTAAAGGCGTGTACCACCACCACCCGGGGAAATTAAACACTCTTAAATCTGCTTTTGTGAATTGCTTTTTCTCATTCCTCCTTAAATATTCCTCTAAATTCCAGTGGCCAAAACATGATTAGTAGTGGTTAAAGAATACTCCATCACTAAATGAGAGCAGTATGACTGTTCATCCATAGGCAGATAAGTTGGTTTAAATATGAAACAGAAAATGAGGCAATTGTGCTATATAGCTATACAGCCTTTGTTTAGATGTTGGCTGAACTTGTGTCAAGTCTTTTCTTGGGAGTTGGTTAGGCAGTATACATTAGAGAACCGTATTTCTTGAGACATTTTCCTTGAGATATTAGTAGGAATTCTATGAAAGAGTTCTTCTGGTTAAGCGAATTTGAGCGATCTGCACTGCCACTCATGTATTAGAGGCTACAGCCATATCAACATTGAAACCAGAAGTCTTCTCATGAAGGCTCTCTCACACACCAACACATCATTTAAATTATTTATTACATTTATTATTTGTATATATATACATATACAGTGCATGTATATACTGTCTTAATTAGGTTACAATTGCTGCAGAGAGACACCATGACCATAGTGACTCTACTTCATTGGGGGCTTGCTTACAGTTTCAGAGGTTTCATCTTGGCAGGAGCAGTAGCTGAGAACTACATCCTGATTCACAGGCAGAGAGAAAAACGCTGGGGTGGCATGGGCTGACCTCCCCCCTCCCCCACCCCCAGTGACACATTTCCTCCAACAAGGTCACACCTCTTAACTTTCTAATTCTTTCCAATAGTGCTACTCCCTGGTATGAGCCTATGGGTGCAATTTTTATTCAAACTACCACATACACGCCTATTTTCTGTATGTGGGTATGTACCGGTGTGGGTGTGTGCCTGCCATGATGCACAGGTGGAGGTCAGGGAGCAATTTGCAGGAGTCAGTTATCTCCTTACACTATATGTATCCCAGATGTTGAACTCAGGTCCTTAGGTTTGGCAGTAAATACCTTTCCCTTCTAAGCCATCTCGCTGGCCCCCACATATTTTTTTTTTAACTTAGTGTTTGATGAGTTTGTTTGTGCAATCCTGTTGACTTATTTTAACACTGAAGATTAGTTCATACCGTCAAGATAATAGGAATCAGCCCAGCCATGTGAAGCTGCCTGCCCTCAATTATCTTCAAAATATGAGATACAAATTTTCTCCATTATTTCAGACAAGATTATGTTTATGAAATCAGTTGAAAAATGTTTCCTTTTCTCCACTCAGAGCCGCAGACTGATTTTGTCCTCTTGGCTTCTTTGTGAGAGTTGCAGAGGTCACACTGTACCTGCCCTGTGCTCTGTAAACGTCAGCCCCAGCCTTCAGCCTCAACCAACACAGGCCCACCCTGATCTCTGCTTGGCCTGGTCTGCTCTTGTTTCCCAGGGACTCAGATCCTTCAGGAGGACCGTTCTGTGAGAGACGGCCCAGTCCAGGGGGAGTCCGGATGACAGAATGCTAATAATTGAACAGGGAGACCATTTTCAGGTGATATCAGGTATTTGCTCATTCGCCAGGTGACTAGAAAAATTCAAGAGCGAAGTTTGTTGGGCCAACCTGGGATGAAAGCTGGGGATCCTGTCATAGTGAGATGCACACAACGCTCAGGATACCTCACAGTTTGGGGATTCTTCTGGGGTTCGTCTCCTAGGTCACAGAGCTTGTAGGACCCTCCTGAGGCCCTAGACTAATGTGACTGACTATGCCGGTGTGTACATAGACCACATGTATTATTTCACTCTTTTAATGGCCTCGTGAGCTGTGTGGTGCTGTTGGAGAAATATTACAATTTTCTCATCTACCTATGAGAAACTTTTGACTCTGAACTCAGGACCCTGAGTCAGGGGCTGAGTAGCCCCTCTTCAGCTTTTCAGTGGCTTTTGTGACTCCTAAGGTGGGACATGGAATTCTAAGGTATGACTTGAACCATACCACGGGGAGGATGCTTGGCAGACCCAGAAAAGAAAACTGACCAAGTTTGCCTCCTGTGAAAATGCCAACAAGACTGATGGCCAGAAGTTTGTGGATGAGACACAGTTTCTCCTTTGTCTCAGGACTGTCCTTTGTGACAGTCCTTGTGACAGTCCTTCCTTGGACTTGGATATCTGAAGTCTTTTCTGAAAATTACCTTTTGGAGGCTGCTTCTCCATCCCTGTTAAGCCTTGCTTCCATCGACCTCTAGTGACTATTGTTGGTATTACTTCCTGCTCCAGCTGGACTATAGAATAAGCAGGCAATGTCTTTTCTAATGGCTGCCTGGTTGGGAGCTTTCTCATTCCATCATATTGGAATTAGCCATAATTCCAAACTAACTCTGACCATTGTTCTCAAATACAATCCTGGCTAGAGTTAGCATCTGGGCTTTCATGACCTGAGCTGTAATTATCAACTCAGTCTAACCATCCATCCACTCATCCATGTAAGAATTAAATTACATGAGGGCTGTGAAAGACATCCTATGAGAACATTCTCAGTATATTACTACTGATCTACAGAGTCTGATCCAGTAGTCTATGGCCCCAGAATCCGTTGTTTGTTTGCTTGCTTTTGAAACAGAATCTCACTCTGGAACTTACTGTGTAGCACAGGCTGCTTTGAATTCAGGACTACTCACTGCCTCTGAGTCCAAGTGTTGACATCCAAACATTTGACCTCTTTCTTGGGCTTCTTTGGCAGTGAGGGAGTGTTGGTCCCAGCATACAAGTGTTTTCTAAAGTGGTTATGCAGATTTTACAATAGATTTATTGGCTTATTAATAATACACATTGACTCTTACCTTGTGCCTTATTATGCTGGGATCCCGGAGCTAGGACAGGTGGAACTCCACTGTGATAGACTCTGCACTGAAATGAATTAAAAGGATTTGCAGAGGATTGGAATAATGTGTGCCTTCCTGTGACCTTACAGTTTATTTCAGATGACAGGCACTTCAGTGGCCAGATATAATACAGGGCACTGTGAGAAAATGGCTTTCACAGAACTGTAAATAAAAGTCTTGTCTGGCAAAGACATCAGTGTGAAAAACAGAAGTTAAACGTATGTTGCTTACTCCGCTTCCTAGATATTTACTGTTGGAAGAGGGGTTGATGGAAGACGATGGGGGCATTTGGGAGGCCAGTGACAGTCATCAGCCTGGCAATGTATGAAACCTATTTCTGGCTTTATGGATTTGCACAAATAGTATGTAGAATACCAAAGGAATTACATATTCTCGCCTCATAGTTGTGTCGTTTCTGCAGATTCTAGGCAAATAACAGCTGCAGTCATTGGATGCTTTCTGTTTTGAATATTACCTTTTACCAATGCTAACTTAGTCTTCATAGCATCTATATAATATTAGCAGTAAGTAACAAGACCAGAGCTATTTGGCGGATAACTAGTGGGTCCAAACTCCATCACACTGGCTTTTGCACTCTGGAGTCTAGATCATGCATGCTTCTATACCATTTCTTGAGTTTTCAGTTAAACAGACTGCTGCGAGTTTGGGGATGTGCCCAGCTGAACACTTGCCTGGCACACCCGAGCCCAGGTTTGATCCCCAGTACTATCTAAAGGTAGGTGTGGTGACATATGCCTATAATGCCAGCATTCAAGAGGACTGTAAGATCAAGATTGTCCTTAGCTACAAGTTGAGTTTAAGGCCAGGATAGGGCTCCAGGGGACCCTGTTTTAATTTTTTCCCCCTTAAGATTGAGTCTCCCTATGTAGATCTGGCTGTCCTGTAACTCTCTCTGTAGACCAGGCTGGCCTCGAACTCACAGAGATCTGCCACATCTGCCTCTACCTCTCAAGTGCTGGGATTAAAGCTGTGTGCCACGACCACCCAGTTGAAAAACTTTGTTCTTGAATTAAAAACTAAGTAGTAAGTTTTAGAGGTGTATACTAAGTACTCAGGGCTGAAATTATTTAAGTCTAAAATTAGTATTTAAAATTCAGCAAGTCTTCAGATGAAAAGATGCTAGTAAAATCTTGGTAAATGTAAAGGTGATTTTGTGACATGTGTGTGGTCACTGTAGTCTTACCTGATTTCCATAATGTAAAAGCAAAAACTATAGCTAATGAATTTGAAGACTTTGAAATATTATCTTACTGTTCATATACAAAGACTTTATCTGGCTTATGCAGATAACAGTAATGAGGTTCAGTAAGTTATTACTGCAGTTGTAGCTATGATAAGAGAGCTTATTTCTGTATGCAAATAGCCTCTGTCCACCTATTCCTCAAATGTGATTCATGCCCCAAGTCTTTCCTTCACCCCTTAAAATCAATACAATGAATTATAAGGAGTCAAGAGACCGCTCCTTCCAAATGCTCATTTTTACAAACATGGAAATTAAGTCGGAGAGAATCTGATTAATGTGGTTAATGTGGATCTTTTGAAGGTATCTTGTCCCCAACTATGGAGAGGTCCAGGATGAGCAAGAGTTAAAAACCTGAGCTTTCTGGGCTGCATGATCTAGGAGCCCTCAGAAGGAGTTTGTGTGGGTTAAAGGCTACAGCTCCTGGCCTCCTGCCTCCCAGGAACTCTTGACCTAAGCCTCCCCATGTGGCAGGCATCACCCTAGACATCTGTGACGTGAGATGAAGAAAAGATGAAGGAATTAGGATTTTTACCCTGACTTTTGAATACAAATAGACCCATTTATTTGGTGTTTGCAGAACTTAGCGATGTCATCTACAAAGGACATCGTAAGAAAGCTGTTCACTCTTGCACTCTGTGGTGCTGATCTCCATCTGTGCATGCCTTAATGATAGGAGGTGAAGGGGAGGCCCTCTCACCTGTAAGAAGTGGGTTTCTAGGGCCTGAGGAGCTCAGTTGGGGGGGGGAGTGCTTGCTTGGGCTCAGTCACCAGCACTGCATAAGCTGGGCGTGTGGCTATGCCTGTAATCCCTTCCTCCCTCCCAGTCTGGGCTATATAATGAACTCAAGGCCATCCTTGACAACATGAGATAATATTGTTTTGTTTTGTTTTTGGAGACAGGGTTTTTCTGTGTAGCCCTAGCCGTCCTGGAACTTACTCTGTAGACCAGGCTAGTCTTGATCCGCCTGTCCCTGGCTCCCAAATGCTGGGATTAAAGGCTTGCACCACCACTGCCCTAGATAGTATCTCAGCTGGGTGTGGTGGTACAGGCCTCTAATGCCATCATTTTGGAACAGAGACAGGCAGATCCTTTGAATTCGAGGCCAGCCTGGTCTATAGAGTGAGTTGTAGGACAGTCAAGGCTCTGCAGAGAAACCCTGCCTCAAAAAACCCAAAGCCAAAAATGAAAACAACAACAAAACCAAAATGAGTCTTCAAGAAGCCAACTCCTCTGATGGCCTACTATTGTCATGTGATAGAACACATGTCCCCTGGACATTTGGAGCCAGTGCCTGTCTGTCTGACTTAGGTTTGAAGGATGCTTGATGGTTTTAGAGAATATGTCTAAAGGCTGCATACCACTGCTTGATTAACCACTACTCTAATCTCCTCATCCAACAACTCCTGAGGGGCAATCTCAGGAGCTGAAATCTTACCTTTCCTACTCTGTTGCCATTCATTTAAATAGTCTGGGGGTGTCTTTGGGTCTTTTAGCAGGTAAGGTAAATTTAAAAGGCTGGCCAATTAAGACTGGTATCTCCTGTGAAGCTGGAGTCTCATTCCCATTCAAAGACTTTGTGATCCCAGGGCAGGTCAGCTACTAATTAGTTACATCTGATGAAGAGGGCAGAGGATGCCGGGAGTGCTGGGGACCATATTTGGCTCCAGTGCCTCTATAGAATCTCAGCCTCTGGGCCTGGAGAGATGGCTCAGAGGTTAAGAGCACTGGCTGCTCTTCCAGAGGTCCAAAGTTCAATTCCCAGCAACCACTTCGTGACTCCTAACCATCTACAATGAGATCTGGTGCCCTCTTCTGGCCTGCAGACAGAACACTGTATATATAATAAACAAATCTTTCTTTAAAAAAAAAAAGAAGAAGAAGAAGGATCTCGGCCTCCTCATTCTAATTCTCCCTGGCTCTGACAGCTTTATGATATGATCTGAAAGAATTTATCTCCAGAGCCCTGGAGCTAATGTCCTGTCTGTTATCTCTCTGACATGTTGCAAAGTGTCTGCCAGACCATTTAAGTTAACTGACTCTTTAGCTCCGGTGTCCCTGAGCTGTACATTGAATGGGTTTGCACTTTCTTCTTGTAATGAAATGCCTTGCCTTAACTGTGACTCTACCCTGTCCCGCTCTCTTGATTTGGCAAGTGTGTGCGCGCAAGCCAGTTTTTTTTTTTCCCTCTTTCTAAAAAAGCAGTGCTTGCTGAGCAGATGAGCTTAGAAAGGGTGTTCTCTTCATGTTGTTTCAGGGAAAATAGAGAAAGTCAAACCTCCTCCATCCCCCACAACTGAAGGTCTCAGCTTGCAGCCTGACTTAGCCCCTGAAGAGGCTGCCGGAACCCAGCGGCCCAAGAACCTGATGCAGACCCTCATGGAAGACTATGAGACACACAAATCTAAAAGGCGGGAGAGAATGGATGATAGTAGTGTAAGTTTTTCCTCCTTTCCTTTCTCTTTTCTGAGGGTGACCATCCGTGTGGCATGCTTGTGTCTTCGTCCAGAGCTGGATGTGAGTGCATTTGTCTGGTTTTCTTGCATCATTGGATCTGAAACCTATTTTCAAATGAGTGGTTTAACGTGCCTTGTTTGTATCTCAAAAATATCTATCATCAAGAGCTGGTTGTTTGGTGTCTAAGTCAGGCTTGAGGTAATAGGCAAGGCTGGTACACGAGATGGTGGGTACGGAGGAAGACAATGTGTCTGGGCGACACAGTAAAAAGGAGCGCACACCCTCGGGAAGGGAGCACTCCCCTCCCCCGGGTAGGGAGCACCCCCAGGCTTCAAAATCTGGGTTGTGATCAATCCTGTGTATGTTGCACACTGCTCAAGACACTGATTATGTCTGGAGCTCTTTGTGTGCGTAGTTGGACAAGGAAGAGGCTCCTCTGCCTTTGACCCTCCCAGGGATGTACACGATGGTCGTGTGCACTCTGAAGGAAGTTATCTGCTCTGTGGTTTCCTTGTCTAGTAAGGGACTTAAGAGGTGTTCTGAATGGTCCCCACAAGCCTGGGGGTAGCCCCAGGTTTCATGCAAGCACCCTAGAGTCTCTGGTATCAGTCTTTTATCTTTCACCAAAGTAAACCCATCCATCCCCCCCCCCTTACAGTGAGGTCACAAGTAGCTTGGATTGATAAACCACCTAGTTTCTGCCTGTTGTTCCTGTGTGTTTATGAATAGCATCCCCTTTCAGTCTTCAGAGCGGCATAGTTTGGGTAAATTATGCGGTCATCCTCAACTTGAATGCTCTGTGGTTCACAGTAGGAAGTCCCTGCCAACCCAATGCCTTTCATGTCCTGGCTGGATAATCCCAAGTTCAAAAGTTTCTGGGATGGATGCCAGATGCTGAAGGCTCCTTTCCAATTATAGTGATAAAGAAAAGATGAAAACACACACATCCCTCTTCTTAATCATGGAGAAACTCTCACTTAGCTACCCTATGAGGCCAAGGGCCTTCTCTGTGGATGGCGCCCTGTCCTGGGTAGCTGGTGGGTTTCACGCCAGCCGCAGCTTACTATCAGCTAGGTCATGTTAGCAACCACAATTGGGTGCAGAGTCCCTCTAGGTGTTTTTAGTTGCAATCTAAAGTACAGTCTTAGAAGCATACAGCTTCTTTCCCCCCACCCATGACTCAATAGTATACATCGACAGCTTTGCTGGATGCTAGCCCAAGAGTCATGGGCCATTCAGCCATGGCCTACACAAATGCTTTCTAAGTGCATTCTATGTTTCTTGTGTATGCTTTTGCACTGGAGTGCGGGTATCAAGTGAGGAAAGCACATTCCCAGGCCTCTGATCTCAGCCACTGGGAAGCTGAAGTAGGAGGATAACATGGTCAAGGTCTGCGTGGGACATAGTGGAAAGGGAGACTCATGTTATAGTCAGAAAACTAGACCTCTACTTCAGGCACATTCTGACACTCAAGCACCCACCTAAGGAACACCAAGCAGGCCCAGTTTTCTCTTGGAATGAATGAAGCTGTCTGGAGTAAGCATTCTTCTAAGTGCTAATGGCCTCCTGTCTCTATTTTATCCAAGCAAACAAAAATGTTGGCTAAGAAAGAAACCTGCTAGTAAATCAATTTATTTTTATTATTAGTTGAAGGCTGGCTGTTTTGAACTTTCCTGGCATTCCAATAGAACAAAAGCTGTCAATTGTTAAAGAGTTTTAGGGATAGGGCAAAATCCAATCCCATATACCCCCACCTGTCCTCTTCTAATAGAGACCCAAATCTCAAAAAACCATTGCTTCTTGAGAGATTATATGGGCATCAGCCAGAACTGATTTCCAAACCACCCACTAGCCTGTCTCCCAGGCCTTCTAGTGTAGGGTGCCTTTCTACACCTCTGTGTAGAGAAAAATAAGTTTCATTTTCCCCCAGTGATCCCTAACCCCATCTCCCATTTTTTTTTCTTTTCTCTTATACCGTAATGATAATAACGAGGGGGTGGGTTGCTTCATGGTGGTTATGTAGCTGGTTCCCCTGTCCCTAGATGCCAAAGGTGATTCTGTTGAGGGTGGAGCAATTCTACCCTCCTAGCCTGTTCACACACGTTGTTCTTAGGGTGACATGTGGCCTCTTGGATTTTCTGCCCTCTAAAAGCCTCCTATGGCTTATGCTGGCACCTTCAGTTGTCAACTGGCATCACACTTGATGGAATTTTTGTATGCTCTTTTGAAGACTTAAAGCCACCCCTGAAACCATATCAGAGCAAAGATGATCTTGAAACCCTATCCGCAGCTTAGGGCCTGCTCCTTCAGTTTCCTCACTTTATGAGAATCAGTGGTGGAGGATTTATCTTAGTTGATAGAGTGCTTACCTAGCCTGATAGAACCCTGCCCCAGCACTGCATAAAGCTGGGCGTGGTGGCATATGCTTGCAATCCCAGTGCTCAGGAAGCAGGAACAAAATCAAATGTTCAGGGTTATCTTCTGTTACCTGGGGAGTTTGAGAATAACTTGGGCTAGAGACCCTGACTTAAAATATAAATTAAAAAAAAAAAAAGTCATATACATGATAGGTTGATCGGCTCTGGGCTGGTAGAATCCTTGCCAGGAATGGGACATGGGAAAGCCACACCTGCCATTGGTGGACTTTATCATGTTTCTGAACTGTCATCTCCTGCTAGAAACAAAGGGCTTGCTTTAGGGCTCAGTTGATGGCAGGTAGAAATTGAAACTCTGAACCCTTTGGGAATATCTATCTGAGAGGCCCCATATGAGTGACAGGAAGTTATCATCGGTGTGGATGACCTCATTTAAAAACAACAACAGCAACAACAACAAACTCAGTGACAAGGAAAAGAACAAAAACTTACTTTTTAAGGGTTCCCACACTTACAACTTGAGCAAACTGCTTCCTGCTTCCTCTAGTAGTCTTCGCCCATCTGGACCAGCTACCTTCTTCTGTGTTATCTCTAGTGAGCATCTCCAGGAACTAAAAGACCATCTTATTTTCTAGGTGCCCACACTAATCCTAAATAGTCATCCCAAGTGATTATCCAAGGACCAACCCAAGCTTGGAATCTTATCCAGACCCATAGGTTCTGATAAGGAGGCTGTGGTCTCCTTCATTAGAGAGTGCCATCCTTAGGGCTGTGTTAGAGAACCTACCGCCTCAAACCTGGTCCTCCCTCTCTCTTCCTCCATTTACTCCTTTTCCTTTCATGTCCTCCTCCCTTTGTTCTATTATTGAGGTCTTACTGCAATGACACAGTAGGGTTCAAGACTGTTTAAGGTTCAGAGAAGCCCACAGGGAAAGAAAAAAGGCTATTTGGTTACAGAAGCCATGAAATCCTGAATGGCCATCAAAGTCCTTGCTGGTGAGCAGCTGGTTAGACAATAGGGGAGAAGAAATCTTGTTAATTCAGGCTGTAGAAAATGAAACATCATCTTGAATTAACAGAGCCTGGCTTATCTGATATTTTTATTAATTAGTAATAGAGTATCTACTTGCCTCAAGAGATACAGACTTTTAAATAAACAAATATCAGATGAAGCAATACTTGGAGAGGTTGTATGCTGGTCACCTCCTCCCTCCCAGCCTCTTTACCTCCTACTCACTTCTGGCATGGTGCCAGTGCCCAGCTGCTGGGGGAGGGGAAGTCTGTGAATGTGTCTCCGCCATGTACTAACCCTGGTCTTTTCCCTCTCTACCAGTACACCTCTAAGTTACTGTCTTGCAAGGTGACTTCCGAGGTACTTTTCAACTTGTCTGTCTGTGTCCTGATGCATGCTTGATCAAGGTGCATGCTGTCTTGGTTTGCTGTCTCCTGTGTTCAATAAGAATGGCAAGAAAAATGCCTTCTCTCCATGTAGCTTTTCTGCCTGGCCTTTCTGAATTGGGGAGCTGATTCCAATGTTGTAGTCCATAGTGAAGACTGCTGTGCTGTGCTGTGCTGTGCTGTGCTGTGCTGTGCTGTGCTGTGCTGTGCTGTGCTGTGCTGTGCTGTGCTGTGCTGTGCTGGCAGTGGGTTTGGAGAAGACCTTGGTCACCTATGGATCTGGAAGACTTTGAACTAGAGGGCAAATATTGGAAGCCTGTGTGGATTCTTTTAGTTTCTTCAGGCACAAGTAACAAATACAGTATGCACTGGTTAGCAAACAGTGCCTCCTACAGGCCAAGCTTGTGATTCTGGCTAGTCCTTTGTTAACCTTAATACCATTCCCAGATAGCTCTGCTCTATGGATTCAGTTAGGCAAATCATTCCAGTCCTTCCCTCCTCTCTCCAATTTTGGGGCCTGTATTTTTGTTTTGGAAGCTCAGCTAGGCAGTGATCTTTCCTCAAACCTCCTCCTTCCCCACACAATTTCCTTTTCTACAGATGCAAATATATGTGCTGTGAGGTGCAACACTAGCTGGGCTCGATGGAGCAGCAGTTAAGAATGCTTGCTGTTCCTGCAGAGGAGCAGCGGGAGTCTGCTTCCAGCACCCACAAACACCTGTAACGTCAGCTCCAGGAATCTGATGCCTTTTTCCTTTTTCTCACCTCTGCAGGCACCTGATGAATGTGAACACACCACACACACACCACACACACACACACACACACGCAAACATGCACACTTAAAAATTTTAAAAACAAGCCAGGCAGTGGTGGCCCATTCATTTAATCCCAGCATTCGAGAAACAAGGCAGGTAGATCTCTGTGAATTCCAGGCTAGCCTGGTCTACATAGAGAATTTCCAGGCAGGCAAGGTTACACAGAGAAACCCTGTCTCTCCCCTACACCAAATTAATTTTTTTAAATGCTGTATACATACATGCATGCATGAATACATACACACATATGCTTGGGATTGAATCCAAGGCTTGACACAGGTCAGGCAAGCACTCTCTATGTAGTTCTAGTGTTATTTTTATTTCTTTTTTTTTTTAAGTTTTTTTTTCAATATCTTTTTTTTTTTTTTTGGTAAGAAAGTATGGCACTTTATATTTTCCTTTCTCTAGTATTGAATTTGTATTTCAAATGAATTATTTTAAACGTACAGAACTGTAGAGAGATCATCCATCCACACAGTTCATAATTTATGGAGAGTCAACTATGCATCAGGCACTGTAGCAGAGCCCAAGAAGGCAGCAGGCCACGTGCTCCTGAAACCATGGAGCCAGCCTGTAGTTTCCCTTGTCTTAGGAAGACAAAATGTACCTCTCTCGCTGTCCCATTCCGATAATTTTGTAGTATTGCTAGACGGTTTTCAAAGAATTTAATGTAGCAAATGCAATTAAAGCCCTCTTGTTACCTCTCCCAGCTCCCATGTTTCTGTTTCTGTCACTCTTTATCTCCTCTGAGGGGTCACATTAATGCAGTGATGTTTTTTTTTCTTTTTGTTGTTGTTGTTTTTTGGGACAGGGTTTCTCTGTGTAGTCTTGGCTGTCCTGGTCTTGCTTTGTAGACCAGGCTGGCCTCAAACTCACAGCGACGCTCCTACTTATGCCTCCTAGAGTGCTGTGCCATTATGCCCAGCTGCAATGATGTTCATTTTTGTGCACGTTATATATATATATATACACACACATATATATATGGAAAACCTTAGGGTTTTTTTTTTTTTTTTGCATGTTTTAAACTTTCTATAAATACAGTCACAATGTGGTATCCTCTTCTTATTCATTGTTTTTATCTATTTATTTTTAAATATTTTTTATTTTCTGTGTGTGATGTTTGGATTGCATGTATGTGCACCATGTGCGTGGAGGACAGAAGAGGACATTGGCCTAGAACTGGAGTTACAGATGGTAATGAGCTGCTCTGTGGGTATTTGGATTCGAACCTGGATCCTCTATAAAAGCAGCCAGTTCTCTGAACCACCGACCCATCTCTCCAGTTCCTCTTCTACTGTTTTCAGATGTGTCCCTGCTCAGCTATGGTTCTAGTATATTCATTCGACTGCTAAGCAGTAGTCTGTTGAATGAATAAATCCTTCTTATTCGCTTTCCTGTAATCGGAAATGTAGATTAAATTGTTTCTGGTGAACTTTTTGGGGGTTTTGTTTTTTTCTTTGTTTTATGATGCTGGGGATTGAACCCAGGTCCTCTTGCATGGCAGGCAAGTACTAATGAACACTACCACACATTTTCTATGGAGCAGTTTTTCTACCTTGGGCATACTTGATCATTTACAACAGCTCTTGCAAGTTGTTCTCCAAGTTGGTTGTGTCACCTCTAGCATCATTTGTATTTTGAACATGAGCCCCATTAGCAAAATAACTATACTTTAAAGCTGTAGGTTTAATCTTGTTGGCTGCTGATGTTCATAAGATTTAAAGTGAATGTTGAGAATATCATGGTATGTCTGACTTTCTAAAGCCTTTTCTGGGCTCAAAGCGCACGTCTCTGGGGCTCTAGTCATAGTTTACTTTCAATTACAAGTACTATGAGCCAGGACTGTTCACATTTACTCACTAGGAGACTGACACATGGGAGGTTAGGCTCCTATGCCTAACCTCTGACTCTGGCTCTCATTTAGGAAGTAGTTCTTGGAGAATCAGGCCCCACTCACATCTCCTCATTGAGTCAGTATGGTTTAGAACAGAGAAACTCTGGACAAGAATATGCAAGGAGGATCAAATTGGGTCCAGTCAATCTCCAGTGAAGGAAAAGCAGGAGGCTCACGTTAGCATGACTATTAAAGGAGTCACCCGCAATTTAGCCCGTTCGTCCTTTGCGTCACAGCCCACATTTGACTGCCACTTTAAAGTCGAACATCTGGCTTGAGATCCCCAAGAATCAGAAGGACAATAGGTTGTAGAGACTGTTTGAAGAGAATTGATAGTTTTTCTTTCACCAGACCTCAAGTTTGAGTTAGTTTGTGAAAACTAGTTGCATACGAGGCTTACTGCTGCTCACGGTGTCCCCCAGCTGTCCAGTAGCCCTGTGGCTTGATGGCCTCAAGCATTGGCTCCACATCTGGAGAGCTGAGTTTAAATCTTGGCTTTTCCTGCTACTGACTGAGAAATTCTGGGCAAGTTACTTAACCTTCCATGCAGTTGTCTCCTGGTGAGTAACTGTGAGCCGTGATGGCATGAATGTTCCCAGAACAGTCCTGGCTCACAGTACTTGTGATTGAAAGTAAACTATGACTAGAGCCCCAGAGACATGTGCTTCCAGCCTGGAAAAGGCTTTAGAAAGTAATGTGCAAGAGCAGAAGTATTAGGAGATCAGAGCTTACTAATGATTTAGGCACACACCCTCACCCACATCTGAATTAACTGTAGAACAAGAAGGGCTCATTCAAACCTTCCCTGAGGGCTTGCCTTTCGATCTTCCCAAGCCTGTTGCAGGATTCCCAAGCTGCCCAAAGACAGCTGAGGTTCCTAGCCTTTCCAATACTGGCTCACTCGTTTTCTCATCTGTCTTAACTGGGGGATTTAGGTTTCATCAGAAATCTAGGATTATGTGAAAAGGACATCCAAATGAGAGAGAATGAGTTATTTGAGCTCTTGATCAATAGATGTTTAAACCCAAGCTATGCTAAATGTTTTTACAATTATAAATATAATTTTCCTGCCTGCTGCACTTTTCATGACTGAATTCTATGAGGAAAGAAACTGTTATACCCCCACATGGAACACTGTGTTTGTGATGTGTTGAAAACCCAGTCAATACTGGTAAGATGAAAAGATAGATGAATTTTACCATGGGTTTCTGAAGACTAGAGAAAGAAAATTTGACTGAGATTTATTGATCATTAAAATGAGACCTAAAGCCAGATGGGGGTATCCACATGTCATTAATCTTAGTATTCTGGGGGTAGAGGTAGATGGATTGTGAGTTTTTGGATAACCTGGGCTACATGACAGGAACAAAACTTGTTTCGAAGAAAAAAGAAAAGAGGGCACTGGAGAGATGGCTCAATGGTTACGATCACTGGCTGCTCTTACCGAGGACCTGGCTTCCGTTCCCAGCAGCCACAATGGTCGGTCTGTAAGTCTAGTCCCAGGGCCATCTAATATCCTCCTCTAGGCTCTGCGGGAATGCAAGCGGTGCAGAAACACTCATGCAGGCAAAACACTCACACACATAAAAATAAGTGACCTTTTAAAGACAGAGAAAAGGGGCAGTAAAAAAGTTTAATAGCAAGACAAAACTATTATTATTATTATTATTATTATTATTATTATTATTATTTTTTTTAAAGACACCCTTTTAGAACCTTGGCTCTATTTTTACACTCTCGAGAATTACTCAGTTTATGTCTATAGGCAAACTTGAGCAATTTACACAACACAGAGTTCCAAAATCCGTCCAAAATCCGTGTTTGTATTCCCCTTCAGCATCTGTAACTCTTTCAGATGATGGCAAGAATTCTTAGAGGACAGCCTTGCACCTTGTCCCTCTATGCTGTGGCTTCTATTATGCCCATTTGACATGGGGATACTGAGGCACTGGAGTTTGTGACGTATGCAGGGTCACACTGTCACAATGATGTCAAACCTAGTTCTCCTTGAGCTAGCTTCAGAGGCCATACTGCCTCCTGAGAAAGTCATGGTGTTAGGACAAGTGCGGTAAGATAAACAAGAGACAAAACTGGAGCGTAGGTAGGGCTCAGGCATTATAATCCATGCAGTTTTATCACTCACTCCCCTGCTACCATATATTGGCCAAAAAACTGTCTAGCTCCCAGGCCTGGCAGCATGCTTTCCTGGATAGTATTTGGCCATGGTGTACACGCTATGCACAGCGCTAGTCGTGACATGGCTGTGGTTCTCAACAATGCATCATTCATACAGAAAAGGTGACTGCATCCCACCTGTCATGTCCATCTGTCCCATGTAGGGAGATGTGGGGAAGACTTCCCAGATGGAAGCATACAGAAGCTCTGGGTAGTTTTTGCATTTGACACAAACCAGAGCAGCATACTGGGATGGACTTCAGTCCCATAGTCTAACCCAGCCTTTGCTTCCACTTGGCATCTTCCTACCTCCCTGGAATTGGCAACATCACTGGCCCTTGCCTCAATCGATCATTATTAAGAGAAGCATAGTGTCCACTGCGGTTCAGAAAAACCAACCAGGACTTTTCTTTGAAGTCAGAAACTGCATCCTAAGTGGACAGCAGAGTGCCTGGTGGCATGCATGAGCTTGCTTTTGTTGCAGTGTCCTGACCGGGAGCCATCCCTGTGTCTTGGCCACTTACGTGCCTTTCATCTGGATTTCATTCTATCCAAGCTAAAACGGGAACAGGTAGCCTGACATCTTCTCCCAGGAGCCCACAAATGGTACTAATGAGGAGCGGGGAGGGAGGTCCCACCTTCACAGGGGTGAGCCTGCTTGTCCTTGATGTTGTCACCCTCAGTTTCTTTTACGTGACCTTGATGCACATATGAGAACGCTGAAGACTTTTTACTGGCTTGAAAGTTACCCCAGTCCCTCACTTCGAGGCCATCTGTGTTTCATTCTGCCATAGTAGATTCATGTGACCTTAATATTTTCCTAGTGTTGTGTGGGTCTGCAGACTTGCTGCATTATCAAATCCACAGTGGCCCATAGTTAAACATTCCTTCCCCACCTTTGGTCATGAGGCAGCTAAGAGAGCTGATAGTTGTGCTGTTCAAAAATGGTAGTTGCTAGCCCCAGGGGACTACTTAAATTTAAATTGTAATGTACTAAAATGTTTCATTTTTCAGTTGTTTGGCTGTATGTACATCAGAGGCCTACTGGCCACATGTGGATGGTGGCACCACTGTGGATGGCACAGATGAACAGTTTCAGTATGTCATAAAGGTCTGTGCTCAACAGGACCAGGAGGCTGATAGAGAGAGCTCCTGTAGAATATTCAGCTCCGGGATACAGGTAGAACTCAGCTGTAGAGTGTTTGTCTAGCATGCTCAATGCTCCAGGTTCGGGTTCCAGCATCACAAACCAAAACCAGAAAAACGTGGGGCAGTCAACTCTAGTTTAAAGAAGCTTGTAAATATGTGACTAATAATAATAATAATAATAATAATAATAATAATAATAATAATAATA
>NW_026593195.1:0-22661 GCF_907164565.1 Psammomys obesus | reverse complement strand
GTGTGTGTGTGTGTGTGTGTGTGTGTGTGTGTGTGTGTGTGTGTGTGGTGTGTGGTGTGTGGTGTGTGTGTGTGTGGTGTGTGTGTTGAAATTCTGGGTTGATCATGACACATGGATGTACAGTATTTTCTCCATAGCTGTCTGCCAGCTTCAGGAGTGAGTGACTTTTTTTTTTTTTTTTTTTTTTTTTAATGAAAAGGGATATAAAGGCACAGGGCTGATGCAGTATTTCTAATATTGAACTGACCTAACATGGTGTTTGCATGAGTCACAGTTGTGAAGTTTTGAGCAGTTTTGTATTGATAATTTGACATTTAGAACATATCCTATTTATTCTCCTGCTTTGTATTCATGCCTCATGTACTGTAGAGGACGCCAGCTTTACTCTTTCTGTCATTTAAAGCAATATGATAAGGGGCGCTCACTAATCAGGTGCCCTGAGTGTCTGGATGAAAAACAAAATATTTAATTTCTGGCTGGGAAGGGCATGGGGAGGAGGGGGATAAGGAGTTGGAGGGGGAGAAGAAAGAAGAACTAACCAGCCTTCATTAATTTTCCTTTATTTTAAACCTATTTCTTACAAGCAATAATTAAATCCAACCTTGCTAAAATTCATTTTTGTTTTTATGTTATTATAAGATCTAATATGTTATTCTATTAAGTAGCGACTCCACAATATTTATATGTACTGTTCCACATACTATCTTTGCTCTTTTTTATTAAACTAATGTTGACTTTGGGGGGAAAGCTTATTCACTGATAAGCAGTGGGCACAAGGTAAAAAGATGGAATTGACCAATGACTTATAAAGGATGTTTAAAAACTGCCAAGGGAACCTGTAGTTTGAAGCCAAATTCTGCAGTCACTAGCCAAAATTGTATGTTTGAAGTGCACATTGTTTTTAGATGGTTCACTCTCTTAGAATGTTTTTTTAAATGCTAGCCACTGGGGACAGAAAACAAATGAGAACTCTGCGGCAAGGAATTTGCTTTATAATGATGGAAGCTGGTCCAGAAGCAAATGTCCCATAACATGACATCCATGTCAGATTAGAAGTCCCACTAGGTAGATGGGCACACTGGAGAAGGGCTGGAGGCCCCAAATGCCTGGCCTGGGTACATCGTGGCATGAATGTTCCTTCCCTAGGGAAAGACAGGGATAAGGACACAGGGGGGTTGGGGAGGGTGGCCGCAGTGTCCCATGGCCCCACACAGTGACAGTTAGAATGGCTAGAGAATAGGAGAGTAATATGAGCCTCACAAAAAAGAATGTACTTTGTTTTCTAGTTTCTGCTAGAGACTGTGGAAGCAATACAGACCAACTTTCCCATTTTTCACAAGTGGAAACAGTCCTCATGACTTCCTTAAACTCCTAGTCCTGTTTGGAAGGGATCCTTGGACCCTCATGGAGGTTACACTGAGGAAAGACTTGGTGGCAGCTGGAGCTCACACACTCCATGGAGTTACTTCAGTGGCAGATGAAGGGCTTTTTTGACTGCAGTAGATTGAACACGAAATTCTGAAGGATGAGGGATCGAGAGCCGGCGGTGGGCCGTACTCTGTTTGTAGATGAGGAGAAACCCTGCTTTCGCTACTCTTCCCTGGTCACATAGCTGTATTCACTGTGGCCACTCCATCTCCAAGTCCTACTGTTTTCCCTGAGGACTACCCTCTGAGGTGTCCTTGCTCTCCTGGCTGACAGCTCCAGTGTATTTTATTAAGATGGGCGTCAGAGCTCCCTCGGAGATTCAGCTTTTCTGTGTTCTTGGGAGGTCTTTTTTTTTTTTGTTTGTTTTTGTTTTTTTTTGGAGGGGGGACATTTTGGTTATTTGTTTTTCCTCATTCAAGAAACATTTGAGCCATTGCTTTGGACATATCACTGTGCTAGGCTCTAGGATCCCACGTGGGCCCCTGTCACTCTCCCAACACGGAGCAGATCCCCGGAGGAGTCTTTCTGGCCCGAGGAGCCCGAGATGAGGAGGCGACTCATCAGTTTCGCCTCCGATGCTGGGCTCTACCCTGCAACAGCACACAAAGCTTGTTAGTCTCCGCTGTAAGAAACGTTTAGCTTCTGTAGATGTTACAGCCTTCCTGAAGGAATTCCACACGCACTTCCCCTCCAGAGCCTGTGACTCGGCAGCCTTGGCTTTCTCACCTAGAAATGGAGGAAGCAGAGGCCGTCAGTGGCAGAGGCCGGGCTGCACTCGGATGACATAGTGCATGTGCTCTTACCCATGCATGCTGCCCACTAGGCAATGGCATAGAAGCAGTATATAGGTCAGTGTCCGCACCCGTAGACACGTGCACACTCTGTCTTATACACGTTCACGAGAAAACAAGGAACACCAAAACAGTGTTGATTGTTGTACTTAAAGACAACTTTTTCTTTCCACTTGAAGAATGGACTTAAACTATGTATTCAAAAATAAAATAGCCTAAGTGTTTGAGATGGTGACTGTATCCAGTTTCAGTTACAAACACAATTTCCTGAATTTTAAGCATTCAGTGAGCTGCCAACTTTGATTTTGTGTTGCTCTTTATCCAAATGGCTTTTTCTTTTCTTTCTTTTTTTTTTTTTTTAAATTAGAGGAAGGGTGGGGCGGGGGAAGCAGCAATACTGTGTTTGAAAAATTATGCTCTGTACCTGGCTTTCCTGTGTTATGTTAACCACTTAAATGTTTTTACTCCGCTTTGATTTTATAATGAGTGTGAGGCATTCGATGCAACTATACAGTTATTTTCTCATTAAAACAACGTGTGTGGTGTTTTTCTTTTCTTCTTTTTCAAGGGTCGCTATTTGTTTGGCTGTGGAAGGAGGTTGGGAGGTTGGTTGGCCAGTGACGGGCATGCCAGTGCCTTTGGTCTCTGCCTCTGCTTCCGCATGTACTGAACCGAAAAAGCAATGGTATCTGGTAAAACTGTGTTCATTTTCCAGCCGCCCTGTGGCCGGGCCCACAGAAATGATGCAGGTGTCACTGATGAAGCAGCTGAACTTACGAATTGGAGTGGTTGTTGAGAAAGCCCTCAAGCATCAGGGATAGCCTGTGGCTCCTTCAGTGCCTGCACACTCCTGTGTCTGTGAAGGTCAGAGGTCAACCTTACTTGCTGAACCTCAGGAGCTGTTTTATGAGGCAGGGTTCTCACAGGTTGGAATTCGTAGACTAGGATGGTCCCGGGATCTTTCTCTCTTCACCTTAGAATCACTGGTTTAAGTGTGTGTGTGTGCGCGCGCGCGTGCATGCGCTTGCTACCATGTCAGGCTTTTTTCTGTGGGTTCTGGAAATTGAGCCCAAGTCCTCATACTTGCCCAACAAGCACCTTATTAACTAAGCAGATTCTCCAGCCCTTAGCACTAATCCTTATTACATTCCTAGCATGCCTCTGTATTTGCCTCTCCTTTATGGAGGACTGGGAATTGCAGGAAGAAGCACAGAAGCCCCCTTCATCTTCCACAGCCAATGCCTGTCTCCCTTCCCATCAGTCTCCAGTCTCCTCTTCACCCAGCCCTGCACTTCTTGAACCTTGTTTCAGGTCTCCCGTGCCTCGCCTCCCAGCCCTGCTTCTTCCTTGTGCTTTCCAGCTGCCTCTCCCTCCTCTCTCCCCACTTGGGACTCTTCAGTCTTTCTGTCCCTGGGATTTCCTGCCAGATCCTCTTACTCTGAATATCTGGGAGACTCCTTTTGGTATTCTGTCACGAATAGCATCTTCCCAACTTTATGTGTTGAGAGTTCCAAGTTTGGGAAGGAAAATTTGGCTGGGAATGTGGCTGAGTGGTACAGTCCTTGCTTTGTATGTTTAAATTCCTGGTTCAATTATCAGCACTACAAAAACAAACACAACAACAAAGACACCTAAAGCTGGGCCTCATGTCACACATATAATCCCAGCACTCAGGAGATTCAGGCAGAAGAATTGCTACAAGTTTGAGGTAGCCTGGTCAACATGTTTCGAGCCAAACAAGGTTAAATCCAGCCTACTTCAAAAAAGCACCACGACCAAAATAAGCCATAGTAAGAGCACATACCTACATGTAGGCAGGAGGATCAGGAGTTCACAGGAAGCCATGGCTATGTAGTAAGTTTGAAATCAGTCTGAGATACATAAGATCATATCTCAAAACACAATACAAACATATATATATATTACAGAAAAACTGGGGCACTGACTTCTGATGTGTGTGCCTCAGATATTGTAGCTCTGGGAGATTTTGGGCATGGTCTCAACATCTGTGTGTTAATCATCTGTCTGCCTTGGTAAAGCAGCTTTGAGAAGACACCTAGATTCTCAAGTGAGGGTACAAAGACAGCAGACTAAGAAGGAAAAAGAAAAAAGATAATTGTATTCATATATTCATTCATGTATTCATTAATTTCAGGGCAAAATAAATCTGTTCAAGCGTCAGAAGAAATTTTATTGTATGGAGTAGTAGCAATGAAAAACTGGCTTAACATAAGAATTCAACAGTGGAATGAAGAGATGGCTCAGTGGTTAGGAGTACATACTGCTTTTGCAGAGTTTGGTTCCCAAAACAAAGTCAGACAATTCACAATTGCCTGTCGTTCCAGCTCCTACTCTGACCTGTATGGGCACCTGCACATTCCCATATACAGACATACATGTACATGTAATTTTAATCAAAAATGTGTTGTTTTTTTTCCTCCCAACAACTTCAGTTTTGATGCTAAGCACTTTGACCAAACTCTGGCCCAACTTCTTTAATGCCTGTCTTTTAAAATAATCAGCTGACAAATATTTCATTTGGGGGCATTACTGTGAATTTGGAATCTCAGGAG
The DNA here is from genome assembly GCF_907164565.1 of Psammomys obesus. NCBI lineage: Eukaryota > Metazoa > Chordata > Mammalia > Rodentia > Muridae > Psammomys > Psammomys obesus. The sequence continues at coordinate 17,869 of NW_026593195.1, read as the reverse complement.
AACCCAGCTAGTGTGCGATAGTCAGGCAAGCAGACCACCGACGATAACAGCCTGGGGGAATGATGATGTTTGTACCTAGAGAGTCACAGGACTGAAAAGCATTCCTGAGCAATTAAAAGCAAATATGCAAGGCCAACCTAGCATGCAGACCTGTTTCTCCAGCTTCTTGGGAGGCTGAGCCAGCAGGAACAGAGTCAATGCCAGCCTGGGCAAATTAGTGAGACCCTGCCTCAAAAAATAAACCGAGTGCTGGGCAGTGTATCTCAGGGGTTTGCCATTAGCATAACACAGAAGCCCCTTAACTTCCTGGTTCTCAATCTGTGGACAACCACATATGTGGCACACACACACACACACACACACACACAAATAAGAATAAATCCTCAGAATGAAACAAAGCCATGTTAGTGGTGCACATCTTTAATCCTAGTCCTCTGGGGCAGAGGTACGTGAGTGTAAGGCCAGCCTAGTCTATATAGCCAGCTCTGGGCCAGCCAAAGCTACATAGGGAGACCCTGTCTTAAAACAGCAACAGCAACAACAAAAAGAAAAAAAAAATATTCATAAAAAAGGAGCAAAACCTGCCTGTCTTCCCTTTGGGTCAAGTGTGCACTGAGCCTTGGAGCCAGATGACCGATAATGCCTGGCTGCTTCTCCCAGGGTAACAGCACAGCTCCTCCCTGCTGGCTCTGGAGGAGACTCCATGGTGAGTGCCTCCCGTGGGTTACGTCAGCCACTTTTAGCAAGGTCTCCACATTTCAAGTGAAGGGTCATGTGTTCAGAAGCAAAGTAATGTGCTCAGCTGACGTAATCAGCGACAAAGAGAGGATCCCAAGGCAGGTGGTCTTCACCAAAGCCCTTCCTCCCACACAGTCTCATCTCAATTCAATTCATCCCAGCGAAGCTCTTGTCAGGCAGGCTCTGCTTCCTTCTCTAAGCCCAGAGAAGCCTGTCTTCAGCACAGGCCAGTAGATGGTAGCACCAGGTAGATGGTGCTATTGAAAGCAGAAAGCAGGCTGCAGAGCCTGAAGGCACAGGGATACGTGTGGCACGGATCATCCTCAAGGGCCAACACACAAACATCCTGGAACATCTTGGCTCTTTGTAACGACTTTCCCAAGAGTGCAGGCATGTGGCCTGCTTTTGAAGTTACCACAGACTGTTACTGAGTTAGGAGAGTGTTCTGGCCTGCCATAAGCATAACTTCATTTTGTCAAGTTACAGTGCTTGTATTCCTTTCTTCTTATTGTAAACACATGCACACACACACTTTAAAAAAACAAAACAAAACAAAACAAAACAAACTCACCTCAGCCCAGTAAGGTGGCACACACCTATAATCCCAGCCATCAGGGAGGCAGAGGCAAGCGGATCTGTGAGCTCCAGGCCAGCCTGGTCTACAAAATGGGTCTAGGACAGCCAAGGCTACACACAGAAACCTTGTCTCAAAAAACTTAAAAAAAATTACCTTCATACTAGGGACACTTTCCTGTGCTGGACAAATTAGATGGTCAATAAAGATACCCAGTCAATAATTCAGTGGCTATTAAAAAAAAGAAAACACGTGAATTTTTAATCCTCCACACATGTTGGCATACATAAGGACTCAAGAGGAACAGAGTCCAGCAGAACCCACCACATATGGATACATATAAACTGTGTTCTGCTGTTCCGTGGCCATGTTTCCCATGTCTCACTTCTCAGGGCCTCTCCGGTAGGCTGCTTATACATACACTCATCTCTGTCTTGTGGCTGCAAGGCTTACAGATTGACTGAGGAAGATTCCTGTGGCTGCTAACGCTGGTTCGTCTGGGTTCATCTGAGTTCATCTGGGTTGACCTCATCCTTATCTCCAGAGCTACCCAGAGCTATGAAATGCTCTAACTAATGATATCCAGTGCTCTCATACCCAGGATTTAGAAGTAGTTTAGGAGGGAGGTACCGGCCTACCTATAATGTTTATGTTCATTGGGTTTACAATATACATCTGGTTTTCCCGGGCCTTTTCACTCTGGAGGCTGGTCACCTAGTGGGATGTTAGAACACCTGGTCTTTACTAGAGCCCTTCTCCACAAGTAGACTTTGGGTGTCTGGCAATCAGGTGTTTTGCATGCACTGTTGGTGATGTGAGACCTAGAAATAGAGCATGTCCTTGTGACTGGGTGATGGGAGACTCAGAGAGCCCTAACCTTTCTGCCCCAGGTGTTCTATTATAAGCTTTGCCTATAATACAGCTGTCTGAGGAGGAACCACAGGTGTCCTTCCAGCAAATAGACCATTCAGGGTATATCCAACCCGTAAGCATTGCATCTTCTTATGCTGTCATTGTGTAAGGCACTTCAGCTGTTTGCTGGATCTGCTTGGTCCTTGGCCATTAGTCTGCTGAACTGGAAACATACAGACTCAGTAAAAGGGGCATGATGAGTGATCTTCATTCCAACAATCTAGATTCTAGTTAACGCTGCAAAAGAGAATTCTGGGTATGCATGGTGTCTACCCACTTAATTATATATGTGTGTATATATGTATATATATTAATTATATATGTGGTATATATATATACATATATGTATATATACACACATATATAATTAAGTGGGTGTATACACAGATACATATATGTGCGTATGAAAGCTCTATCCGGGGAGACAAAAAAAAGAAGTGAGGACGCACAGGTGAGGGTGGAGCTGAGTTAGCATCTTCCATCACCAGCTCCTTTTAAACTTCCTCATCAGCAGATGACCCAGTTGTCAAAACCGGCATCAAAGAAAAGAATAAATCTGGAGAGCTAGGGAGTCCCGGAGTTTGATGCAAAGCACACATTTTGAACAGGGCCTAGGTCTCAGGAGAGTGGGTGGGGTCTGATCACCCAGCTACAAGTGAAAGGAGAGGCTGTGGGCCAGCTCCCTGTGGAGCAACACGGATATGCAAAGGTCCAGGCACTCAGGCAGGACAGAGCTGGGTGGGTGAGACCGGGAGAAGCAGAGGAAAGCAGAAAGAAGCAGGAAGATGGTGCCTGTGCACAAAGTGTCGGAGAAGAGCGAGCTAAGAAAGGGTGACCGCCTCCGCCAATCAGGAAGGAGAAAGTATCACCAATTAATTTCTCCCCAGTTCACCTCTTGACAGTGTGAGTCACAGAAGCTGGTCCCTCAGCGCTCTCCTTCACAGCCACTCCTGGATCCAGCCTTGGCTGTAGTGGGACACTGAAAAGAAGTTGTCATGGCCACTGCCTGTTAGGACTGAAGGGACTGAGGCTGGGTGCAGATTTGCCCTGGTATAAAGGAGACCACAACAAAGATCCACTGGCACTTGTGCCATGCAACAAAGATGCAACAAAGTAGCCAGAGATCAGCTAGGAATTAGCTCCAACCATTGGACAGCAATTCTACTTAGTGCAATAATTTGGCCTTCTCAGCCTCCAGAATTGCAAAAATGAAAGGCTGGTGTTGTTCAACCATCCAATCTACGATGGTCAGGATTTCTTTTTTAAAAAAATATTTATTTATTTATACAGTATTATAAAATATAATTATAAATATTTTATATATTTATTATTTATTATTAATATTATTAATATTATTATAAATATAAATATTTATAATATAAATATTATAAAATATTATTATAAAATAATATAAAATATTATTATTTATACAGTATTCTTCCTGCATGTATGCCTACATGCCAGGAGAGGGCACCAGATCTCATTACGGATGGTTATGAGCCACGTGTGGTGGCTGGGAATTGAACTCAGGACCTTTGGAAGAACAGCCAGTGCTTTTAACTTCTGAGCCATTTCTGCAGCCCCCAATAGTCAATATTTCTTGAGAGATAGTCTAGTTAATATGTTTAGGTTTTGTTTTAATTTATTTAAACACTTGTTTATTTGTGTGTGTGTGTTCATAGGTGCACGTGCTGGGCCATGAATGTGGGGTCAGAGGACAATGCAGAAGTTGATGCTCTCCTTGCATCATGTGGATTCTAGGGACTGAACTTCCGGCATGCTAGGTGCACTAATGAAGACATTCAGAGAGTTTCCTCTTCCTGCAACTGCACATCAAAAGAAAGTCCTCCGAAACGGGTCCCTGAAATGCAGCAGGCGCTCCCATCATGACCTACCTGTTGGTGGGAGGATCAAAGCCTCTTTGGCTTTTATTGAGTCTCATGTGGACCTCTTCCTGATCATTCTGTCTACAGAGCTTGTGTGATGAAATAAGACTGAGGCTGTCTCCCATAGAAGAGCCTCCCGACCTCGGAAAGTCAACCCAAATCAGAGTGAGACCCAAAGGAGAGGGTCCGTGAAAGCCCTGACAAGAGCTGTGCTTGGTTGGTCACATAGAGATGCCATCAGCCTTGAAATTAACCAGATGTGGTGGCACATGCCTGTATTCCCAGCGCCCAGAGGGTAGAGACAGGAAGATCAGAACTTCAAGGCCATCCTTAGCTTCACAGCACGTTTGAGGCCAGCCTGGGTTTCATGAGATCTTGTCTGAAAAGAATAAGAACAACAAAAAGTACATCCATGCTCAAGTGAAGCCTAACCAGGCATGCAGGGGTCTTTCAACAAAAAGGAAAAGGATTAGAATTCCCCTCTACTCTAGGGATTGGGTGGCAGAGGTCACAGCTTTCCACATGACCAGAATTTTCCTCCTTTTCTCTCTCAGCTGGGGCTGACAGGCCCGGCAAGCTACAGAGCCTTGATTAGGAACCCTGGTTTAGGGAATTCAGGGGGTGGATTCACACACAGCCAGGTGATAGAGTCATCAGGATACAGGTAAAGGTGAGCTAAAAGGGTCACTAGTACCCAGTGGATGAATCATCTTTCTGGATGAAGGTTCTAGAGGAGACTTCATGCAATGACTACAAACCTAAGACCAAGAGGTAAAATTACTGGTCCAGTTCCTTGAATGTTGTATCAAGCAATTGTGTCCATTAGCTGAGGGTGTGGGGAGAGGAAACACACCTTAATAGCAGTTGAAAAATCTCCAGGAATTTATGAGAACCACAACACTACAGGTAAGTGAGGTTGGCTAAAGGGACATTTGAGGAAATCAGAGAGTATTAACCAATGCTTCAAAGGCTGGGCCGAAGGAGAGAGTGTTTGGAAAACATTCTGTGGCTTTCTTTGACTCTGCTTAGCAGTGTATCAAAGCAGATAGTAAGACTCATAACCAAACCTTCGGCAGAATGCAGGGAATCAAAACAAATCAAAACAAACAAACAAACAAACAAACAAACAAAAAACCAAAAGCGGGGGGGGGGGGCAGGGGGCAGGAGTTAATACGACCTGGAGATGACAGGAGTTCCACAAGGACCAAATATATCTGGGCACAGGGGTCTTTTATGAGACTGTTTCTCCAAACAAGGACCATGTATGGATGCAACCTAGAGCTTCTGCTCAGATGTAGCCCTTGGTAGCTCAGTATCCAAGTGGGTACCCTAATAAGGGGAACAGGGACTGTTTCTGACATGAACTCGATGGTGGGCTCTTTGACCTTCCCCCTCCCCCAGGGAGGAGCAGCCCTGCTAGGCCACAGAGGAGGACTTTGCAGCCAGTCCTGAAGACACCTGATAAACCAGTATCAGATGGAAGGGGAGGAGGTTCTCCCTTATCAGTGGACTTGGAAAGGGGCAATGGAGGAGATGAGGGTGGGAGGGTGGGATTGGGAGGGAAAGAGGGAGTGGGATACAGCAGGGATACAAAGTTAACAAATTGTAACTAATATTAAAAAAATATATATATATAAAAGCAAAAAAAAAAAAAAAGAGTTTGATGCTGAGTGTAGTGGAGTGTGTCTTAAATCTCAGCGCTGGACGGGCAGATATTTGAGTTTAAGGCTAGCTTGGTGTGCACAGTGAGTTCCAGGACAGCCAGGGCTATGTAAAGAGACCCTGTCTCAAAACAAAAGCAAACCAAAAGCGTGAACTTGGGCACTCTGCCTGATACAGCATGGGGAGCCTGCCCCCTAGTGGAGAAAGATAGGTTGTATCCCATTGCACGGTAAACTTTAAGGACCTTTTTTGTTGTTATAGAAGCTTGTTCCTAGCTTAGGGTAAGCTCCTTTCTCTTGCAGTTCCAGAAATATTATCACCTCCAACTACAGCTGGAAAATACGGCTCAGTAAGGGTCATTGGGGTTCCAGCAGCAGAGAGATTGGAACCCCAGCTTGCTGCTCTGTGCCCCAGGAAGGTGGAAGCCTGTGGTAGTACCAACATAAGAAAGTCATGGAATTGGCAGGCAAGAGTTCCCTGAGTGAAGGCTGCTGCCTGTGCAGGGTACAGTGAGAGCTGGTGGTTTCCTACCTCAGGAAAGCCTTCTGCGAACTGTGAAGAGTATGGGAAGGGCTTCTCCCAGTTCTAACCAGCATAGAAAAAAAAACTCAGAGAAAAAGATGAGTGTGTGTGTGTGTGTGTTTGAGAGAGAGAGACAGAGACACACACGGGGGTGCGGGTGGGGGTGGGGGGAGAGCACTGTGTAACACCCAGGGAGTAATCTGAGCCCTTTGCCTGGAGCCCTTTGTCTGAAGGCCTGAAATTTAGTAGGGAGGTAAGTATGTGAGTGCTGGGGTTCTGGTCTAAGGGTAGTGGGAAAGAAGGGCCTAGCGCAAGGATCACCCCCTCCCACCGCAGGCAAAGGCAAACCTCTGCAGGCCTTGGTGGCTCACTAGAGCCCAGCCAGTGAGCGACAGGCAGACAACACTTTGACCGAGACTGAGAGCACTTAGCTACACATATCCCTTGCCTCTAAATGTAAACCTCACGTCAAGACCCCGATGATGGACCTGAGGAGTCACTGTTGCTTCTTCCAACGTGGCTACACTCAGAAAGTCTCTGTTTCCCTCTTTCTGCCACCGTTGGTTTCCCTGATTGAAGACCTGTGGCAACTCAGGCTCGGGCCCTGACACCTCTGGTCACATTTCCATTTCTTCATTTCCTCCTAACAAGTGGGATGACTCTATGTGCCCACAGGGATTGACTTTGGACAATGAAAGGTGAGCAAAAGTGATTTTGGAGACAGTGCGGGACTAGACCCACTGCCTTCTGCTACACTAACTGGGAGGCCAGTAGTGACTCGGTGGTGGCATGCAACAGTGTCCACGGAGGAGAGTCCCAGTGCACAGTGGAGTAAAAATTAGCCTTTGCCTTTAGATCTGGGCTTCCTTGTTACCACAGCGAACCCTGGCGCTTGACCTTGGAGTCCGTTCCCTCTCTTGGTTAGTGTTTAGATCACACAGTCTTCTCGGCTCCTAAATGTGTTGCCCTTATGCCAGCAAGACTTCCCAGCTGCCCTAGCAAAGAACACATAAGAAAAAATAAGTCTGCAAGAGTCTTTGCACTAAGGGCTCATGGAGAATTGGCTAAGTGAGAGGGATTAAAGGGATGTGGCACAGATTTTCTCACTCATTTACCAGGTTCATGGGTGCACAGTACACACAGTTTTCACTGAGTACTTGTTCTGTGTACTGAGCTATATTCTATGGGCTTGGCCAATAAGATGATTCTGATATGAAGGAGCCCGTAGACCATGGAAAGACTCCCACACCACAGGAGGAGGAGACAGAGAAGGAGGAAGTGGAAAAGGCAGAGGAGGCAGAGGAAGAGGAGGAGGCAGAGGAGGAGGAGGCAGTGGAGAAGGAGGAGGCAGAGGAGGAGGCAGAGAAGAAGGAGGAAAAGGAGGAGGCAGAGGAGGAGGTGGAGGAGGAGGGGCAGAAAAGGAGGAGGAAGTGAAGAAGGAGGAGGTAGAGGAGGTGGGAGAGGAGGAGGAGGTGGTGGAGGAGGAGGAGGCAGAGGAGGAGGCAGTGGAAAAGGAGGAGGCAGAGGAGGTGGATGCAGAGGAGGAGGTGGAGGAGGAAGAGACAGAGGAGGAGGAGGGGAAGGCACAAGAAATCAAGGACAATCACCATGAATCTGCAGGGGAAAAGAGCTGCAACATTTAGAAGAGTGGATTCAATTTGATTAGGGGATGTGGCTACCGATGGCTAGTCTTCAGAGCAGAAGCAAGCTTGTTGGAGGAGGATGCTGGAGAGGGAGTTTAAGGAAAGCTTTAAAACATGGAAAACATTCCTCTTATTGAGAATTTCAGGAATGACACACATCATTTCCAATCCTTTCAAAAGGCTGTATTGTGTCCCTCACTTCACAGATAATGAAAGCCAAATGGAGAGATTAAGTAAATTGTCCTGACTCTTAAATCAAAAACAGCTGGATGAAAACTCAGATTGCTAACTCTATATACCATATGTTCTTCATTGCCTTGAAAGCAGGGCATGAGTTGACCGAGAGAGAGATTGAGAGAGATTTAAAAGCTACACAAAGAGTAGTTACTTATTCAAAGCAAAAGCAAAGCATCTGGTGGGGACAGCTCAGTTGGTAAATGCTTACTGTGCTGACTTGAACCACAGGAATAAGGGTCCCAGATGGTGAGGTGTTTGAGTGGGAGGACCAGGGATAGCAAGAAAAAAAGGAATAGCGGGGACTGGACTGGGAGTTCTTGCATGAGTTGATGACTTTATGCCAAGCCAGTTTATTAAGAAGTACAACATTGGGCTGGAGTGATGGCTCAGAGGTTAAGAGCACTGTCTGTTCTTCCAGAGGTCTTGAGTTCAATTCCCAGCAACCACATGGTGGCTCACAACCATCTGATGCCTTCTTCTGGCATGCAGGTGACCTGCAGATAGAGGATTCATATAAAATAACTTAAGAAGAAAATTAAAAATAAAAAAGAAGTACATCATCTAACCTGGACATAATAGTGCACACCTTTAATCTCAGCACTCAGGAGACAGAGACAGGTGGGTCTCTGAGTTTGAGGTCAGCCTGGTCTATAGAGTGAGTTTCAGGATAGCCAGGGCTACACAGAGAACTCTGTCTCCAACAACAAAAAACAATCAAAAAAAGAAGTGCAGTATCTTATACACTGTAGGGGGAGAATGGGCCAACGTCAGCAGAGAGCTAAATCAGTGTCGGGAAAGAAAGCATGGGATACCTTAGACACAGCTGCCTGAGGCCTTATAACCATAGCCTTTCAGGGGAAAAAGATGGCTTCCTCCAGGAACAGAAATCTTGAGTTCTTTGAGGCCCAGGCCTCAACCACAGAACAGACCTTGCCAAGTCTGGTCAAAGACACAGAACTAATGTTTCCTTTGTCCTTTTATCTGGGCCTCGGAGAAAGCCTTGGGTCAGCCTGGCTCCCAACACAGCCAAGCATGAGGACTGTCTAGTTCATATCCCTAACAGTCACATGAAAAGCTAAGAATGGTACCATTTGGTTGTAATCCCAGAGATGGGGAGGCAGAGATTTCCTGAGAGATTTGCTGGCCAGCCAGGTTAGCCAAATTGGTCCCAGTGAGAGACCTTGACTCAAAGTACAAGGAAGGAGCCGGGGATATGGCTCTGTGGTTAAGAGTACTTGCCGTATAAACATGAGGACCTGAGTTTGAATCCCCAGCATCCATGTGAAAAGCTGGTAATGGCTGCGCACACCCATAGCTCAGCACTGTAGGGGATGGGGACAGGCACATCACCGGTGCTGCTGGCTGCCAGCCTAGCTGTAGGTGCAGTAAGGGCACTGTCTCAAGGGAGTACAGCAGAGAGGGACAGAGGACACCTGGCATCCTCCTGGTCTCCGTGCACACACACACAGGTGCACACCTGCCATACTTATCCCAACACACACATACACTTATGTCCACAAAACAATAACCACAAAAGCCACCACACATATGTGCAAACACTTGTACATGAATACACACAATATCAGTACCAGAAAAACTGAGAAGCAAATTTTTTATTTTATTTTATTCATTTATTTTATGTATGAGTGCTCTATTTGCATGTACACCTGCATGCCAGAAGAGGGCACCAGATCACATTATAGATGGCAGTGAGCCACCATGTGGTTGCTGGGAGTTGAACTCAGGACCTCTGGAAGAGCAGAGCAGTGCTCTTAACTTCTGAGCCATCTCTCCAGCCTGAGAAGTAAAAAATTCAAGAAAAAAAGACACAGGTTGTTTTTTTTTTTTTTTTTTCCGGAAGGTGTTTTTGAATTTTATTAGATTATTTAAAAAAAAAACAAAACAAAACAAAAAACAACCAACAGTATCTAATTTATTGCTCACAAAATAAATAACAGTGACTCCCTAAAATTAAGGGGATTTCAGGGCGCCTGGGAGAGAGAATCTGATATGAGGAAAAGGTGCCTTGGGTGACAGGACTAAATATTAACCAGGAAACAGTGCTACCCTCCCTGCCCCCAACACACACTTGGGAACACAGACCTCACTTTGTTTAAAAGTGCACACTGTTGATACTGGGGTGTTGGACTCGGGGTTGAAGCTCACCAGGCCACACTTGCTTACGGCAGCCTTTCTTTTCTATAGCCTCACAGCCACTGGCAAGTTCCTTTCAAGCTGAGCTGGGTTGTGAGTCTGAATGAGACTCCAGGAAAGAAATGTGAATCCAAATGCCAGACAGACTTGCCCCAGTCATGCCCATCTGCAGCTCCTTATCTCCAGAGCTGATTCTAGGCTCCCTGCTGCTACAGGAAGCAACAGGCGCCTAGATGGCAGGCGCTGCTGCTCTCACTTCACCAAGGAAGTTTTTGGACTAGGTTGCTGGTTTCTGGGACATCAGAGGCTACCTGTGGTGACACACCCCAAACCTGTACACCTGGGTACAACCCAGCCAGATGTGTTCTTTCCTCCCAACCCCAAAACCTTTAGAGTCCCACACTCATACCTCAGAAAACCCACCCCTCCCCAGACACCCATAAATCAGAGACAGACTGACCATGTGAAGCCAGCCCCTTCCTCTGAGATCTACAAGACAGCAGCCCTGGTTTGTGGGCCCTGCACTCCCTTCAGAGCTACACCTGCTACTGCCTGTCTGTCTGTCCATGGTGTTAATGACTCCTAATAAACTTCTTACTCCAAAGGACAATCTGCAAAACTATCCCCTCGGCCCCCAGATGCTTGGCTTTCCTGGAGGGGCCTGGGTTATCCAATAGGCTGCAAAGGAGGTGGTATGTGGAGATACCTATTTCCCAAGCATGAGGATCCTTTTTGTCATTTTTCCTCCCTTAGGCTCTGATTACTATGTGTTTTCCATGATGTCGGCTATTTTTGTTTGTTGGATTGTTGGAGTCAGGGTCTCAAGTTACCCAGGCATGAACTCCTGATTGTCTTGCCTCCAACTCTCAATAGCTGGGATTACAATGCATTTGCCACCACACCTGGCTGATGATTGGTGGATTTTAATATGAAGTCAATTAGCAGAAAAACAAAACAAAACAAAACAAAAAAACCCACAAGGGTAGGAAGAGTGGAAAAAAAGATAACAAGAAAAGCTGACAGGAAATAGATTTGTAATGAAGCTGGGATGTACTATCTTGGTGGCAGCTGAAAGAAACCATCCTTTCCCAAGGACCCCTTGAGCATACAAGATGGTAGGTGGAACTGATCTGACCCTTTTTACCCAGGCTGACATAGTCTGGGAGGCTGAAGATGAAAAGATATGATCACTGCTAATAACTGAATTGTCTCTAAGTCCCCAGACAGAACAACCAGTGGAGGGAAAAAAAGGTTCTAAATTCTCAGAGATCTTCCCAGTGTATACAAAGGATCAGAAAATATTGGGGGTTGGGAGGGGGAAGGGAAGAGCTCCTGTAATCATTGACTGCCAGACATCCTGAAGGCATCCCACTGGCTAAAGTTCCTGCTTTACTTGCAGGAGCAGCTGTTCCACTGCTGCCAGCCACAGAGAAGCATTGAGGGTTACCTAGTGATGTTTCCTTGTAAGACTAAAACGGATGAGAGAGCACTTTCATCCTAACAGTAAGTGACTTGAGTAATCTCTTGCGTTTGGAAGGGAAAGACCAACATGGTCTTTAGGAAATTCATTTCCAGCTGGGCACAGTGGCACATGCCTGGAATCCTAGCACTCTGGGAGACAGAGCCAGATGGATCTCTGTGAGTTCAAGGCCAGACTGGTTTACTGAGAAGTTCAGGACAGCCAAGGCTACACAGAAAAAAAACCCGTCTTGAAAAACCAAAAAGGGGGGGGGAGGAAAGAAAGAAAGAAAGAAAGAAAGAAAGGAGAAAGAAAGAAAGAAAGAAAGAAAGAAAGAAAGAAAGAAAGAAAGAAAGAAAGAAAGAAAGGAAGGAAGAAAGAAAGAACAGAGAAAAAGGAAGTTCATTTCTCATGATTCCTACAACTGGAATGATCCAATTGCTGCTCATTGTTCCTGGCTCTGGTTGTGGCTCTGTGTGGTTCCTTGCTGAGTCCATTGGTGGCCACAAGATGAGATGGTAAGCTTCAGGGTGGGCCATATAAGCCCAGCTTCCTGGCAGCTTGGGAGATCCGGGGCGTCTTCCTCTGGGGGAATGGATAGTGAGCTGGTTTTCCAGACCTGTGCAGGTTTTTTGTGGAAGGAAGACCCTGAGCACTGGCTTGTAAACTGGAGCCTGCCACCTGCTGTGGGATACCGCCCTCCTGACTTTGACACTGGGCAGCCTCTGGGATTTTGATTTCTTGCTGTGTCTTCTGATTGTTTTTCAACACATCAGGGTCTCCCTCTGGAGAGAGCCTTGGTTCTGATTCCGCAAGGTATCTTTTGGGGTTCCCTTGGTGAGTGGCTTCCAGATGGAAGGTTTGAACCAAGCGATGCATTTCTAGGTATGTGTGCCATGGTGACTCAGCATGATGGCAGCTTCTGTCTGCTTCTTCCAACATCCCCTCGACCTCAGAGTCAGTCTCCTCCAGGGACAGTGAGCTCCTTCTCTCCTTGTTAACCCAGACAGCACTGGTCATTGATTCAGCTGGAGTAGGCATGGTCCCTTCTAAGAAGAGAAGGCATATCAGTGTCATCATTGGGAGGTAGGTGTCTGAGTAGCTCCCTTTAAGGAAAACTCATAGCTTTCAGATTAAAGGAAAGCCAGGCCCCAAAATTCCAAGGGGGCCAGATACCCAGAACATTGAACATGTGTATCCACATATCCAAACACATAGGACCTGGCATATCTGTACTCTCTCTCTTTCTCTATCTCACACACACACACTCTTCCCCATCACGCAATTATAATTATTCACGACTCAACAAATATTTATCAAACACTATATCTAAGACCTTGTTTATTTGAGGTTCCATGAGATTACTCACCACCTTATATATGGGTCCTAATAGAGGAGAAAGGCAATAAGCAAATAGATACATTAAAAATCCAGGCGCTAACTGGACAATGTGCAGAGAGTAAGAGATTTTGGCACTCATTCTTAAATGGGATATCTTTATCCAGGCCCTCTCAGGCTCAGAGAGTTATGTGGAAGAAAAGTCGGGAGATTGTAAGAGCCAAAGGAGATGGGTGACTCCAAGGAAAGAGCATCCTCCAGACCCAGCAGGACTGATGCACACATGAACTCACAGAGACTGTGGCAGCACACACACGCCTGCACAGGCTCAAGTCAGACAGGGTCCCAGGACTGAGAAAGGAAAGGAGGCATGGGCTCCCACTCCTAACCAAGAAACTATCTGCAATTAGTACACACGTGCAGAGAAATACCAGTCTTTTCCAGTGAAGTCTCCACACTTCATATATCCACCACACTTCGGGACAGGCCGCATGCTCAGCAGCAGATGGCCAACACAAAATGAACTTAATAATAATTTTGTAGACTTTTGTCTCATATGCTTTGTTTGTGCATTTTTTATTTGTTTTACTGGTCTTTTGCTTATATATTTTGGTTCTCAACTTTGTGTTTTTGTGAGTTTTTTTCCCTTTGTATGTGTGTTTTCTTGTTTTTGTTGGGGTCTTGGAGTTGTGTGGGTAGGAGGATCTGGGAAGAGCTGAGGAAGGGGAAAACATGATCAGAATATATTTTATGAAAATGTTTTGTTTGTTTTTTGTTTTTGTTTTTTGTTTTTTCAAAAAAACTAATGTAGTTGCTAACTAATTTTATGGAAAAACTCAAGCATAAAAGAAGGTAAAAAAACTTCAGTGAGAGTATATGAACTCTATCTGGGAAGAAGTGAGAATTAATATTTAAGAATGGCAAGGATTGCTGGGAGGTGGTGGTACATGCCTTTAATCTCAGCACTGAGGAGGCAGAAGCAGTTGGATCTCTGTGAGTTGGAGGTTAGCTGCAGAGAGCTAGTCCCAGGACATCCAGAGCTACACAAAGAAATCTTGTCTCCAAAAACAAACAAAACAAAACAAAAGATCGGCAAGGATCAAGGATACACACAAGCACACATACACACACACACACACCACATAAACACACAAACACATACACATATATGCGCAAATTTATTGCTATGATTTAGATTTTCAATGTCCCAAAAGCCCACTGCTAAAGCTTGATCCCCAGCCTAGAATGTCATTAGGAGATTGTGAAAGCTTTGGCAGGTGCCTACTCAAAGGAAGTTGGATCACAGGGGCATGTTGTCTAAGGGGGTACCAGGATACCAGCATCTTCCCCTACATTTTGCTTCCTAGCCACCATGGGGAGAGCACTGTCCACCATTACGTGCTCCTACCATGATGTACTGTGCTAAAAAACAACAGGATCAGGTGACCCTGGAGTGAAACTCCTGAAACCATGAGCCAAAATAAACCCTTTTTTTCCATGAAGTTTATTTCATCTGCTATTTTGTCTCATGATGGAAGGCTGACTAACATACTTCCATCTGAATTCTTACACACACATCAGAGAACAATGTTGCTCTTAGCTAATGATTTTCTTACTAAAGATGGTGGAGAGAGTCCATGGACCCTTCTCTGAGATGCTTTCAGCATCTGTTTCTTCTCTGAATCGGCTTCTAAACTGAGGATGCGGATAGAAACCTCTTCCGTTCCAAGCACTCTTCCTCTCTTTAAGCACTTCGTGGGATGTGATACTTTACTGTGAACTTCAAGAAAAACTGGGAATTGTTTTCCAACAAAAAACAGATCAGTGCTGAGCCTGGAGTCCTGGCACTTGGCATTAGCATCATTTCTAACAAAGAACAGTGGGACAATGATACTGGAAGAATGATGTCATCAGGGAGCCCCTCTGAGCCTCAGCCTGATAAATCCAAATGAATCAGAACTAGAACAGATACAGCCATTTCTGCACACATGGGGTCTCACACATGACCCCAGGAGAGAATGATGACCTGTTCCCACTTGTAACTTCACTATGCTTTCAGCATGGTGAGCATACCGGCCTTCACAGTACTCAGATGCTCTGCAGGAATTAGAGAACAAGGAGAGGGGAGGAAAGCATAGGAAGTGGAAACCACAATCCCGCCTCATCCTGTGTCTACCAGGAGAGGTCTCTGGAGGTGGGAGGAGGTTTCAGGGACAGGCAGGTCTTCATAGCAGGATCTCTTAACTTTCTGTGTAGAGAGACAGAGACAGAGAGAGACATAGAAACAGAGAGAGATAGAGACAGACAGAGAGAGAACAGAAGAGAAGAGAAGAGAAGAGAAGAGAAGAGAAGAGAAGAGAAGAGAAGAGAAGAGAAGAGAAGAGAAGAGGGGAAGAGAAGGAGGAAGGGAGGGAGGAAATACCCATTGCCCCAGCCATGTAGTGGACCCTGCCCTCAAATACTTCCTTCACTCTTCAAACAAAGAAGAATATTCAAGAACACAGAGAAGTTTCATATTATGTTTTCCCTTTCTTTTAAAAAAACTTTTCAAGATTAATTTTAAGTGTTTTGTCTGCATGTACATACATGCACCACATAAATGCCTGGTGCCTGTGGAGTTCAAAGAAAAAGGTTTGATCCCTTGGAATTAGAGTGACAGATGGTTGTGAGCCACCATGTAGGTTCTGAAACGCACCCAGGTCCTCTGTAAGAGCAACAAGTGCTCTTAACCACTGAGCCACCTCTCCATCTTCTTATGTTTTATCTTTGCATCTGTTTTGGTTTGATTTGGTCTGGAGGGGGATGGGGATGGTAAACTCAAGCTTTGTTCTAAGGCTATGTCCATAACCACTCCATTCTATGACCTGACACCGATCACAGTAGAATATAGACCACAGTCTCCCTGAGTGCTGAGTTCTGGCCTAGCTAGTTCCCAGAACACCGTCTTTCTTCTCCAAAGCCGTTCTCTCTGTTGTGCTTGTGGAACCAGTCCCAGGAAGCAGAGTCTCCATCATCATCCCACTTAGCCTAGCTGGGGGCCAAGCCCGCTCACCTGACTGACCAGTCTGGCCAGATCAGAAGTAGGAGAAAATAGACACAGAGACCAGGAACAGTGGCCTTTGGCCAAACACCTGGCAGAGGCCTCTGTTCCTTTGGCTAAGGGACAGACTGGGCACGGCCGCCCTGATCAAGTTTCCGTGGCTCAGTACTGGCTGGGTCAGGGACAGCTCTTCTCTTCCTCTCCGGGAGACATGGTCCTGTCCTCCTGGGACTTTCAGTCCACCCACAGAAGGGCCCTTCTCCCCAGTACTTGCCCAGTCCTACCTTTAGGAAACACCATCAGGTGGGCCTGGGTCCTCTGCTGTCTCCTCAGTCCTTCATACTGGGCACGAAGAAATTGGATGTTTATAGGAGGCCCTTGACTCGACGCCTGAGTCCCGGAACCCTCAGCCATTAAGCAGGTCCCCAGCTCCAAGAAGTTGAGTAGGGCAGGGCAGGAGCAGGCCAACCCTTTCATCCGCATCCGGGAGAAGAACAAACACTGAGGGCTGAGGCAGGGGGAGGGGAAGAGAAAAGAAGGGTAGGTGGTAGGGTGAAAGAAAGGGAGGAAGAAGAGCAGGGAGCCAGGAGAGAAGCTGCCAAGATGAAGGGCGGGAGGAGAAGGAGGAACCAAAATGGGGATGTAGGAAGAATGAGGATGGGGGAAAAGTGAGTTCTTAACTAAAGAGGAAGATTTGAGGAGGGGTCTAGAAAGGGGAGCAGAGAGAAAAGGAAAGAATGAAGTGGTGAGGGGTTAAGAGCAGAGAGCGAGGACCAGGGGAGGGTTAAGAGCAGGTGGGCAAGGAGTAGGTTGAAGAGTAGCAGGTAGGAGCGGGTGCTGAAGGGAGAAGCAAGCACAGCCGCTGGGATCTTTCTCTCTGGCCAAGGAGCTCTTTATTCCGGCTGCTTCGCTGAGTGACAGTCAAGTTTAGAATGTGGTTCCAAGAGCTATAGTGAGATTCCAGTTTCCTGGCAGAGCTGAGCCGGGCTAAGGAGTGCCAGGCACTTGCTCAGCACACACATTTTGAACTTGACTTAGCAAATGATCAAAACCTGCTGGTTTAATGAAAAGCCATCACAAAAAGAAACAGCTTCAGCAAAACCTTATAGCTGGGACTCGTGATGTGAACAAGATCACCCTAAGGTCTCCACGCAGCCCCCAACACACTGCCAAGATAAAAGCCCAGGCAAAAAAGTCTGCGATAACAGTGTTCAGGGAACCCTGGCTGCTCTCCAGCCCCACCTCTTTGACATTTGAGCAGCCTTTGTGGTCTTGGCCTTTTCCAAGGAAGCAACAAGCAGATGTTTATTTTGCCCACAGCTCTGTGCAGGCTCACCCCCTGTATGCCAGCCCTACCATTTCTTTGAATGGCAGACACTGCCTCTTCTTCCAATAGCCTTGC
Organism: Psammomys obesus; assembly: GCF_907164565.1. Taxonomy (NCBI): domain Eukaryota; kingdom Metazoa; phylum Chordata; class Mammalia; order Rodentia; family Muridae; genus Psammomys; species Psammomys obesus. The sequence goes on along the minus strand of NW_026593195.1, from coordinate 302 downwards.
CCTGTCCTTGCTCTGCTTGCTCAGGTAAGTCCTTTTCTTTCTCCCGATGTAATACTTACCTCAGCCAGCAGCCTGCCCAGTGCTCATGTAGAGCAACAGAGCAACGGGTGAGGAGATGGGGGGGGGGGGGAAATCTTCAACGGCTAGTGTCATTAGTTCACTTATTTCCACCTCAGAAACATCGAGGAGAGTGACTGGTGACATCTGCCACCAACCTTTGACTTCCATGCAAGTGTGTGCGCGTGCGCGCGTGCACACACACACACACACACACACACACACATGCACATACATTCGTACAA
>NW_026593194.1:0-22691 GCF_907164565.1 Psammomys obesus | reverse complement strand
GTGGTATCAGATTGTGTGTGCTCTCATGAAAGGGTGGGAAAAAAAAAAGTTGAAATCAGAGAAGCAGTAGAGAGCAGCAGTTCCGGCAGAGTTCTTCCAGGTTTGGTGTGGGGAGTTCAGAATGCAAAGTGGGCTTTTTGCTGAATGCCCATCATTTTTACATCTTTGAAAGGTAAAACGTTCAGCTACATATACAGGTGCAGGCCTGTAATCTCACCTGTTTGGGAGGAGGCTGAGGCAGGAAATGGTAAGCTCAAGACCTACCTGGGTTATGACGTAGCAAGACAAGAATTTTACTTGTCTTCAAGTAAAATTCAAGCTCTAGATTTGCTCTGCAGAACACACACAGAGAAATCCCAAGTTGAGCCAGTGTAAGGCAGGAAGCCTATACATCAAAGCAGCATTTTGGCTGCAGTCACCCTTTTGGTCCCTACAGCCACTCAGCATCTCACAGCTTGAAATGTTTGTACGTTGTGTTCCTGAAACATCAAGCCCCCAACACCCCTGTCACTGCTGTTTCCTGTTCTTGGATCCCCCAACCCCCTCCTTCTCTGTCCTGCCTGTCTGGGGAGAGGTCCATATCCTGAATGGCTGTTCCAAGATCGCAGCCGTTGTGCTGGAACCTGTGCACAAGACAAACAGACGTTCTTGGGAGAGGCTCCTGCACTATTTGGAGAATTTCAACCACTCAGCTGGAGAAAGTTCACTCACCTATAGTGTTAGGGAAGACCGAGAATGCCAGGCATCCTGAGGGTTGGTGGCCAAACACTTTTCTCCTACCTGAGATGCAGTAAAGGGTCTCCTGTACATTTTTTAAAATCCCATTTGTTTGTGTAGGTTTGAATGTGCCACAGCATGAGAGATCAGTTTTCTCCTGCCCTGGGTTTCTTTTCTTTTCTTTCTTTTTTTTTTCCTTTTCTTTCCTTCTTTCCGATTTTTCTAGACAGCATTTCTATGTGTAGAATTGGCTGCCCTGGACTCTATTTGTAGACCAAGCTGACCTTGAACTGACAGAGATCAGCTTGCCTCTGCCTCCCTGAGTGTTGGGATTAAAGGCGTGCACCACCACGCCTGGCTCTACCCTGGGTTTCTTAGGAATGGACCTGAGGTCGTCAAGTTTGGCCACAAGAACCTTTATCCACTGAGCCATCTTGTTGGCCCTGCAGCTGGTTCTTTATTTGTTGTTTTTGTTTTTGGGACAAGGATTCACATTGTAGCCTTAGCAGGTCACTATGGAGACCATGCTGGCCTCAAACTCACAGAGATCTGTCTAACTCTGCCTCTCTAGCGTTGGGATTTAAACTTATTTCGACTTTATTTTAAACTTATTTTTATAAGTATTTTGCTAGTATGTATGAATGTACAGCATGCATGTGCCTGCTGTCCACAGCCTTGGCTCCCTAGGAACTGGAGTTTCAGAAGGTCGTGAGCCCACAGGTAGGGACTGGGAACTGAACCGAGGTCTTTTGCAGGAACAACAAGTGCTCTTAACCCCTGAACCATGTCCCCTGCCTCTTCCAGTTCGTTCTTTATCAAGCCGTGGCACACCATGTGTTGTGGGGATCAGACAGGGGCCAGGGCGCACCTCTCCATAGCAAGCTTTGGGAAGCAGAGAAAGCAGGGCTCAGTTCTCCCTCTGCTTTGCCAGAACATGCCTTGTGTCTCTGGGCAAATTTCTTCAGCTCTGAGCTTCAGTGTCATCATCTGAGAAATGGAGATGAGCGTGTGTTACCGAGCTGCTAGAAGACTAGAAGGGCAGTCAGTGCATGTCAAAGACTAAAGGAATGCCTACACAGTGCAAGTATCAAGTCAGTACCTCCATTATTCTTACCTGTGCCATCTGTTTTCTGTAATGCCAACATCCAGAAAGTGCATGTGCATGCATACCCACATACATACACAGGTATGGTGGGATTCCAGAGACCAGAGATCGTTATATATATAGTTGTTCTGTTTCCATGGAGCACTGGTTTCTGGACTCCCACATCTACACCAATAACAAAATCAAGCTCCTTATGTAAAATGACATAGGATTTGCTGACCATGTTCAGTCTCTAGACTACTTCTAAGACCCAGCATGATGTAAACGCTGTGTGGCTAATGAGGTGGTCAAATGAGTTGTTTCAAGGGATAACATGTGGGAAGGGTCTGTACAGCAAAGTGTCCTGTTTTCCAGCCATCCCGGGTTGAATCTGATCATAGAAAACCTAGAAAGATGTAGGGCTGGCTGTAGATAGTGACGGGTAAAAAGGATCCAGAAGCCAGTCCCGCTTCTTCTAGATGAGCCTCAAGTTTAGGTTGCCCCTGTTTCTACTTCTACCTGTAAAAGAGTTTGTGGTTGAAGGCCCCAAGCCAAGATGTCTTGCCTCCAGCTTCACCATTCATTCATCTAGGGTGGGTTTTTTTTTTTTGTTTTGTTTTTGTTTTTTTCCCTGAGACAGGGTTTCTCTTGCAGCCTTGGCTATCCTGGACTGGCATTGTTGACCACGCTGGCACTCCCTGAGTGCTGGGATTACAGGTGTGTACCACCACACCCGGCTTTATCGGGGTCTTTAAACAGGGAAATTCTCGGAACTGAGCTCGGGGGAACAAGCCTGTAATCCCTGCTATTCAAGAGGCCAAATTCAAGTCCAGCCTGGGCAACTTAACCGTGAAACCTTATCTCAGAATAAAGAAGGTAAAAAGAGGGCTTGAGTATATAGTTTAGCGGTAAAGCAGGTGCTAGGCCTTAAGTTCCCAGCACTGCTAAATGATAATCAGCTAGCTAGATAACATGACAACAGCTGTCACTTTCATGAGCCATAAAAGAGTCCCTTCAAGCCTGGTATGGTGACATAAACCATTAATCCCAGGATTTGGGAGGTAGAGGCAGGCCATTCTCTGTGTTTGAGGCCAGTTTGGTCTGCATAAAGCAGTGGTTCTCCACCTGTGGGCCTCATATCAGAGATCCTACATATCAGACAATTACATTAAGGTTCATAACAGTAGCAAAATCACAGTTATGAAGTAGCGATGAAATAATTTTATGGTTGGGGGTCACCACAACTTGTATGAAAGGGTCTCAGCCTTAGGAAGGTTGAGAACCACTGACAGAGAGAGTTCTAGGCCAGGTAGCTGTCTTGAGTAAATACATATTCTAAGCTATGTAGTAGTGGTGCAGGTGCACACTTTTATCCCAGAACTCAGGAGGGAGAGACCAGTGGATCTCTGAGTTCGAGGCCAGCCTGGTCTGCAGAGTGAATTATAGCAAAGCCAGGGCTACACAGAGAAACCCTGTCTTGAGAAACGAAATCAAACAAACTACATTTTAAAATATACTGGCCTCCTGAGCTTGTTTTAAGGAATTTATGTGGATGTACAAGAAATTCTCCTGTGATGCCCAGGATATCACAGGTAATAAAGGTTCTGATTACCTGCTCATCAGCCTTGGCCAACACCTTAGGGAACTGTGGGCTCTTATGTTCCTTCTCCAGTTTAACAGAAATGCACTCCCCATCACCAGTTCCAGACTAGCTGTCTTTGCATTCTGGCTTCCTCATTCAGCTGTGTCATGTAGGATTCTGCTCTATTGAGGTAGTTGGGAAGCCTGCAGTGGTAGCCCTATTTCTCATGTACTCCTTTGCTCTGTCTGGCTTTAAAACTCTGCAGGAAGACCAAGAGGCAACTCATGCTGGAGGGCCTCATTCTGATGTCCTGACGTTTCCCAGTCATGAGTATCTTAAGTCATCCTTGAGGTAGCCTTATAAGGTCAGCATGATCATTTGCTATTCCTGCACTAACAACCCGCTCCAATTACTGTGGCTTGCAGCAATGCTGGTGTGATCGCTGCTAGCTCAGGAGGAAATGAAGCATGGCAGGTGGGCTGCTCCTGTAGGCTCTGAGGGACAATCTGTTGCCTGTGTCTTTCCTAGTTGCTACTATGGCTGATTACTCTCAGCTTGTAGATGCCTGATGCAGGAGTCCATTTTTACATGGAACCCTCCTCTGTGTCATCTTTTTTTTTTTTTTTTTTTTTTACAAAGATGCCTGTCTTTGCTGTGAGAGACATCTTCACCCACTATGACCTCATAGTAGCACATTACATCTGCAGAGGCCCTGTTTCCATGTAAGGTAATGATCTGAAATTCTAGTTGGATATGAATTTGGGGAAACACGATTCAACTTACAACTGAGAGACAGAGAGAGAAAGAGAGAGAGAGAGAGAGAGAGAGAGAGAGAGAGAGAGAGAGAGAGAAATGGTGAGTACTCAGAGGTTAGAGGACAAATGTCAGGAGATGGTTCTCTTCTTCCACTCTGGGCTCTAGGGAGCTAGCTCAGGTCTTTAGGCTTGTAAGACAAACCCCCTCACTAGCCCCGTACAACAGAGTCTTAAACCCACTTAACAGAGGAGAAATCCAAATGCCCAGGAGCATGTCGTTTGCATAGGTCTCACAGCATCAGTGGGTGATGGCAGAGGTTCAAACAATGCCCTTCTTTCCTGCACACTGTGTCCTTACCATTGTGCCATCTCACCTTGGAATGTAGTAGACCACAGCAAGGTGGTCAGCAGCAGGTGGCCTTACCATTGTGCCATCTCACCTTGGAATGTAGTAGACCACAGCAAGGTGGTCAGCAGCAGGTGGCCCCAGATCAAAGGGAAAAGGATCAAGCAGGCACTATACCAGCCAGCACAGTGATCCAATCCTTGCTTCTGGTCCTCAGAAATCACCCTGTTTCTACAGGCAGTTTGACCATTTGGTTCTTAACTACAGGACTCTGCTGCAGTGATCCCATGGCCAAGAAGGACAGAAACATGACCTATAGACCAGAGCAGGGAGGATGGGCTCAGAGTTTAATGGCTGCTCTTCCAGAGGACCTAGGTTCAATTCCCAGTGCCCATACGGCAGCTCATAACTGTAACTCCAGTTGGAGGGGATCCAACACCCTCATGTAGACATACATGGAGGCAAAGCATCGATGCACATAAAAGAATAACTCATAAAAAACATAACATAAAATAAAAATGGAGCAGATAGGGTTAAGTTGGCTGGCATCAAGAAACCTAAGGGAAGGGCCACGTTGCTTTACATGCTTGTCTCCATGACTCCCTCCTGATCCTGCCCCTCTGCTTCTGGTTGTCATGCAGGGCCTGCCTTCCTTCTGCTGCAGAGGTTCCTTCCTGGTATTGAGAGCCCCATAAGGTCATGATTAGATGGAGGTGGCCATCCCTCAGCTGCCCCCACAGTTGGCTGCCTGAGCTTCACAAAGTGTGGTCTGTCAGAGTCGGTCCACGTGTACTCTGGAGAGCAGAGCTGTGGACAAGAGGCAAAATTCTAGGTGCTCCCCTAACTTGAAATTGGAACCACAACCAGACTTGGGTTCTCAAGGTCATGAGCTATCTTAAACTATAAAGGTATCCTGTATAGACAATTACATTGGTTTACATGGTGAAAATGTGTCAGAAAACTTGGGAGGGCCTGATTTGTACCTAAATTCACTATGCAGTTCAAGCTGGACTCAAACTCGGGGCAATCTGCCTGCCTCAACCTCCACAGTGTAGGGATTACAGACATGAGCCACTTTGCCCAGTGCCTGGCTTGAGTTTTCATAGCTTTGTGGCCACTGCTATGTCCTTATGATGGCAGCACTAGCCCCAATGATCCTGAGTTACCACCTCCCCCGACTCCATCATGTGAGAGCAGCACTGTCAGATGGACATCTGGACTTCCCTGGAGATCTTTTTCCTCTGTCCTAGTGACTTGACCTGAGGTCTGCTGGCTGCAGTCTAGCTTCACTCCCAATACTTTGTGCTTTGAAGAAACTTAAGGATTCTGAGTAGACAGCAGTTCTGTCTGATGATGCTTGGGGCCCTTGTGGTAGATCGTCGCATGGAAGTCTAACCCTTCTAGAGCCTTCTGCTCATTTCCTTGTACAGCCAGGGGATACCTTTTCTTGTTGGAGAGCGGTAGCTCTTTTCTGTTGAGTGTTTTCCAAATGCACCTGGATGGGATTCTCTTCTCTGGGATTGTGAGTGATGTCTAAGGCTTACACCAGTCTATTGCCTTTACCTGACCTGCTTTCCATCTTTGCTCCCCTCTGAGTCCTGCTGCTGGTCCCAGACCCTCAGACCCTGCCAAGGGACAGGAACTGAATAGCATAGGCAGGGACTGGTATACACTTAGTCCTGGGTTTGGGACTGCCTTACTGTGGTCAGTCAGCCTCAGTTTCTGGCTTCACTTTAAACACTGAAAGCATTAATAGAAGACATGGTGCCTTTGCTTACAGAAGACTACATTTTGGAAGCCCAAGATTTTTCTTTTGGAAACTTCACTCAAAGCTTTTACATATTTTACAAAAATAGAAAGTTGACTATAAATCAATGAACTTGGGTGGGGTTGTATTTGTGGTATGTGTGTATGGTATGTGTGTGGTGTGGTGTATGTGTATATGTGTGTATGGTGTGTGTGTGTGTTTTAGGTGGATGAGGAAGTTACTAAATTGATTTACCTCTTTTGGATGGAGAGTGAGGAGGGAAACACCGCTTTGTTTTGAGACAGAGCCTCACTATGCAGGCTAGGCTGGCCTTGGTGCCCGGATCATACATGTGTGCCACTGTGCCAACCAAAGACTGTTATGTAGAATAATAGATTCTTCCTCCAACTCTTTATTTGGCTGTTCAGATCTTGGGAAACTTGTCAGTGGGGGTTTCCTAAGACGTAGTCTGTCTATGACATAGTTCATAAAATTAAATTCTGTGACATTTGACTTCCAGGGAAGAATTCAGTTCCTCACAGAGTGTTGCACAATTTTTTTCTGGGAAAGGGCAGCTCATGAAAGGGAAATGTCTATGGACGGCCCTGGTTGCTTATCTTCCATGAAGAGGGAAGATTACATGGTCAAGCAGCTGTGGAGAGGGGAGCAGCTGCTCCTATGATGGGACATACTCAAGAATTTACCAGACAGAAGGCCAAGCTGGGATAACATTAGTTCATCCTGACTCAAGGCCTCATTGCTAGCAGTGAGGCATAAAATAGAGATCAAGAGGATGAGGATATGGCTCAGCGAATAAGAAAGCTGTTGTGCAAGCATGAAGACCTGAGTTCAGATTCAAAGCACCCATGAAAAAGCTAGTGTGGTTACTCAGACCTGTAACCCCAGTGCTGGGGTGTGTGTATCAGAAGCTAGAGAATCACCGGGCTTGCTGGCCAGTAAGTTAGAGACCCAGTTTCATGAGAGTGTGGTGGAATGGGATGGAGCAGAACACCCAAGCCCTTCTGGCCTCTCTGTGTCTGCTTTGGCAACCCCCCCCCCAACCTTACACATATACCAGATATACTCCATAGAATCTTACACATGCTCTCTCTATCGCTCTCTCTCTCTCTTGTATGTACACACACACACACACACACTCAGGCAAACAAAGCCAGGTGTGTAGCAGGTACCTGTATTACCAGTACTTGGGAGGAGGAGGCAGGAGACTCATGAATTCAAACTCACTGCAAGCTCCTTCTGACCCTCTCCTCTTTACCTTCCAAGTGTCCACATTACAGATGCGTGCCACAGCATCTGGATCTGTCTGTATTTTTATGTACTGAATCCTTCTTTCAAGAGGTAATACATATATGCGGATGTGAAAAATCAGAAGGTGTAGTGAAAGGATGGTGAAGAGAGGCTTGCTTGGGTCTCCACTCCAAAGAAAGCCATTGTTATCAGGAACCACATATGCGTATACATACCCAAATGAAAATAAGAATTTACACTGTAAGGTCCTGGATGTTTACAGGGGGAAGAAAAAGTCCTTCTACCAGAGTGATAAAGGGGTGTGTCTAAGCTGGAGCTCATCTTTCTTCCAGGGACTCAACTTCTCTCTTGATAAAAGTACCCCAACCCATTTTAGAGGCCGTAGCTGCTGGCTCTGCTGACACTCCCTCCCCTCTCGTGCTCTCATCCTCTCTGCTTACCAGATCATCTTGCCTTTGCCCCCTGTTCGTGCAGAATTGTGGAGTGAGTTTTGTGGGTTTACCTTGCTTCCCTCATTTTATAGACCATGAAACGTTGAGTCCCAGAGTGAGGGACCACTACAGGCCTCCAGTTCCACAGCAGCTTGTTGCAGGTATTACGGAGGCTCTAAAGGTGTTCTTCCTCTTGCCTCTTCTTTGGTATCTCTGAATACTTCCTGCATCTGCCTCCCTCCCTGAGTGTTAGGCAGAGCTTGTCAAATGGGTTGAGCTGTAGACTTTAGCCAAAGCTCTGTTATTGACTAGGTGTATGTCTTTGGAGAGGGGTGACTACCACGAGCTGAGTTTTTCTTTCTATAGAGAATAAGAATCTCTATCTAATGAGAGATTGGATTGAAGGTGTCTAAAGGAATACAGCACCCACCAGGCACACGTATATGCAAAGAGATGCTTGCTGGATGGTGATAATTATGGTATTGAATATCTTTTTTTGTTGTTGTTTTTGTTTTTGAGACAGGGTTTCTCTGTGTAGCTCTGGAAGTCCTAGACTCACTTTGTAGATCGGGCTGGCCTCAAATTCACAGAGATCCACTTGCCTCTGCCTCCCAGAGTAGCTAAGCAGCAAATACTTATATTTTCATAGTTGTGGGCGTGAGAAGCGCAGCCAGGGTGTCCTGGTTGGTTCTTTCAGAGAGTTTAGGGAAGCCTCTTTTTCAGACCCATCTTCCTGGCTGAGTGGCTATTTCTCTCCTGTCTGAATTTACCCTGTTCTCCCTGGATGGAGGCCCACCCTTTTGACCTCTCTTAAACTCTGTGAAGACCCCTGTTGCTATTGTTACCATTGCTAATGTGTTTGCAATGGCTCAAGTCACAAGCCAGGTTTCTCGGTATTAGGGGGCATTCTGTGGGGAGGACACAGCTTAAGCCCGTGAGTGAGTGTATGAGCAAGAGTGCGTTTAGTGAGCTGTCTATGTTGCTGGCCAAGTCGCAGGCGGTGGGGAAACCTGCTGGCAGTCTATGGGCTGTTTACTCTGTCACCAGAACAAATTGCTCTCAGACTGACCCCAGACCAGCTGGCCTCTCAGAGTAAAGCCTTGATGTCATTTTCCCACCCAGTTTACTGTAAACCTGGTGTTCTTTGTCTCGCTCACTGAGGACAGTTCGTCACGGTGCTGAATTGACCCAGGATTCTGACTCTGCAGGCAGCCAGAGTCTCAGGCCCTGAATTTGCTCCATGTCATCCTGAAGTTCTGGGGAATGAGGGTAGGACCTGGAGGCAGGGTTTGGAGCCAATGGGTGTCCTCAGACAGTGGACACTGCTCCAGGATACATGTAGAGTTGTAGAGTCTGATTCTGGCAGAACAAGCCAGAGAACCAGCTGCATTCCAGCCAGACACCTCTACCCACAGCAAATACTGCTCTTCTCTTGGTTAGCAATGGAGTGACTTCGAGGTCTCAAACCCAGGACAAATGGCTAATCAAGGTGCCTATTAACATATTAAAGCTAAACGTGGCCTCCAGGTGTTTCCAGCATCCTTTAGTCCCTTCCTGTTACAGGGTCCTCCTGCTTGGCACACCCCAGCCCCTACTCTGAACCCTCCATCCAGTCTGGTCCCTACATAGCTCAACCATTTTGGCTAAACTACGGCACTCTCTTAGCCTCCTCTTCTCTTGGTTTCTGGTTCCTCTCTTAATTTCCTGGCCTCTTGCCCTTCCCACGCTGCACTCCCCCTACTCCCCTCTCATGGTCTGCCATCTCAGTCGGCCAGCAATGTCCAGTCTGGACACTTCTAGATTTCTCTCCTTTGCCTATATTCTCCCTTAAACCTATGATAAAACCCTCAACCCTTTAGGAGCAGCCATGGCCTGCATTTGTTCATTTATTTATTCATTCATTCATCTATCTATTTATTTAATCATTCATTGATTCACTCACTCATTCAGTGGGGAAGCCACCTCACCCAGCATTCTATGAGCTACTTAAAATGTGTTGTACTAATACCAGCTACTTGGGAGGCTGAGGCAGGAAAATTAGAAATTCAAGTCCTGCTTAGGCTACAGAATGAGCTCAGAGCCAGCAAGGGTAATTTTGAAGGCCCCATCTTACATTTTAAAACAACAGCAACAATAATAAAAGGGTTGAGGGTTCACTCACTGTAGAACACTTGCCTAACATGTGCAGGACCCTGGGTTCCAGTCTTAGCACCACAAAAACAAACAAACAAACAAACAAACAAATGAATTAATGAGTAATTGCATGGAAACCTATAAATAGCATAGAAACTGCTTGTGAGATAACATGGAATGTAAGAAGTTGACTATCACATTCTGATTGGTATACTGGTTGGCTTTTTGTCAACTTGATACAACGTAGATGTATCTGGGAAGAGGGAATTTTAATTGAGAAAATGCCCACAGGTGAGCCTATGGAGCATTTTCTTCTTGCTTGGTTGGTGTGAGAGGGCAGCGCCATCCTTAGGCAGGTGGTTTGGGGTGTATAAGAAAGCGAAGTGAGCAAGCCAGTGGGGAGAAAGCCAGTAAGTGGCGCTCCTCCATGCTCAGCTTCCCACGTCATGTTCCTGCTCTGACTTTTCTCAGTCATGGAACGTGACCTGCACATTTTAAGTTGTAATAAACCTTTTCCTCCCCAAGTTGTTGTTTTGTTGTTGTGGTTGGTCACGGTGTTTTATCACAGCAATAAAAACCTTAAACAAGACACATTCATTGCATGTACTGTCTGGTCTCAGTTAACATTAAATATGAGTTTCTGTTGCCCATTTTTCTTTGAATGTTGCTGTACAATCAGTCCTGAAGAGCCTGTAGTGTTTAGCCTGGTTCAACCTGAGGGAGGAGTGGCAGTAAATGATTTGAGGCTGCCTTCATCTACATAGTGAGTTCCAGACTAGCCAGGACTACACAGTTAGATCTTGTATAAGAGAATTAAAAAGGCTATAGCTTTTTCCAGAATCCTTCAGATCTTTACAGACTCAATAATGCCAGCCCATCTCTAAGCTTTAAAGAAGCACCAGTCACAGATCTCATCAGCACCACCTGGCTCCCGTGCTTCTCTGGCTCAGCCTGAGAGCGCAAACAAGGCCAGTAGCATTGCCTCTGGCAGGAAAGCCACCGCCCTCCCATCCTGGGCCGAGTAGGGAGGGGCCAGGCTTCTCTGAAGGGGACTGAAGTCCTCCTTGGTGTGAATGGCCTTTTAGGGAACAGAGGGAGGGCCGGCGGTGACATCACAGTCTCCAGTCTGGAAGCTCTGAAGGAATTTGTCCCGGCTGAGCCAGTGTGAGCACTGGAATCTGTCTGGAGAAAGAGGCGATTCTGACTGAGGACTCTGAGGCTCGCACCCTGGGCTTTTTCTCTGAGCAGGGTAAGACACTACTGACTTATCTCATGGTCCTTTGCTTTCTGTTTCTGATCTGGAATGGAGAAAGTTCTCTTTTCGGAGGAGGAAGTGAGGGTCTGAGTTGTATTGCCCTGTAGTAGAGGCCTCTCCTCTTGCATGGTGGGCAGCTGAGCACTCACTGCGTCTCTTTATTTTTTCTTACTGGTTATCTTGTCAAGCTCCCAGCCTTAGTGCTAAGAGGCAAAGGAAACGCTGCATACACAAGCCAAAGCTGTGTGAGTGACAGAAAATACTTTAAAGACTATGAGAATTGTGTGCCCCTTTCCATACCAGTCAGCTGCCTCGGGATCCAGTGTCTCTGATAACTAGTTCCCTAGTTGTCTCTTTCGCCTATCTGTTCAAAGAGCTCAATGCTGAATTCCACAGCAGCCTGTTTCCATGGTGTGGGGCTCACCACATTCAACGGGGGACTTGGAGCTTTGTTCCTGGAGGTTCTGTGTCATGCCAGGAGACGTCCTCACTCTCTGCTCCGCACAGGCTTATCTCTGGATGCACAGAAAGCTAGACTTCCCTCTCCTGGCACAGTTTTCTTTTCAGAGAAGCGGAGAACCCACTATCAATGTCCTGGGTCCACCTTAGTGCTCAGCTTTTATTCCTGTCATTATGGACCAATAGACTAGGCAGGAACCCAAGTTTCAGAATTACCTAAAAGCAAGTTAGAAAGAACTAAACTAGGTCTGTTTGTGCCTTCTGAATTTGTTACTTAGAAACTTCAGGCTGCAAGGGCCAAGAGTTTCTTATGTGGCCTTGATTTTGCTTTATTCTAGGAGGTTGGGACTTCCTTCAAAGTAGCCTTACTGATGTCTTGAGAGAACTTTACCTCTCTCATCCATGGGAACCTGGGGCTAGCAGCTGGTCTCAGGTCTCAGTTGTTTCTCCAGGGAGTTTCCACGGGACAGAAAGAAAGGACCCTTAGCTCAGCAGTGTGTGCATGCCGATCATCCTATCATGTAACGGCTGAGGCCAGAGACCAGAAAGCAGGTTTGAGGGCTAGACTGAGCTACGGAGCGAGACCCTGTCTCAAAAAGAAGAGAGGAGAGAAAAAGAAATAGCAGCTTTTTAAATCAATGGCCTCAGGAAACGAAACAACTTCCTTCCTTTCCTCCCTGCCCACTCCTCACCCCGCCACACACACGGTCTCCAGTTTCTTTCACAGAAAGCCCCAGCTGTAAATGTGTTAATCACACAGCACCTTAACATTTTCCAGATGTCAGATGTGCAGCCGGACAAAGCAAGCCTGGTTTTCCAGCCTGCCTGGAAGTGGGAGGGTCCTTATTAACTGGGCGGGCTTGTGGTCCAGAAACTCCCTCACCTTAAAAGTTCTTCTTGTGAATGGGAACCAAGACACAGGTGACTTTGTCCCCCTGCTCGTAGGCTCTAGGGTTGTTTTTATCCAGTTTTAGAGCCCCGCCTGAGGCACGAGCCAGGGAGAAGGGCTGTCTGGTGACCATTGCTCTGGCCAAGCTCGTGGAAGCTCCCAGGGGGAGAAGAAAGGCAGGGCCTATTCGGAGTGGTTGGGATGCCTAGCCACCAAAGAGTTGGTGTTTCATTATTAGAACTGCACCCCACCCCAGGTCACAATAAGCTGTGATGGTTTCCTGGCAAGTTGTCTTCGGGAGGGACAGACACCCAGGCATTGTTAGTATCAGCCCCTTTCAGAGGTCATAGCAATGACCTGAGCTTTCCTGGTCTAAATTTAGCCTGCAGCTGCCTCAGGAAGGTCTGGGGTCTGTAGTCTGGCTGCCTGCCTTCAGCTGGGAGCCGGGAGAGCTGACCTCCATCAGTCGCCAGTCATTTGTCACCTTGTTTCCCACAGTCAACATAAGGACCTAAGTCCACAGGCCGGAAGCATCTCTGCTGGGAGGTGGAAGAGGAAAAGCCATTCAGGCCTGGAATGTGACCCCTCTTCTGTACTTCCCTGAAGTAGGATTAACAAAGGAAGCCAGTATTCCTGTTCTGTGCCTTCCAGGGAGGGTGGACAGGCTGCTCAGCTCTAGCCTAAGCTGTACTCTACTATCTGCAGGCCACAGGGCCACAGGAGCTGAAAGCCACCTGCTCAGAACCTTGCATGGGCTGCTTTTTGCATGAACTCTTTGCAGCCGGCATCATTTGGACTGAGGAAGAAGGTCCAAGGCTTCCCATGGTTGCTGAGGCTCTCACCACAGTGATCACCTTGGGCCTTTTGTTCTCTTTATGTGGATGGGGGCTTTATCTCCCTGAGGCTGCCAGATCCTTTCCTGGGCGTGGGCCATCCCTTCAGAGTTCTGGGAATACTCCTTAGCCTCAAGCTAAGATATGTCACCATAAGGGGAATCTCACCCCGGGCTTCTGGAATTACAACAGTTTTATAGGACGGTACTTATCCTCTTCAGCTTTGTCCTCCTCAGACTCCACTGCTTTCTTCTGTGTAGGCAGGCTCCCAAGGATCCCCTACCAATAGCAGCCAGATTGTTATCTCTCTGGCTTAACACTCGTGATGGAGGCATCTGAGTTCAGAAAGTTGAGAATCCAGAAACAAGCATCCTAGAGGTAGCCTGAAGAGCCAGTTCTTTGCTATGTAGCAACTGTGCCCTGCTTACCAAACATGTGACTTATGCAAGCCAGGGAGGGTAAAGAAGGGGGTCAGAGATGTCCTTTGATTTCCCAGCTATGAGGAAGTTTTATTCTGTAACCATGCCTCTGTTCCTAGGCCAGCAATGAGTGCATATTTTTGATGGAACTTAAAAATAACTGGATTAAAGGATCAGGTCACCTATTACCTGGGGAAAAGCATTTCTAATTTAACTATAGTGGCTGTAAAAGGAAGTAATCTGGGTTGTTGAGAACTGAGAAACCTGGCCGTGCCACGGGCACCTGGTTTGAGCAATTTGGGTCAACCTGTGCATTTAGGCTATGAGCTTGGGAGGTGATGGTGGGCCAGGCACTTATCAGGAGGGGTTGTACCTGTGGGCAGTGGGGAAAAGGGAGTCACTGTGAACACAGCAGGCACTTGAAGTGTTGGAATTTAAACTACGTAGAAAAGATGACTCATTCTTTTCATCTTTTATGTATTAGTGTTTTGCATGTATGTAAGTTATCGTGTGTGTGTGTGTGTGTGTGTGTGTGTGTGTGTGTGTTAGCCCTTGCGCCAGAAGATGCTGTTGGATTCCCTAAAGCTGGAGTTTCAGATGGTTGTGAGCCAACATATGGGAGCTGGAAAGCCAAGTAGGTCCTCTGCAAGAGCAACAAATGTTCTTAACTGCTAAGCCGTCTCTCCAGGCCCCCTTTTTAATATTTAATTTTTAGTCATGTGCACGTAGGGAAGAATATGTGTGTGTGAGTGCAGGCGCCCCAGGAGTCCAGCAGAAGGTCTCAGTTTCTATGGAGTTGGAGTTACAGGTAGTTATGAGCCTCTTGACGTAGGTGCAGGGAGCAGAACTCAAGTTCACTGAAACAGCAGTACACAGTTACCACGAGCCATCTTTCCAACTCCTCCTCTGGAGAGGTTTATTGTGGCTCCTGCTTTGAAGTGCTGTAGTCCACCATGATGCGGAGACATGACGGCAGGGTTGGCTTCTTGTACTGACAGCAGCATCGTGAGTATAAGGCTGCCTGAGCCTTTCTGGGAGTATTAAACAGAGTAAAGGGCTGGAAAGACGGCTCACCGGTTAAGAGCACCTGCTGCTCTTGCAGAGGGCCTGGCTTTAGTTCCCAGCACCTGTGTGCTCACAACAATCCCTAAGTCCAGTTCTGGGGGCCCCAGGGCTCTTTTCTGAACCTTTCAGGCACTTCATATGGGCAGTGGACATATATAATGAAGGCAAACATTCATACACATAAAATAAACAAATCTTCCTCCTGCTCTTCCTCCTCAGAAGCAGGACAGAGAGAGGAATGTGGATGCCCATCTGTCCTTTTGTCTTTATAATGGAAGCGTCAGCGTTTCCCATCCTTGTAGTGAAGCGCTAGTTTTTGGTAATGGTGTGAGCAGCTGCAGGCCCACAGTAGAAAGAGCATTTCTGCAGTAGAAGGAGCATGCTGCTGTCCATTGTTGGGGTGAGCCACCAGGGCTGTGTTTTCTGTGTAAACGAGACAGACTTCTAGGGTCTTGTGTGTGCCATTGACTGTGGAATGGGTAGGAGTTGTGGTCATCTTACCGGAGGGAAGTCGTCAGCAGAGGCAGAAACTCTAGAGCTAGCCCAAAGGGCAAATGCCTAGATTGCAGTGTTCTTCCTTCCTCTGGAGGGCCCAGCACACATTGCTCCAGGGAAGAAGCAGAAACTAAGTCTCCAAGGAGTCTGCCTTAGCTCCAGTCTGGAGAAAAGAGGAAATCAGAGACAGGTTTGTCCGGGAAATCACTCTGTAGACCAGGCTGGCCTGGAACCCTGTAGATCCACCTGTCTCTGCCTCCAGAGTACTGGAATTAAAGGCATGCACTACCTCCACCTTTGAAGTCAGAGTTTTATTTTATTTTATTTTGAGACAGGGTTTCAAGGCTGGCCTTGAACTAACAAAGATCCACCTGCCTCTGCCTCTGCCTCCCTGAGTGCTGGGATCACAGGCGTGTACCACCACGCCTGGCTGATGTCAGTGGTTTTTAGTCCAAAGTCTGAATCTTAATTTTACCTAGTAAGGATTAAATGCAAAGCCAAACAAATTCTCTTTCAACCCATCCATTCTTCATGACCTTTCCCATGTCAACCTGGAAGCCTCCTGTCATGTTGGGAGAAGACCTTCTGATACACTGGGATAAAATTAAATAGAGCTGTGACATTTACTAGCCAGATGTGACCTTAGGGAAAAGTCTTCTTTAAAGCTCTTAATCCAAAGTCATAAAACAGTAAAATCTGCCTTTCCAACCTAAAATAGAGAGGCCTTGGTCTTTTGTGTGTCAGCTGAGAACACACAGGGGTGTATACTGAAGCTTGCTCCGACCTAAGACGACAGCTGATTCAGTGGGATGTGGCACTCAGTATAGCCACAGCATAGGCTTCCTTCTCTGCCTTGTTTGTGCCAACATTTCCATGGCTCCTTAAGCACTGAGGGCAGACAGTATTCTTGTACGGATGTTTTCTGTGTGCTGGGCATGGAACTGGGGCATTTTCCCTCTCCCATATTCTGCCATGGAACTATAACCCCAGTGCATCTAGTACATCTTTAAGATTTGACTTTTCTTTAAAATGATAACAGTAACAACAACATTTCTGTTTTGAGACAGGGTCTCTCTATGAAGTCCTGGCTGTCCTAGAAATCCCTATGTAGACCAGGCTAGCCTCAAACTCACGGAGATCCACCTGCCTCTGCCTCTCAAATGCTGGGTATTAATTTTGTTTTTCATTAATTATGTATTCTTAGGTATAAGTGTATTCGTGTGTGGGCACGTGCATGTGTGTAAGGGACACACACATGCACAGGGAGAAGGCATTAGGTCCTCTGGCGCTAGAGTTACAGAGCATGGTGAGCTGCCTTACCTGGATACTGAGAATGACCTCGGTATGAACTACGGTCCTCTACCCCTAACTAACTGCTGAGCCATCTCTCCAGCATGTAGGATTTGAGTTTGAAGGGCATTTAGTGAATTTTTTTCTGCTGGCTTTAGCAACAAATAACATTTCCCAATTGTGTTTAGCTTTGAACTAAAATAAAAATATGAGGATCTGAGGTGGGAAAGGGTTCAGGAGCATAGAAGTACTTTTGGTTTGACATTTCTGGATATCAGTTCTTTTAACCGCTTCATGTTACTGCTTTTGTTTTGAAAATTATAATCCAATGCTAGTCTCTTCTCAAGAAAGTCAGTCTCAGTGGGCACGGTGGTGCACGGCACGCCTGTGATCCCAGCACCCAGGGAGACAGAGGCAGGTGGATCTCTTTGAGTTCGAGGCCAACATGCTCTACAAAGTGAGTCCAGGACAATCATGGCTACATAGAGAAACCTTGTCTAGAGAAAAGAAAGAAAGAGAGAAAGAAAGAAAGGAAGGAAGGAAGGAAGGAAGGAAGGAAGGAAGAGAAAGAAAACAAAAGAAAGAAGAAAGAAAATTCTCTTCAAAGAAAAAAGTTAATACTGGTCATTTGTACTTTGGTGTAAAATTACTTAAAAATAAACTTTTGTTTTACATTTACATTAACCATTTTGCAATTTTTATGATGCATTTTAAATGCCCTTTTCTAGGTTTAATTCTCAAATATTTGAGAGATATTGTTGTCTCTGCTTCAACTCAAAATTGGCTTCCATAAAATGCCTGATACTCGCCTGCAATCCCAGCACTCAGGGAAGCAAAGGCAGGCAGATCTCTGAGTTCAAGGCCAGCTTGGCCTA
Source organism: Psammomys obesus (assembly GCF_907164565.1). Taxonomy (NCBI): domain Eukaryota; kingdom Metazoa; phylum Chordata; class Mammalia; order Rodentia; family Muridae; genus Psammomys; species Psammomys obesus. Next base: position 5,047 of record NW_026593194.1, on the reverse strand, counting down.
CAAAGTGAGTCCAGGACAGCCAAGGCTACACAGAGAAACCCTGTTTCAAAACAAAACAAAAAGTTTCTATCCTCAGTTAGGATGTCTGTGTGCCTCTGGAATGTAATTTAAGTGTGTTTCAGAAGCACACAGCTGCACTATATTATATTGCCTTTGCCAAGAATTCCAGAGTAAATTGCAGACATCTTCAGCAGCTGCTGGCTATTCTGGGAAGCCAGTAGGAGGGCAGGTATTATGTGCCATCATATTTAGACTACCTGGAGGGTTGTCTGGGGTTGACCAACAAAAAAAAAAAGAAAAAAAAAATCACCCACAAGCCCTTAGCACCCTGTGTTTCCTTTGACCTTAGAAAACACCAGTTGTTGGTTTTTCACCTCTCTTCATTCCGTTAGAGGAGATCATTATGAACAGATTTTCCAGTCAGTATCATGAACACGCATTCTATTTGAATCTGGATCTCAGTTCACTTTATCTGCAGCCTGGAGAAAATTCTGGTTCTTCCCTTATCTTCAAAGAGAGCAGTAAGCATTGGCTGATTTAAACAAGACAGTCAATGGTGTCAAGCCCAGACTACTGCCATCCGGATTCTTTAGCGTTTTCCCCTTTACCTGCTGCAGCTGATGGTGGCTTTGATCGCATCAGGCCTGGGCCAGAAAGGTGAATTCTTCCAGCTGAGAGCCGGAGCCAGGGATTGGCTTTTTTGTTAACATAGCCTGGTGCTAGGCTGTGAGTGGTTAATGCAGCATTGTCTCTTTGAACACTTTTCCCTGATAGGCCTGTGAAGCAGCTGTTCCCTGAAGGAGACAGAAGTGAGCATCAGGAAGAAATCTCTTGAGTTTGTGCAAAGAACAAGGTTGGGCTGTCCGTAACTCACAGGAAGGGGAACTCTTTCCTGTTTATACCTTCCAGGGTGAAGCTTTACAAAAAAAAAAAAAGTATAGGAAAGTGATTTCTGTCAAGCTATACTGACAGTCCAAACTTAGATTAGATTTTGCTGTTGTTGTTTTTTCTAGACAGAATCTCTGCATGTAGACCTGGCTGTCCTGACTCACTTTGTAGACCAGGATGTCCTAGTACTCTGCCTCTCAAGTGCTGGAAATAAAGGCACACACCATCACACCTGGCTTCCGAATTCGGATTTTTAAGCAACAGTTTTTTTGTTTTGTTTTGTTTTGTTTTTATCATTTTATGAGTGGGTTGGGGTGCACATTCATGCAATCATGTCCCAGGTATTGAACTGAGGTTACCAGGCTTGGCCTGGCCACTGCTCCTTTCTCTTGCCTGCCCATTTAACAGTATACTTAAGTAGCTTCTGCTGTTTTGAGGCAAGGTCTTACTCTGTAGCACACACTGTCCTCAAATTCATGTCAATCCTCCTATTATGTTATAATTAAAATATGCAAGCAACAGATCTGGTATAAGGAGCTTTATCTGAAGGGGAGGAAAGTGAGGGGAATTAGAACTGAGTGAGCCATGATGGCGAAGTGAGACGAGAGACAGAGAGAGAGTGCGAAAGAAGAAAGAGAGTGTGTAAGAGATGGGCTGGTGGATCCTGGTGTGTCCTTTTATCCTGCCTACAACTGGCCTAGGCAGGTGATGACGTCAGGGGTTGCTGGGCTCCTGAAAGGCAGGCTGGTGAGTCCACCTCTGTGCTAACGCCTCCTGACTCGGTCTCTCAAATTCTTAGGTTATAGGAGTGAGCCACTGTGCCCAGTTAACATTTGGGTATATGTTTGTGTGGGTATGGGTGAGAATGTACATGAAGGCCAGAGGTCAAATCCTGTGCCCTTTGTCGTTTGAGTTGTTTACTGGAATTTAGGGTTCTCAGATCAGGCGGGGCTGGCTAGCAAGCCCCAGGGCTTCTACTGACCCTGTATCCCTCCACAGGGACTGCAAGCATGTGCTACCACAGTGGGCTTTTCACAGGGCTTCTGGGGCTCAAACTCCGGTCCTGTACTAACTGTGCCATTTCAAACCCCTGACCATCTTTTTTTTTTTTTTCTAATATTTCATTTTAACAGAAGATATAATACTTGCCAGTTTTAACTCAAAAGCTGTATTTTTTTTTTGACACAGCAAAAACATACTGTCAAATGCTGTTTTCAGATTTTTCAACATTTCATATCCAGTTGCTTTGAGTTCATGAAGTATTCTTTTGTGAACCATTTTTTGAGTTCTTAGAAGAGCTATCCCTGTATCATCAGCTTGGCCCACATGAGCTGTGAAGTGCTTAGGAGGCTAGGACATGGCCAATGCAGGAGCCAAAAAAACAGTTCTTTGAAAGTGCTGAGGAAGATAGCTAGGCCAGCCGCTCCTATTTTAGAGAGTAACAGGATGCCAGTAAAGTCAAGGGCCCCATTTGGCATGACTCTTAGCAAATTCAAATGAATCTGTGCTCCTGGGCAGCATGGAAAATCCAGTTCTTCCTCAGAACAGAGCTTGTCACCCTGAGCTTAAGGCTGCTGCTCATTTCCTCAGACTTTGCAAAATAATGAGTGCATCAGAGAGTAAATGCCTTTTTATTTCCCTCTTTTTATACTACAGCGTCTTCCTTCTCAGTTATTCTGAGGTTTTTCGGTAGATCAGTGATTTTTTTTTTTCAACTTTATTGTGTTCCCACGAGTTTCCTATTACTTTCTACTTTTTCTTTCTAAAGTTAGAGAGAAGGGATACTCTGCTTTTCCTGGAGTTAATCACTGGCTAGGTGAAGCTAAAACTAGGGATAGAAGGACTCTCACCTTCCCTTCTAGGTCTGCTTCTTTTGGTAATCACTTCCCTTGGAGTGAGCAGCTTTTGGCCCAGGTTTATTTGAATTGAATGTCTGCCAATGCGTTTCTGCACTGAAATTTTCTGCAATTTTTTTTTTTAAATTCCCACCTCCCAGTGTGGAGATTGAACTTAGGGGGTCCCATTGTGTGCTGGACAAGGGCCTATCCTCAGTATGTTTCTGTAATTCTTAATGACATGAGTAGGAGGTACTGACATTCGCCTTATGAAACACAGTTTTGCTTTAATGTCTTTAAAATGTCCGTGAAGGGCCAAGGGTGCAGCTTGGTGGAAGCCTTTGTATAGCTTACCCAAAGCTCCCACCAGCAATAAAATACAGGAAAAACTTCTCTACTTCATTCTAAACATGAAAAAGCCGCTAGTTCATGAGGATCAAAGTGGTGGCGTAGGCTTTTAATCCCAGCACTTTAAAGCAGAGGCAGGTGAATCTCTGAGTTCAAGGCCAACATGGTCCACATTTTAAAGCTGGGAACATGGTCCACATTTGAAAGCTGGGGCTGGAGAGATGATTGTGGTTAATGGTGCTTTACTGCTCTTGTAGAGGACCTGGGTTAGATTCCCAGCACACACACACACACACACACACACACACATGTATATATAATCAGGAGGTTCACAACAGCCTATATCTCCAGTTTCTTGGGATCTAGCACCATCTTTACTCATTTCATGTACATTCATAGTGCACATAAACTCATGCAAATACATATAAATAGTATTGAATCCTGTCCAGTCATACCAGATACATTGTAAACTTGAGACAGGAGAGCAAAGCTGACCAAGTTCAAAATTCACTTCTGAAACTCTCTGAGATAAACTAGAATCCAGTGATGTGATTAAGCCTGGTTTATTTTGGTGTTTTTATTTATTTGCAACCTGTCCTAGAATTCACTGGTCTTTTTTTTTAAAGATGTATATGAGTACTCTCTCTGCATGTACACCTGTATGCCAGAAGAGGGCATGAGGTCCCAGTATAGATGGTTGTGAGCCACCATGTGGTTGCTGGGAAATGAACTCAGGACCTCTGGAAGAGCAGACAGTGCTCTTATCTGCTGAGTCATCTCTCCAGCCCGAATTCACTGGTCTTGAACTCAGATCAGCCTGCCTCTATCTTCCAAGTGCTGTGATTAAAGGAATATGCAACTCTGACTGGCTGAAGTGTATGTATGTATAATTATATACACATATAATTTTAAAATTTAATTTTGATAGATAGCAAAAAACTTGAAGTAAGTGATGACTAGACAGATAACAAGACTACAGATGAGGCAACTGAGAGGGAAATGTGATGCATTGAAAATGTTAAAATCCCATTTTCTTTCCAGGAGATGATGGTGCATACTTTTAATCGCAGCACTCGGGAAGCAGAGGCAGATGGATTTCTTAGTTCAATGCAGCCTACTCTACAGAGCAAGTTCCAGGACAGCCTGGGATACACAGAGAAATACAGTCTTAAAACACCAAAACCAAAAAGAAAAAAAAAGTTCCATTTTCTTATTAACCACAGATCATGATACCATGTAAAAAACGTTTTAGAACTGGAGGGGCTATGCCATTGGCCACTAGCCCTTCAAAGCACCAGGTAGCTAAGGAGGGTTGTGTTACACACTCCTGGAGAACACAATTGTGCAGTTTAGTGGCCTTGGTTTTTGGTGTTTGTAATTATGGTCCAATACAGCCACAGCAGCAAGGAGCTGTAGTGTGTGAGAAACCAGTAAAGGGATCTACTGCTTACCACTGTATTCTGTGGAAAGAGTCCCTAACATTGCTTGTCTCCAGAATAGTTGCATGACATCTGGCCATGAATTATATGTCTTTAAGAAGAAAAATAGCTCTTCAGAAAGACCTTCTTTTTATACTTGGGGGTGCCTAGTAATGGTCTTGTCAGAAGCCTGTGACAGTCTGTGGTAGCTGTACATTAACTGTGCAATGTCTTCTATTGTAGTTTTTATTCATTTTACATTTGTATTGTGTGTGTGTGTTTGTATGAACGTGTGCGTGTATGCATGTGTGCACATGCATATCCCAGTGTATAAGTGGAGGTCATAGGACAATTAGAGTTGGTTCTCTCCTCCCACTACATGGATGTCAAGCATAACTCAGGTCCTCAGGTGCTTTTACCCACTAAACGATCCTATGGCCCCTCTTCTACTTTAGAAGATAAAATTTTCAAACGAAGACTGTATATATTAAACACCAAGAAAACAAATGGAATATATATATATATATATATATATATATATATATATATATATATATA
>NW_026593193.1:0-5084 GCF_907164565.1 Psammomys obesus | reverse complement strand
AAGAAAGAAAGAAAGAAAGAAAGAAAGAAAGAAAGAAAGAAAGAAAGAAAGGAAGAAAGAAAGAAAGAAGGGAAGGAAGGAAGGAAGGAAGGAAGGAGAGAAGGAAGAAAGGAAGAAAAGAAGAAAGAAAGAAAAGAGGATGAAGCCTGGAGATACAGCTCAGTGAACTCAAAGCTTGCCTAACATGTAGGAAGCCTTGCTTCAATGCCCACTACCACATCAATCAGGTAATCCTAACGTGGAGGAGGCAGAGGCAGAAGGACTATGTTTTGGTCAGTGTTCTATTGCTGTGAAGAGACAACATGACCACGGCACCTCTTAGAAAGGAAAGCATTTAATGCTGTAACTGGGGCTGGATTAGGGTTTCAGAGGTTCAGTCCATTATCGTCATGGCCAGGACGATGCATGGAGGCATTCAGGCAGACATGGTGTTGGAGAAGTAGCTGAGATGGGCGGGCCGCAGGAAGAGAGAGGGCTGCTGGGCTACCTCCGGCTTCTGAAAGCCCACCTCCAATGACCTAGGTCATACCTCCTGCAACAAGGCCTCACCCTCTTTTTTTTTTTTTTCTGTTTTGTTTTGTTTTTTGAGACAGAGCTTCTCTGTGTAGCCTTAGCTGTCCTGGAACTCTCTTTGTAGACAAGGCTGGACTCGAACTCACAGAGATCCGAGTGGGATTGAAGGCATGTGCCCACTGAGCCCAGTTTAAGGTCTCACCTTCTAATCCTTTCAAACAGTGCCACTCCTTGTGAGCCTGTGGGGACCATTTTCATCCAAACCCTCACAGATTAGATCAACCTAGGGAGCTGGAGAGATGGCTCAGGGGTTAAGGGCACTTGTTGCTCTTGCAGAGGACCTGGGTTCAATTCCCAGTACCTACATGATAGCTAATAACCACCCGTAAAAGCATTCATAGGTGATCTAATGCCCAGTGCCCACCTCCAAGGGTGTTGCATGTATGTGGCTCAAAGCAACCATACACATTTAAAAAAAAACACAATCAGCCTTGCTTAGAAAGCCCATTTGAAGCCTAAAATATAAAATATTGGGAAACTCCAGGGTCTGGCCATTTGGTACAGCAGCTGAATGGCCTGAATTAAGGGCTGAATTAAGCTCCTGAGATTTGGGGGATAATTTTGTTTAACTGTAAAAACACTTATGGAACCAGAAGATGGCTCAGCAGGAAAAGAGATTTCCACCAAGCCTGAGAAGCTGAGCTCAAACTCTGGGGCCCACATGATTGAAGGAAAGAACTAACTCCTGCAAGCTGCCCTCTGACCTCTACACTCACACAGCAGTGAATGTGTAACACACACACACACACCAAGTAGACACTTTTTTGTTTGTTTGCTTGCTTGCTTACTTGCTTGTTTGCTTGGTTTGGTGTGTTTTTTCCAGACAGGGTCTCTGTGTAGCAGTCCTAGCTGTCCTGGAAAACTCGCTCTGTAGAACAGGCTGGCCTTGAACTCACAGAAATCCATCTGCCTCACCACTACACTCCAGCTTGATAATTCATTGTTTTTCAAATACCAATCGTATTCACCTAAGGCAGACACAAAAAACTAGGGAGGGACCTTTTTGCTTCTCTTCTTGTCCCACTAAAGTTCCTTGTCTTCAGTGTCCCGTTGGTGGACACCAATTTGTTCGCACCTCTTCCTCTCCTCACACCTCTTCCGCTCCAGCTGGGGCTTCGACACCCTGAGTGTTCCTGGTGTGACCCACTTGAGCTCTGTGCTTTGAAGCCAGTTTGCTAAACTCCTGTGTTTTGGACCCAACCCCCGAAGGGCCACTCTGGCAGGGGAGGTTAAATCCTCACACTGGCTATAGCTAAGGATAATCTTGAGCTCCTGATCCTCCTGCCTCTACCTCCCTGTTGCTGGGGTGCAATCATTCGCCACCATGCTTAGTTTCATATGCGATGCTGGGCAAGTCAAGCCCAGGGCCTGACTTGCAGGCAAGCACCGATGGAGCGCCTCCCCAGTCCTCCAGCCTTTCTTCTTTTCTCAGAAAGCATGGCTGGATCTAGAACTCATAGTTGAGAATGTCCCCCACCTACCCAGCCACCCCCTCCCCCAGAGCTTGCCCTGGCAGCTCTGTATGGAGCTTGTCCCCCATTTTTGCCTTTGCACTGCTGCTCTTGGCCTGATTCTCGGATTTTCTCACTGGGTCTTGTCTTTTTTTTTTTTTTTTTTTTTGGCTGACCTTCCAGCATCTTCTTGCTGCCTTTGGACAGCATTGTGACACTCAGAGGATGACATCCCCCAGAGCAGCCCCGCTGAGACAATGGACATGCCTCCTTCAACGTCACAAAGAGAGTTTTAGCCACTGTCATTGGAGGGGGCTTGAGGGCAGACAAATCTGGGTGATGGTAAAAATCTTATCCCAAAGTAACTTTTCCGCCCCCAGGGGATGGCCCCTCGGAGATGCTGGCAGCTCACCACACACAGGCGACCCTTGAGAGTCAAGTTGTGCTGCACGAAGGCAGTTCATAGAGCTTCCAAAGATAGCCGGCTGCCCTGGGTGCAGATAAAGTCTCTCATGGGGCCGGCAGTGTCCTTTGCCTTTTCTCTGAATGAACGCTTGGAGATTTGGCAGTGTGTGTCAATTTTCCCACTGTCGTCTTGAAGGTATTCTATTCCTTTGCATTCTGAGATAATTAATAATTATATATATTCACACCCACAAAGATGACCCTTCATCACTGTTAGATATTTTAGGATAATTGTGTGTGTGTGTGTGTCTGTGTCTGTGTGTGTGTGTGCGCGTGCGTGTATGTGCATCTGAGTTCCAGAAGAGGCAACAAAGCTGCAGGTGGTGATACCTGCACAAGGAGTACAGGCAACTGAACTCCTCTGCAACAGTAACAGATCGCTCTTAACTGACAAGATGACAGTTCCCCTCCCACTTTGGTTTTTTGAAACATGGTTTCTCTGTATCGCTCTGGCTGTCCTGCCACTCACTCAGTCAACCAGGCTGGCCTCGAACTCATAGAAATCCACCTGCCTCTGCCTCCCAAGTGCTGGGATTAAAGGTGTGTGCCACCAATGCCTGGCTGGCTTTCTAATTATTTTTTTAAAAACATTTATTTATTTATTTATTATTTATACAGTATTCTGCCTGTGTGTGAGCCAGCAGGCCAGAAGAGGGCACCAGATCTCATTATAGATGGGTGTGAGCCACCATGTGGTTGCTGGAAATTGAACTCAGGACCTTTGGAAGAGCAGCCAGTGCTCTTAACCTGCAGCCCTGGTTTTTTAATTCTTTAAATTAATTTTTAAAAGATTTAATGTGTTTTATGGAAAGAATTAATTATTCTGTAAATATTAATACTGGAAATTAATAAAACAGTACTTTTCTTTAACCAGCTAGTTCCCCAATGATTGACATAGACTATGATTTATGATTAAGCTGTAGGCACTGTGCTAGACAGATTCTGAGCTATTTTAATCCTATCTTTAAAACCCACATAAAAGCCAATCACTTGCCAAGCTGATGGCTCCCGGCGGTTTCTGCATCAGTCTGTCCTCATGGGGCACTTCTTTTGACCTTGTGCTCCTAGTCCATCCCATCCAGCCTCCAAGCTCCTTCCTCTTTAAAAAAAAAAATAATAATAATGTTCATCAATATGAAGGTGTTAGATGCTTGGAATTGGCATTACAGACAGTTGTGAGCTGCCATGTGAGTGCTGGGAATTGAACCCAGGTCCTTTGGAAGAACTGACAGTGCTCTTAACCACTGAGCCATCTCTCCGCCCCCCCCCCTTTTTTTTTGTTTCTCAAGACAAGGTTTCTCTGTGTAGTCTTGGCTGTCTTTCCAGCTACATCTTCTCCTCCCTTGTAAGACCCCAAGCCCTGCCTACCTCTCTTCTGTCCAGTCACAGGCTTCAGCATCTTTATTAACCAATCAGGGATAATTGGGGAACATTCCTTACATCACATGGATACCTGAGATGGTTCAACCAATGCCCGTGTTTTAAAAACAATCAGGGCAGTGAGCAGATCTCAGGGCACTAAGCTCAGCATCTGAAAACAATGCACAAGACCCTCCCCAGCTGCTTATAAATGTTTGTGTGCACCACAGTGTACCACATGTTTGCCCGGCACACGTAAGGGTCAGAAGAAGATGCTGGGTTCCCCGGAACTGGAGCTAAGGATGGCTGTAAACCACCATGTGGGTGCTGGAATCCAAACTTCGGTCTTCTGCAAGAGCAATAAGTGTTCTTGGGAGCTGGAGAGATGGCTCAGCAGTTCAGAGCACTGGCTGCTCTTCCCGATGGACCAAGGTTCAATTCCCAGAACCCACATGGTAGCTTACATGGTAACTCCAATTCCAGATGATCTGATAACTTCTTCTGGCTTCTTCAGGCACCAGGCACACGTGTGATCACAGACATACATGTAAGCAAAACATCCACACACATAAAATAAAAACAAATCTTAAAACAAAACCCAAGAGCTCTTACCCACTGATCCAGCCTCTGTTTAGTTAGTTGGGAATGAAACTATAACTCTGAGATAGAGCACTAGCCTAGCATGGACAAAGCCCTAAATTCAATCTTCACTCCCCTCTAAAAAAGATTTTTTTTTCTTTTTCTGGGGAACATCGTAACTTCTAGATGCTCATCTTTCTATAAAGTGCTTGGAGGTTTTTTTATAAACACATTAGTATTTGATTTATATTTGATATGGCATGCATATTGATTTTTTTGTTGTTGTTTTTGTTTGTTTGGTTTGGTTTTTGAGACTGGGTTTCTCTGTGTACCCTTGGCTGTCCTAGACTCACTTTGTAGACCAGGCTGGCCTCAAACTCACAGAGATCCGCCTGCCTCTACCTCCCTGCTGGGATTACAAACAAGATCTCATTTAGTTACTGAGGCTAGCCCTGAACTCACTCTGAACCTAAGAAGGCCCTAAGTTTGCAATTTTTCTGCCTCAGCCTCCTGAGCAGCTGGTGTCACCTGTCGGCCTACCAGTCCTGGATTATGTCTTCTTTTCGTTCATCTGTTTTAGATAAATTCTCAGAAACTGGGGCTGAAGAGATGGCTCAGCAGTAAACATCACAGGCTGGTCTTGTGGAAGTTCTAAGC
>NW_026593192.1:0-3309 GCF_907164565.1 Psammomys obesus | reverse complement strand
ACACACACACACACACACACACACACACACACACACACACACACACAATAAATGATAAATCTTAAAAAAAAAAGAATGTACTTACAGAACTTGGAGGGGCAGCTCTTGCGACACAGGCTTTAGAGCTGGAAGACTTTCTGGTAGCTTTTGGAAATGTCAAGTAAGTTTTTAGAGCATGATTTGGACTGGGCCTTGCCAGGCTAGCTCACACCACGGGCTGCATGTGAACACTCGTGAGCCTAAAAGCGCCCTGTTCCTCCTTCCCCCTGACGCATGCTCTGACTGGGTTTTGCAGGAAGACCGTTGGGGCAAGAGTTGCTGAAGGTTTGCTTCGATTTTGATCAGACACCCCCCCACCTCTCCTTTCCCGGTCTAACGATAGGAAGGCTCTCAAAGGAAAGTGTTCCTGAGTGTTCCCTTGCTTCCGCTTACCCTTTCTCTTAGGGGTGTCACACACAATACCCAGCGACTGCTCTGAAAGCCGCTCACTACGAACTACAGGGGACGCCTCAAGGGCCCTAAGCACAACTGTTTCCAGGGTCTAAGCCAGGCTCGGTGCATGAAAGCTGAGGCAGGAGGATTGCCTCCAGCCGGAGGCCACCCTGTCTCAGAGTGGGAGAAGCGTCCGGCTTGAGGCCTTTGCATGTGTGCTTTCTGTTTGAGTTCATTGCTATTAGCCTGAAACTGTGTAGAGAGATGGTGACCTGGAACGCCCCGCACCCCGTCTTCCGGAAAGCCCCCCCCCAACTACCCCGTCACCATGATTCCAGCATAATGGCTGTCTTTCCCAGGGATTCCATGAGATCGGGGTTCTTTTCCTTTTTTTTTTTTCCATAATGAAAAGATATTTAAAGTTGAAAGGTTGTTTGGACCACAAATAAGAACTGCAGGAATGGGCCAGCAAGATGGCGCAGTAGGAAAAGGCCCTTGCCGTGCAAACCTGTGGATCTGATTGACAGAACCCAGGTAACCGTGGACAGAGAATTGGCTCCACACATACGCACACACAATTTTTATTTTTTTTTTTAATTTATGAATAGTAATAAAACCACATTGGGGGCTATGAAGAGTAGCTCCTTTGGCAGATTTCGAGGCATGCGTGAAACCCTGGAAACCCTTCGGAAACCAGGACTAGCCTCACACACCTTCAGTCCCAGCACTGGGGAAGTAGAGGGAGGAGAATCAGAAATCCAAAGTTATCTTCACCGACATAGAGGGTTTAGAGGCCAGCCTGGCCCACCCAAGAGCCTATCAAGAAAAGAGAAATAACAACCTTCGTGGGTGATAAAAGGAAATTTAAGTTATCACCCTGAACTTGGATAAGTTAAATTGGAAGTAAGCAAAATTAGCCCCTGCGAGCACAGCAATAAAGAAAGAACAGTGTCATTGGCAAGTGGGAGGTTTCAAAGCCTCGAAGGAAGAGACTCTTGAGTTAAAAAAAAAAAAATCAGGAGTCTGTCCTCTGTGTCGTTTCTGCCCCCTGCTGGAAACATCCAGTATCACACCCTTTCTGCCGCTGGTTGACCAAGTAATTTTTCAAAATTGAAATCCAATTTTTAAAGATTTGTCCTCGTTCACTAAAATTTTTTATGGAGTTCCAAGTAAATGCTGCTTTTAAAGAACTTAAACTCATTTATTTGTTTAAAAGTGGTGGTAGTAGTAGGTATAATTTTTTCTTAAAATAATATAAATTTTATATTCTGTCAGCACAATTGTAATTTTTTATCTCTTTTGTAAAAGCTTTTTTCTTTCGGGAAATTGTAATAATTTCATAAGGAAGTGGTCACAGATTTAACTTCATGGAATCTTTTTTTGAGCCAGGCATGGTGGCACACGCCTTTAATCCCAGCACTCGGGAGGCAGAGGCAGGCAGATCTCTGAGTTTGAGCCAGCCTGGTCTATGAAGCAAGTTCCGGGACACAGAGAAACCCTCTCTCAAAAGAAAATTTTTGTTGTTGTTGTTGTTGTTGTTTTGCTTGTTTGGACATTAAAAAACCCACTGATGGAGCTGAGGAATGGAGCTTGGTACAGGAGCTCCTGCCGAGCGTGCTCAGGGCCAAGGGTTCAATCCCCAGCACTACAAGGAACACGTAATGGCTGAAGTGTTGTTGCCATTGCTGAAGTAGATACACAGAGCCCACGGCTCCACTCTACTCCACGGCAAAGCCTTCACTTCAGGCTTGTTTTGATATTTCCAGTTACCGTTTTGTGTGGGTTTTTTTGTTTTGTTTTGTTTTTTGTTTTTTCCTATTCCCAGTAAGTAAAAAAAACAAATCACCAAAGGTGCCAGGAATAGCCAGCCTGACCCTGATCCCTAATAACCATAACAAGGCCCAAAAGGACTTTTCAGTGGCCACCCAGTTGCCACCCAGCCTGGCAACCTGAGTTTGATCCCTGGGACCCACATAGTAGAAGGCAAGCTCCAACTCCCAAAAGTTGTCCTCTGACCTCCACATGCCCTCTCCCGACGCTGGAGTTACAGGTGGTCGAGAGCCATCTGATGTGGGTGCTGGGAATTCTGGTCCTCGGGAAGAGCCGTTTGTGCTCTTGCTTGCTGAGCTGTCTCTCCAGTCCCAGTCAATAAAACTTTAATCAGGTATTTGAGAACCTGGCACCTAGTGCTCAGGGCATCCCTGACTGACTTGTTGGATGCCAGACAATGTTCTTTTTCTCCCTTTAAATAAAGGCTTAATCTCTTTTTTTTTTTTTTTTTTTAAGATTTATTTTATGTATGAGTGCTCTAGCTGCATGTACACCTGCAGGCCAGCAGAGGGCACTAGATCCCACCATAGATGGTTGTGAGCCACCATGTGGGTGCTGGGAATTGAACTCTGGACCTCTGGAAGAGCAGCCAGTGCTCTTCTGAGCCATCTCTCCAGCCACAAGCCTCAATCTAAACAATTCTTGTCTTTTCATTCTCTTTCTTTTTTCTTTTAAGCCGCCTTCAGGGATAATTTTTCCTTCCTTTTGGGGAAGGAAAATACTTTTGGGGAGTATTATCGGTATTTATTGCTGAATGGCAATAGCATCTGTGACCTTGAGGGCACAAAAAGTAAGTTCTGAGGAGAAGAAGCCGAGTTCTCATAGTTTGTCTGAATTTACCCTCTAGAGGTGCCTGGTTTGCCAGTGATCTAAACTTGATATAATGTTGTCAAGGCCACTGATGGCTTTAATGACCTTTGTATGGAGGATGTGACCCAGTCTTATAAAAGCCCTCAGATGCCCACAAGAGCGTGCTCTCGAGCACTCGTGTGCACATGCACACACACACACACACACACACACACACACACACACACACACACACAC
>NW_026593191.1:0-23416 GCF_907164565.1 Psammomys obesus | reverse complement strand
TGCTTTCTCTGCCTCTCGGTTGGCCAATGTGGGAGGAGCCCCCCCCCCATCGCCATGCCTGTCCCATCATGATGGACTGAGATACTCTGAAACTGTGAGCCAGAATAAGCCTTCCCCAGCTCATGCTGCTTCTGATAGGTATTGTGTCATGTGAGTAGGAAAACAGTTTCCATTCCTCTCTGACCGTTGGTATGGGTTCAATAGTGTCCATCTGAAAAGATCTGAACCTAGATTTCATAATGCACCCACTGGGGGGTTTAGGGCAGGTAGCCGGACTTTTGGCTCCTTTATTGAGTTCTTTTTCCTACCTCCCTACACCCCCACTCCAGGACTAGGTAGAAGAGAAAGAAGGTTAAAGGGGAAAGACAGCATTGATGTTGTTAGACTACTTCCTGCTGATTAGGGGTGTAGAGCTCCTTGGGGCTGAATGTAAAGTATCTTCAGCTGGCAGAACCATGTCCCTTCGAGAACATTCGGCAAATCATAGTCAGCTGCTGTGGACAGTCTGAAATAGCCCCATATCCCACACCTGGGATTTAAGCAAAAAAAAAATATTCCCATAACATTTCTTTTCTTTTTTCTTTTTTGTTTGTTTGTTTGTTTGTTTGTTTGTTTAATTCTCACTGCAAAGACAAGTAAATCTTTATGAGTTCCAGGACATCCTGGTCTACATAGAGAACTTCAGGATAGCCTGGTCTGTATAGTGAGTTCCTGGACAGCCAGAGCTACATAAAGAGAGACCTCGTCTCAATGAATAAAATAAACAAATTATCGAGTCTTGCTTGCGGCACTTCTGTACGTGAACAGAGACTAGAGCGTTGTAGTTGGTTAGAGTCATTAGGGTGGGCGTTGCTCCCGTAAGCTGATGTCCTTTATATGAGGACACAGAGACAGAGCAGCACAGAAGGAATGATGTGGACACTATAAGAGCTTTCCTATAATCACTCCAAAACAAAGCTGGTAAGTCACCTTTCAGGTGACCGAGGTGAGCCCCTCCTGTGTCAGGAGATACGTGTTCAGTGGGTTGCATGCCAGGGAAGAGACATCTCTGGGTGGTTCCTGAGTAACGTCCTCAGGTGAAGCCCATTCAACAAACGAGTATTAGTACTGAGTACTAGTACATGACCTTGGCCTAGGACCCTATCAATAAGAACTTGTGTCCCACTAAAAATTGTCAGTCTCACTCTTGAGGCCAGGCATGATAGCATAATCTATCCCAGAACTCAGGAGGCAGAAACAAGCAGATTTCTGTGAGTTCCAGACCAGCCTGGTCTACATAGAGACAGCAAAGGCTGCGTAGCGAGAGCCTGTCTAAAACAAAAACACGACCGTCTCTTGAAGTGTAGACCTAGATAAATGCCAGCTTCCAGAGAAGAGGAATGCTCAGCCAGCCTGTCACTCCCCAGAGGAAACTTTCATCCTGTCAAGTGGTCATGTTCTTGTTTGAGCTTGTTTTCCTGCATGGTTGACCACAGGGTTGCTGAGAGCCAGGTGGCCCAGCAGCTGCCTTTCTTCTGCAGAGCTTGGTGGAGAGTTGAGTGACCGGCAGGATGGCGTCTCTTGGGCCGTGCGGGCTTCATGTCTGTGTCACTCTGTGCGGTTGCCAAGCACCAGGCACTTTCTGCGGCGTTCCACGCTGCAAGCAGCGGTTTACAATTGCAGCCTTGCAAGGACACCGCAGGGGAGTTGTGGACACCATCCCATCTTGTGTATCTCTTCTGACCATGCCAGGATTTCAGATGAAATGTTCTGACCTCCTGTGGTAAGGGCTGTTATCTCTCTCCACTCAAAATGCTGTAACAGAAGACTGTAGATGGGGTAGCTTTGACACAGTAATTATTTCTTCCTTAATTATGGAGGCTGGAAAATTAAGGCTCTAGCAGACTAAATCTGCTAGAGATGAGAACAAATGTCTCTTCACCCCAGGTAAAGCACCGGTGACAGATTAAAGAAGGAGATCCACCCAAATCTCTCAGTTGACTAGGGTTGCTTATGAATGTGGAATGGGGTTACTTACAGGGTGACTCAAAGGCAGCTTGCATCACCAAAAAAAGTCCATCCCAGCAGAACTGATGGCACTCTCAAGCTACATTGTTGGAGCTCCACGAATGGCTTGCTATCAGCTCCATTAGCAGAAAAGGTTCCTCTCTGGCAACAATTGTTTCTGTTTACAGAATCTTACAACTTTATGAATTACTTGAGCCCTGTAAGTTCCTTGAGTTTCCTGAGTTGTACATGTTGCTTAGACTGCTCTTCTCCCTCCAAGAGGAAATGTTTCAATTCAGAGGAAATGGCTATACAGGAGCTACCGAGAGAGGTCTAGTCCCTGGCTCCATGATGGTACCTTCTTGTCATCACAGCAGGAAGGACCCAGGAGCTCTCCATAGTCACTTGCCTACTTCCAGTGGTTGAGTCTCATCAAAGAATGGGGTGGGGAGAGGAGGTGTGCATAGTGGTTTGAGCACCTGGGCCCAGGGATGGGGGCAGGGGGATCGGTATTGGATAGGTTGCTGAGCAGGCCTGAGTTTCAGGTTGCCCATCTGTTTGTATCTAGTAGCAGTGGCTAAACCTTGGGAAGTTCTGAAAAGCTGAGTGCCCAGACCCTGCCCAAGGCCACTTCTAGCCATGCTCTGACCTTGACCTTACACTGCCTGCACTTCTTCCCCAGAGGTCTCTGTCATGTTCCTGAGATCAGGCTGAGGCTCGAGGGCGGTGGTTCTCAACCTTCCTAATGCTATGACCCTTCAGCACAGTCCTTCCTGTTGTGATAACCCCCAACCATAAAATTCTTTTTGCTGCTACCTTATAACTGTAATTTTGATACTGTTACGAATCGTAATGTAAATATCTGTGTTTTCTGAGGGTCTTAGGTGACCCCTGTGAAAGGATCATTTGACATCACCCAAACAGACTGTGACCTTTAACACCCCCTGCAAGGGGCTGTTACCCACAGGTTGAGAACTGCTATTCCAGAAGATGTTCTGGCTTCTGGTTCCTACAGGACATTGTGAGTTGTAACTGGGCGACTCCAGTCTTTGCCTCTGTCCCCAAGTGACTCTCTTTGTATCCTCCCATCTGTCTCTTTCAAGGACACTTGTCATTGGACCTAGGGCCCATCCATTTAATCCAGGATGATCTCATCTAAAGATCCTTAGCTTAATTACAACTGCAAAGACCGTAGTTTGCAGTCACACCATACCCATATTTCCCAGGGGCAAAGGCATGCACTTAGCATATCCTTTGGGAAATCACCAGGCCACTGCATAAAATTTTCAGTGTATTGGGCTCCAGCAGTCAAGAAGTTGAGGTAGGAGAATTGCTTGCAGTTCAAGGCCAGCCTGGGCTACAGAGTAAAACCTTGTCTAAATAAATAAATAAGTCAAAAAATGACAGCTTCTTGGTCACACCAAAGTAAAGCATCATGTCCTTTTATAAAAAGCTAAAAACCCAGCTGGGCAGTGGTGGTTCACGCCCATAACCCCAGCAGGGGCAGGCAGATCACTCTGAGTTGGAGGCCAGCCTGGTCTACAGAACTCATTTCAGGACAGCCAGGGCTGCACAGGGAAACGCTGTCTTGAAAACAAATAGATAACAATAGGGATGGGGAAGAGAAGGAAAAGAAAAGGAAGAGGTTTATAAATGTCACTTTAAGCTTAGAGCCAGGGATGTAGTTCATTTGTAACGTAGCAGAATGAGGGCCTGTTTTTCATCCCTAAAACTGGGGGCAAAGTTATAATCAAATTTAAAAGTTAGCTGGTGGCACACCTTTAATTCTAGCACTAGAGACAAGTGGATCCCTGAGTTGGAGGCCAGCCTGGTCTACAAAGAGAGCTCCGGGACAGCCAAAGCTGTTCCATGGAGAAACCCTGAATTGAAAAGCCAAAAAAAAAAAAAAAAAAAAAAAGTGAGAAACCGCTGTGTAATTACACACATGTGCACATACATGCAGACACACTCTGTTAATTTTTAATTGAAAAACAAGGAATGTATCTGAAAACTAACTCTTCTTCCAAAGGAAAAAATGGCTGCAAGAAAGTCCAGCTGACAGAACAATTTAGAGCCTTGGGCTCAGATATGAACGTGAGCATAGAAAGAAAGTTATCTAAAGAGTTTGGGCCCTGGCAAGTGGGGGGAACCGGTAAGGGGGGAGAGTGGCGAAGGGAAGTTCCCAATGTCCGAGCTGATTCAAGTAACACCTGATGGCTCACGTGGGCACAAGCACACACGTACACATGCCTACACATGTGTTCATGCACGTGCAAACATATGTACACACACACACACACACACACACACACCTTTTCACCTTTTCTTGGGCCATTGCTATCCAGACACGGATTAAAGGCGTCTTTCCGTAAGCTTTCCTCCCATACCTGCCTCCGGCACTTAAAATGCAAGCCTCTAATTATAGGCTGCACCTACGAGATGAAATTATCAGCTGGAGACGCAACACCAGTCTTTGGGGTGGGGGTAGGGGGACGTGCTGTTCCCATACAAAGCCTGATTGTTAATTGCTTCTCCTGCTCTGAGCGATGGAAAAGAAATAGCCGTTTGCCGTTTAATTTTAAAAGTAAATGTGGCAGAAAGAACACCAGGCTGTCGTGAAGGACCTGTGGTCTGCAGGTGAAATATCTGATTTTTCTCAAGCCTCGGTGTCTTTCGCTAGCAAATTGAGGATGAGAAACCAAATTTTCGCCATCCACGTAGAAAGTCTATTCTGGGGTTGACAAGATGGCCCAACAGTACCTGCTGCCTAGCCTGATGACCTGAGTTTGATCTCCAGAACCCACTTCGGGGAAGGAAAGAACTGACTCCTGTGTTTTCCTCTGACTTCCACGCATGAACCACAGCACACGCGTGTGCATGCACACACACTCTACACACGTAAATAAAATTTAAATGTAGATTCCTACAACATTCACAAAACTTCCCTTCTGACTCTGGTGAAGACGGCAGACTAGCCTCTTCCCACAATTTTACTTCACAGCAGCCTGGTATTTAAAATGTCTGTGGAGCCCCCTAGAACCATACCTTGAGACCGGAAAAACGGCTCAGCGCATAAAGAGTTTGCCATGCAAGTCTGAAGAACTGAGTTCAAATCCCCAGAACCCACACATCACCAGGGACAATGGTTTGAATCTGTGCCACACCTTGGTTGAAGCATCTCTGTAGTTTTAGCTATGTAAACATAGCTCATCCTAAACTTTTTTCTTTTTATGTTTGTCGTTTTTTTTTTGGGGGGGGGTGTTTTTGTTTTGCTTTGCTTTGTTTTTTGGTTTATTGAGACAAGTTTCCTCTGTATAGCCTTGGCTGCTGTCCTTGACTTGTATAGACCAGGATGGCCTTGAACTCACAGAGATCCAACACTCGCTGAGTGTTGGGATTACAGGCATGTGACACTCCGCCTGGCAATTAATTGATTTTTTTTTTCTCAAGATGGGGTTTCTCTGGGTAGCCCTGGCCATCCCAGACCAGGCTGGCCTCAAATTCACAGAGATCTGCCTGCCTCTGCCTCCTAAGTGCTAGGGTTAAAGGCCTGAACTGAATTTTCAGGAAAGCCCTGCATTCTCCAAATAAATACCTTTCATATCACCATGTCTGGTGTAATGCTTGAGGATTGTGATTCTGGAATGGACGTCCCTGGTGTGGCAGAACTGTGGCTATGAGACCCCTCCATGCTTCATGGGGTCCACAGTGTTGCGGGCATAACCAAACTGATATGTGGTTACCACAACTCCTGGGCTACACACAACAGGGTCCTGAAGGAAAAAAAAAAAAAAAAAGAAAGAAAAGCAGAAACAGGCAGGAAAAAAGGGCCAGTAGCTAGGGAGAAGGAGGTTTAGGGAGAAGGAGGTGTATCGTCTGTCATGTGAGCTGGCCTTTTACCCATTCTGGACATTTCATATAGGTCACTTTGTAGGGTTTTTCTTTTGTTTTGGTTTGGTTTTTTTGAGACAGAGTTTGAGGTAGCCCGGGCTGCCCTCAGACTCAATAAGTAGCTGAGATGATCTTGAACCCCTGATCCTCCTGCCTCCACCTGCCAAGAGCTGAGATTACAGGCCTGTGCTGTCCCGGGGCTCTGAAGTTTTAATGTGCCCATTCGCTTGGTGTGCCTTTTCTAGGATCCTAAACACTTCAGGTCCGAGAAGACAGGCCGGGGGCAGCTCCGAGAAGGCTGGCGAGATAACCATCAGCCCATCATGTGCTCCTACAAGCTGGTGACCGTCAAGTTCGAGGTATGGGGCCTGCAGACCCGAGTGGAACAGTTTGTGCACAAGGTGAGTGACTGGCCCAGTTCTGGGGATGTGGACACAGTCACTACTGTCGTCACTGCGATATCTGCCCAACACCCCAGTGCTGAACTGGCACCAAGGGCCCAGTTCTAGAAAATACTGTTTAAGGTGAAAATGCACTTTCTCTATGCCCTGCGTAGCAGTTTTCTGTATCACCTGCCACTCTGTGGCCTCCGAGTCTACCGCATTGAGTGTATTTGGGAAGTGGGATTCACAGAATGTACAGCTTGCTTTGCCAATCAGGCTAATCTATCTTAGCCTTTAGGCGAGGGCATTTGGCAAGAACCGGGAAGGCTTATCTCCAGGCACAGCTCCTGGGGGTAATTCTCCCTTGGAAGAACTTTTGCATACATAGGCACCAAAAGCAGAAGAGGCCCTGAGGGTCAGAAAAAGAGATCCTAGTAGGTCCGTTAGGAGGTACACCTCAGCACTTCTGCTCATCTCCGGGTTCCCTTGCTGGAGAATGAGAAACAGGCTGCAGCGCAGATTTAACCGGGTACTCGCTTTGGAAAACAGGCTTAACTCTGGGGCAGGAACTAACTTGATGATGGCACAAGTTTTCCCAAGGTCTCAAATGTGACTCTTTTCCACGTGACTCTAAATTAATGGCACATGGGCTGCCTAGCAATGCCCTTTGTTACTGCTTTCACTTACGTCAGGATAAATAATCAGGCTGGTGAAATGGCTCAGTGGTGAGGGGCTCTTGCCGCCCAGCCTGACGACCTGAGTTCAATCCCCAGGACCTACATGATAGAGGAGAGAAACGACTCCCACAGGTTCTCCTCTGACCTCCACACGTGTTGAGGCTTATGTGGTCCTGTGCACACAGCAATAAATAAATGTTATAATTCTTTTTAATTTATTTTTATTCTATGTTCCTTGGTGGTTAACCTGCATGTATGTCTGTGTGAGGGTGTCGGAAGCCCCGGAACTGGAGTTACAGACAGGTTTGAGCTGCCATGTGGGTGCTGGGAATTGAACCTGGGTCCTCTGGAAGAGCAGCCAGCGCTCTCAACTGTTGAGCCGTCTCTCCAACCCAAATGTTATAAATTCTTAAACAGCTGGGCTGTGGTGGCCCATGCCTTCAATTCTAGCACTTGGGAGGCAAAGGCAGGTGGATCTCTGAGTTCAGGGCCAGCCTGATCTATCTCTAGGCAGGGACACTTGGTCTCGTCCACAGAGAAAGTTCCAGGGCAGCCAGGGCTACACAGAGAAACCCTGTCTCAAAAAACCAAAAAGAAGAAGGAGGAGAAGGAAGAGGAGGAAGAGGGAAAAACTCCAAAGGGTTTTTCCCCCCTCTGTAGTCTGAGTTTTTCTTACTTACCTGGACCTGACTGCAGGCCATGTCCCCTTGACAATAGCAAGATGGAGGGTGGTTTTCATGTTTTGAGATGGAAAGATCTTACCACACTGCTGAGGCTGGCCCCAGGCTCCTTCTGCCTCAGTCTGCCCGGTAGCTGGGATTTACAGGTGTGCCTCTTGCATCTGGCCAGGAGTTTTATTCTTGAAGTTAGAACTGGAATGGACAGCATACCCCCTCACCCTTGGGCACCCAGGGTGGCGGAAAGTGCAAGGTCTGTGGAGGCCCTGAGGGCATTGCAGTTTTCCTCTTACATGAAAAGCATGGAGTTCTCTGCTGGGTTCACACATCCCACCAGCCAGGAGAGGGAACGTGGACAGTGGGCGGACAAGTCAAGGTCAGAGGCAGCCCCAGTTGTGTTTGTGTTGCTGGGATAAAACATCCTGGGAAGGACACCTGCAGGAGAGAAGGTTTGTTTGGGGATGTCACGGCCGCAGTCATGAGCTGAGGGAGATAAATGCACAGGAGACTATTGTCGGCTCACTTCCTCTATCCACACACGGTTCAGAACTTAAACCTAAGGAATGATGCCACCCACGGTGGGCAGTTCTCCCACCACAGCAACAAAGCAGTCAGAACTCCCTCGCACTGGGCATGGGGGTGTACAGCTTTAATTACAGCACTTGGAAGGCAAAGGCAGGCAAGATCCCTGTGGGTTCAAGCCCACCCTACAATGTCTACATAGCACACTGCAGGCCAGCTGGGGCTACATAGTGAGACTCCGCCTCAACAGAAAGAAAAAGAGAAATTCTTCACTGGCATGTCCGGAGGTCAACCTGATCTGGGTAACTCCTCATTACGGCTCCCCTCCCTCCCTGGCAAGTCTAGTCTGTGTCAAGTTGACGCTTACCTTACAAGCCACCATCACAGGGACCTTGTTTTCTCTTTGTGTCCCGGCCTTAGTTACTGAGCAAGAAGACAAATCACACAGTGAACAGGCTGCAGCCTAAATTCCGTATCTGCATCGTCCTCTCCTTCATATTTACATTCGCTCCCCGTCTCTCCCTCTCTCTCTCATTCTCCCCCCTTTGCTTTTGTTCTTTTTTTTTTTTTAAGATTAGATTTATGTATATGAGTTTTTGCCTGCATGTGTGTTTGTGTGCCACACAAGCGTGCCTGGTGTCCACCGAGGTCAGAAGAGGGAATTTGGATCCTGAGACTAGAGCTGCCATGTGAGTGCTGGGAGTCAAGGACAGCTCCAAAGCAAGAGCAACAGGTGCCCTCAACAGCTCTCCAGCTCCTGTTTTCACTCTTTTGAAGCAGGGTCTCATGCAGTCCAGGCTGGCCTCAAACTCGCTTTTGTAGCCGAGGCTGGCCTCCGGTGCTGGAATTACAAGTGTCTGTCAGCACACTTGCCTTCCTTCCTCCTGTGGTAGACTTCCTCCCCCCAAATGATCTCCTCTAACTAAAGAATTATTGTGTAGCCCTGCATCTCATTTTCTCTCGCAGAACATGTTCAAGTTGCCCAGAGTTCATTTCATTTATTTCCTTGACAATGACTTTAGCTGGTTCTGAGAACCTGTCCCATTTAGAACACCTGTGAGAGTGACGCTTTGGCCATACGTGTTCCACTCCCTTGCCCAAACTAAATGAAGTGTTACACCCCCCGCCCAAAGCACCTGTTCCACTCATGACGGAGTGTTTACAGGCGCTGAAAAAAAAATGGGGCGGGGGGGGCTCTCTCTAAACACCTTTGTTTGTCCAAAATCTATTCATAGCGGGGGGGGGGTGGTACTCCAAAGCTAGACATTAACACATTATTGAAGCCCTGTTGCCAGCCCCAGCTGTGTTGTGCTGAATATGATAGGGTAAATTTATGGATGCCTCGATGCTGTTCTTTTGATTTCCATGCATTTGACACAGTCGGCACTCAAGTGTGGATGGCTGTATGGTATTCTTAGATTCATTACATGTCTCCACTCGCAAGTCATAAAAGGACCTCGACAAATACCCAGAGGCCTCGAGGAATAAACACTTCATTAGAAATGCTTCCCTTGTTTCTGAAAATCCACCCGATTAAAACCCTTTGCTTATCGGAACACACTTCAGCCTTCCATGAGAGGTTTTTTACAATCACTGGATTTGTTGGGCAAGAAGAAAGGAAGGAACGCCGCAGCCAGTCTGTGAGTCTCCAAGAAATGTCTTAGGCGATATTTGTGGGCTGAGGAGGTGGCTCGTGAGGTGCCGTGCTTGCTGCTCAAGCAGCAGGGCCTTAAGGTTGGATCTCCAGCACCCACGTGAAAGCTAGGAAATGCATACAGATGTGTAATAACACCCGCACTGGGGCAGACGAGGCCAGGGGTCCACCGGAGTCTTATTGTCAGCCAGTCTAGCCAGCTGGTGAGGTCCAGGTCCAATGAGAGACCCTGCCTCAAAAAAATGAGATGAGGCCTGGCAAGACGGTTTCATGGGTAAGGAACTTACCACCAAGCCTGCTGATGTGAGTTCAGTCCCCATATTGGGGAAGGAGACAACCGACTTCTGTCGGATGTTCTCCAGTTATCACACGTGTGCCATCACACACACACAATTATTATAAAAAGGTTTAAAGAAAGGAGATAGCAATAAAAGACTGTATCCAACATCAGCTTCACTACCCTTCACATGCACACACGCCAGAATGTCCGCTCACACACGGCCTATGTGTGCTGACTGAAAAGGTGTCCCATAAAGTAAAAGCCCCTAAGTTGTCTTACATGTGCCCACAAACTTCTTTAGCCTTCTGTCCCCATTCCTCCGTTGCAGGGTGTACAGGTCTGAGAACCTAAACTCGGACGGCACATTCCTATTAGCCCAGCTCTGGAGATTCTGAAGGTTTGCTGAGCAGTCAGCCTAGGGGAGGAGGGGGGATGGTGAGCTTCAAGCTCCCAGCTTACTAAGAGACCCTGTCTCAAGGCAGCAGGTGAGAGAGGAAGACCCTTGGTGTGTGACCTCCGCACAGGGACACACGTCTGCCTGCACACTGCACGCACCGTACACACAAACATACAGCAGATGCTTCCCTGTTCACAGGATCTTGGCAGCCATTAGTTTCTCATTTCTTGTGTACGAATGTGCTAGCACCGCAGGCTCCCAGACACGGGTGGGGTGTTTGTTCCTTTCTTTTGGTAAGCGGTGGGTTTTGTTCGTTGGCTTGTTTTGGTTCGGTTTTTGTTTTCGAGACAGGGTTTCTCTGTGTAGCCCTGGCTGCCCTAGACTAACTTGGTAGACCAGGCTGACCACAAACTCACAGTGATCCACCTGCCTCTGCCTCCCAGGGTGCTGGGATTACAGCCGTGCGCCACGGTACCCGGCTAAGCGGTGTTTATTTATTATTATAGCCTGTGAGTGTGCCACAGCATGGAGCTCAGAGTGTCAGTGTACACAGCAGGCCTCGGTACCAGCTGAGCTGGCTCGCCAGCCCCAGGGCTTGCTCTCCATGTGCCCTCTGTGAACGAGTGGCTCCCTCTTCCCTGTGAGTCAGGCGGAAGGTGTGTACAAACCAAGAGTAGCTTCTGGACACACACTCAGCAATAAACCACACCGACCCTGCTGGGCCAATCCTCTTGATGTTTAACTGGTGCAGAGTACCTTTCCTTTGAAGGAGGGTATGTCTTGATGGAAATGAACACTTTCCTGAGTAGCAAAGATCACAGTCTCAGTGGCTTTTCTGTTGCTGTGAAAAGACGTCATCACGAAGGCACCTTACAGGAGAAGGCATTTGACTGGGGGCTCGCTTAAGATTAGACTCAGAAGGTTAGTTAATCTGTGATCATCACGGCAAGGAGCATGGCAGCAGGAAGGTCAACATGACACTAGAGTGGTAGCCGGGCTTACATCTAATCGGCAGGTTGGGGGCAGAAGGAGAGCTAGCTGCAATGGCGTGCGTCTTTGAAACTTCAAAGCCCACCCATGGATTCACCTCCTCTAACAAGGACACACCTCCCAATCCTTAACAAACATTCCCACCAATGGGGGAACCAAGTATTCAAGCCTATGAGCCTATGGGGGTCATTATCATTGATCCGTCCCAATCACTTAACATCTTCTTGTCTCTGATGGAATGTCCGCTGCACCCGCATCCCAAGCTTGGGATGTCTACAGGAAAATGTGCTGGGGGATGTCAGTACACTTGGTTCCATTTGGAATTGAGCAGTGAATGTATGTGGCCAAAGCATCATTCTTACAGAGAGACGCAAGATAAGTAAATATCCTTATAGTCTTGATTTCCATATGATAAAAAGAAAAACCATGGTGAACTGTTATTGAAAGACCTACAGGCACTCATCTGTGTATGTATGGGATGCGTGCACTTGCCCATGCATGCTCTTCTGAAGGTCAGAGGTCAACATCCTAACTGTGTCTCCCTCTCTTTCCCTCTCTCTCCCACCCTCTTTCTCTCTCTCCAGCTTTTTAGTTCTTCTCCTCAATTATTTTACTACATTTTGTTTATTTATTCAGTGGGTAAGGAGGACATTTGAATGCAGTGGCACACACGGAGGTCAGAGGACAACTTTCAGGAATCTAATCTGTTCCCTCCCCCTACCGTATCTACCAGTTGAGACCCAGATACTGAACTCAGGCAGCCCTGGCAGAAGTCACCTTTACCCTCTGACTTGCCTCACTGACCCCAGCTTATGTTTTGAGACGGGCCCTCTCACTAAGCTTGGGCCTCACCAACAGGCCAGTCTGCCTGGCCAGGGAGCACCTCGGGAACCCTAACTTCCACTCTCCACAGCACTGGGCTCATGGGCATACATAACACATCTAACTTTTACGTGAGTGCTCAAGACCCAAATCCAAGTCCTCGCGCTTACACAGCCAGCACTTTACCCACTGAGCTGTCTCCCCAGCCCTTCGACCACCAGACGGCCTAGACGGCCTAGACGGCCTAGATCGAGCCTGGCGTTCTTTCAACCTCCTCCTTTTACTCTTCAGGTGGTCCGAGACATCTTGCTGATTGGACACAGGCAGGCCTTCGCGTGGGTTGACGAGTGGTATGGTAAGTCGGATGGCCCAAAATAACTTGGAGAACAGTTTCGTAACACATTGACTTGGGACTTGGCTTTTCTAGTACACCCAGCTTCAAGTGTCACCCAGAAGGACAGCAACAAAGGGCGGGTCACCGCTTCCTGCCTTGGAAATAACTCTGTCTGGTGAGCCCAATAAAGATGTAATTATAGGAGCCTGGTCTGAAATAGCCGCGGAACTATTGACCAAGTAGGACCTTGGTGTGCTTGCTGCTCTTCTAGGGGACACACAAGGCCCCATTGTTCTCCGTGGGATGGATTTCAGACCCATCCTAATTTATCCCAAACTTCAGCACTACCTGAAGCACCTTATTCAGGAAGGGCCCCTTGATGCAGGGAACACTTGAAATGGTCCCTCATCAGATACACACAAGTCCTCTGAGATGTCAAGGACAGATGGAAGGGTAGGTGCCTGGGTAGCCTTAATTGAAAGTATTGCTCTGGCTTTTGGGGTTGTTTTGCTTTTGGTTTGGTTTGGGGTTTTTGTTATTAATGTCCTTTGAAGAAGATTTTCGACAAGTTCTGCACATTGTCAGTAAATGAAAACAAGGTTTGCTTGCTACCATGATGGATGGACCACCCTCCCCGAACGCTCCACGCTGCAGTTGTACGGACCTGAGTCCTCTGCCTTCCCCGAATCAGTCATCAGGTGGCTTGTGTCCTTGGCTATAAATAGAAGCGAGCACGCCCAACCAGTGACTTGGGATAGAGCCCACTGTGTGTGTCTGTTGTCCTAAGCCACTTTATTTGTCCTGGGTGTAACCCAGATTGTGTATCGGGTCTTTTCCACTCCTACTCCACCCGTGCCCTTGGTTTCCACAGCAACAGCTGACCCCCTCCTCTACCCTATCTTAAAGTGAAAGGCTGCACTGGACAGAATGGGGGAGGGTCATTGATGCCACCAGCTGCTTCTCCTCGAAGCTCTCAAAGGCATGGTCCTCGGGACTATAGACTCGGTTTGTTTAGTTTTATGTTTCCATTTTCCTGGGCCTGCACCTGCTGAAGAATAAGTGCATCTTCCTGGTTTGTCCAAATGTCCATCCCCAGTTAGATCCCCAGCCAAAGGATGTGTGACATGCTCTGCGCTGCCAGGAAGACTCTCCAAGACCTGTCTTTAATGAGACAGGGCAGTAGAGTATCCTGGGATTGTTTCCTCCGGTCCTTAATTTTTTCTGGGTGCTTTTATTTTGTTGATTTGTTTTCGTTTACCGCAAAGCAACACTACCCACACACACACATACTCACAAATACACACTAAAACAAAAAAAAAAAAAAAAGAAAGAAAAAAAAAGTTGACTATCTGTCCTCTTTTGACTTACACTTCTCAGAACTCATGGCTTCCTCGTTGCCAGCTCCTCACAAATATCACAGGGATAGTCAAAGAGTAACAGGGCCTGCACTGATCAGAAGTTTAACCGAAGGACAGGCAGCCGGAGGACCCACACTCTGCCATCTGGATGACCAGGAGGCAAAGCTCTCAGCTAGGGTTCTCAAACATCAGAATGCTCCTGAGGACTTTTCAGAAAAGAGCATTTCAAAGGAGGGCTGGACTCTGCCTGAGGAGGCAAAACACGGCAAGCCTGCCCTTCAAAAAAAGAGGGTTTGGGGCCAGCGACATGTCTCAGTGATTAAAGGCATTTGCTGCCAAACCTGTTGACCTGAGTTCCATGCCCAGAGCCCATGTTAAAGGTAAAAGGAGAGAACAGACTCCACAAAGATCTCTGTTGATACCTACCCAAATACCATGATACATGTATCATGCAAACATGGACAATAATAATTTTGTCTAATTTAGAAAAAGAGGTTGACAACCAGCATAGAGGAAAAACCAAAATGAGAGTGGAATATGGACGAGGGGCCCTGACTCTTCCATCTCAGCTAAGCCTGCAGCAGGGAAGTGATGACTTAGGGGCATTTAATTAAGAGTGGGAGGCTTGCCTGGCATGCGCAAGGTTCCTTTAGAATTCTCAGATTATTACAAGAGCCTGAAGCTAGAATAAGGTATTAGATGAAACTCAGGCGCTCCAGCCCAAAGGTCTTCAAGAATTCCTATTTACCTAGGATGAGTTGGGGAGGCAGTTAACAGCTCAAGTCGTGTATTGATCACAAAATCCTCTTTGTGTCTACGTTGTGGTTGGAAGGCATGGGCTTTGGTGGATGTGGACCATCGGGGGCGCCTGGTGGTCCACCCAGAGTCGTCTCCACCCCCTGTGTCCACAGTAACAGTCCCAACCAAAACAAGCAGCCTTTCCCAGGCAGCAAGGGTCTGAGAACCGCGCCATCCATTTGGTGTAAACTCCTGCTGAGCCGCTGGCCTGGAACACAGCGGCTCCTTCATTACCTGACGCAGACTCGCAGGAAATTAAATGAATAGAAGCAGGCCCTGCCACAGAACGTCTCCTCAGCCACTTACTGATTCAAGGCCATTCGAGGAACTGTGGGTCTTTCAGATAGCTGGGCGTGTGGCGACCACGGCAAAGTCCAAACCAGGATAACCCTTTGGCAAGGGTACCTGGGGTTAGCTTCTTCCCTCTGGTCATGTCAGTGAGGCCCTCATTAGCAAACATGGACGAGATCCCACGTAAGGCGGCCTCCTCTGGAGCCACCGAGCCTCAGCCTCTGCATCCTCTGGGTGTTTGTGAGAGATGAGCCCCCTAGCCCTCTGTGGCTCCAGAAGCCTTCCAGCCTGGTCCTGAGTGGTTGGCTCGCAGCCCGGGATGTAAGGCAGATTGGCTTACAAGGACGGCTTAAATAATTCATTCCAAATAGATTAGACTAGAAGAATTATAGGTGTCTTCGGGGACAGCAGCTAAGCTCTGGTGCCCTATAAGAATTAAAAGAAGAGATAAGTAACTCCCCTCCCCCTGCCTCCCCCCCCAACACACACACACACCTCTTTAAGTGGATGTGTTAGAAAAGGGTCCCCCTTCTGGGCAGACTCAGTGGGCGCCATAGTCTTGCTTTGCTCCTCAGCAGCATGCTTGGGCCGTGCATACTCCAGGACAGCCCTGGCTGCCTCTCTCTCTCTCAAACTAGACTCCTCATCTCCAGTGCCCAATTATGAATGGAGAAAAGACACTGTCAACGTGGTGATCTTTCCTCACCCAAGGGTTTATTTCCGCCTCTCGCCCGAGTTCCAGCATTCTTGGAAGTCACGAAACTATTTCCCTAAGCAGATTTCATTCTGCTCGTGTTCGCTGTAAAGTAGCAGCGTGTCCGTGCTGGAGGAGTTGAGTTTGCTTTCCAAAGCCCCGATTGGTCTTTATCCGTCAGCCTTGAGCCTCTCTGCATGACTAGAACACTAATCAGCCGAGCCACAACACATTTCGGGAGATGGGGCAAGAGGGGAGGTGGATAAAAATAGCCAGCCCAGCTTCACAAAAAAGCACGGATTTGCTTCTCAAATCTGACGGAATTTTCAGAGAGGCACATTGAAGATTGCCACAGGGGCCCTGTGACTGAGGGCCACCTCACAAATGTCTTTGAAAATCTGACTCTTCCCAAAAAAAAGTATGTGGGAGGTTGAGTTCTGGCTGGCAGATGAAACAGTCCTCTGAAGTGACTTAGAACTCAGCCAGGATCCCTAGGGAAGGCCTGGCAAGAGAGAAGCAAGCTCAGGTGTAGAAATGAGTACAAGCTGGGTGAGCTCACCACGTCAGCATCTTCCAGTAGCCCCAGGGTTTCCAGAATCAGACCCTGAGTGTGTGTGTGTCTCTGTGTGTGTGTTTGTGTGTCTGTGTCTGGGAAGAGAACTCGTAACTTCACATCACTTTCATTTTCAAAGGGGTCTTTAAACCTGTTTCCTGACCATATTCCAAAAAAGTGGGAATATTGGCACCGATCTATGGCTCCAGCACTTGGGAGGCAGAGGCAGGAGAATAGCCACAAGTCTGAGACCAGTTTGTACCACACAGGGAGTTCCAGGCCAGCAAAGGCTACATAGCAATAGCCTATCTCAATACAGAAGAAAACAGAAGCTGGAGAGATGGCTCAGAGGTTAAAAGCACTTGTTGCTCTCGAAGAGAACTGGGGTTCATTTCCACATGCTGGTTCACAACCACCCAGAACTCCAGACCCAGCGAATCTGATGCCTGCTTCTGATCTCTGCTTGCACCAAGCATATATGTGGTCCAGATATACGTGCAGGCAAAACATCCATACACATAAAATTAAGAAGAAAATCCAGGCCATGGTGGTGCACACCTTTAAGCCCAGCAATCGGAAGGCAGAGGCAGGCGGATCCCTGTGAGTTCGAGGCCAGCCTGGTCTACAGAGTTGGTTCAGGACAGCCAAGGCTACACAAAGAAACCCTGTCTCAGAAAACAAAAAGCAAAAAACAATTAAAGAAAAACAAAATCACAGCTATTGATTGCCGTTCTAGCTCTTAGTGACCTGAATGTTATAGGAAAGGCATGTCCCCAGCCTTAAGGATTGGCGATTCCAATTCAAAAAAAGTAGAAGCACATAAACTCCTGTAAAGCACCTGTGTTAAGTTATAATGGTTCTAATAAATTGCTTTTTTTTTTTTCTTTTAAGTCCTCACTAGACCTAATGGTACATGTGTACAATCCCTGATCACAGGAGGCTAAGACAAGACGAGGTTCTTGAATGCCAGGCCAGCCTGGGCTACGTAGTGAGTTCCAGGATAGCCTAGGATACATAATGAGACCCTGTCTCAAAAACGACAGTAATAACAAAGAGAATTTAAAACTGAATCTTCCCGGTGGGTGACTACCGGCTTGCTGGAGCCAGAAGTTGTCCACTCCAACTCATAATCTGGTCTCCAGAGACCCAACACTTGTTTCAACTTCGGTTTTGCCTCAGAATGACAAAACAGTGGTCTGTTTGGCCTGGAAGAGGGGAGAGGATGTAGGCCAAGTAAGCCAGAGCCACGTGCAAAATGCAGTTGAGACCGTTTGTGGGATGCCATACCTGGGGCTTCCTTGAATGAGCATCCATCAGTCTCTTACCCATGACTGTCTCCAGAGGTCATCGGACTAGTCAAAGAAGCTGTGAGGAATTAAAGACTTTTCTTCTATAATTCTATTTGGATTTATGTGTGGTGTGAAGCCTGTGTAAATGTCAGAGGACATCTTTCAGAAGTTAGTTCTCTTCTTTCACCATGGGGGTCCTGGGATTTGAATTCTGGTCACCAGATTTGGTGACAAGCAACTTTACCTACTGAGCTGTCTCACCTTGAATTCTTTTAATGTAACATAATCCTGGCACTATTTGAATAACAATAAAAGTAGTTTCAAAAACATTCTATTCTGTTCTATGCTGACATAAAGAAATATGTCAGCAGTTAAGAGTGCTTGCTGCTCTTACAGAGAACTGGAGTTCAGTTCCCAGCACTCATGTGAGGTAGCTCACAAACAACCAGAAACTTCTGGAACCTAAAGACTTCCAGTCTCCACAGGCACACACACAAACATGCTCATACATACATCCAGACACACAAACAAAACATATAAATAAAATTTTAAATTAAAAAAAAAAAACCTAAAGTGGGCCTGGGGCTTAGTTGGTACCTGCCTAGCATATGTGAAGCCCTGGGTTCAAACCAGAGTGCTACATAAACAGTAGTACACAGTGACTGTAATCCCAGCATTCAGTAGATGGAGGCAGGAGAATCAGGAGTTCAAGGACAGCCTCAGCTACCTACTAAGTTCAAGGCTGTCCTGTGCCAAAGTGAGACCCTGTCTCAAAAGTTTACGAAATGATAATGACAATACTGAGCACGGTGGCACACACCTGTGATCTCAGTCTTTGAAAGGCAGGAAGACCAGGAGTTCAAGGCCAGCCTATCTTAAAACAACGAAGAATAAAGATAATAGAAGACTCCAATAATTGAAGTCTGTTTTACTCTATCATGTTTAGCTAGTGACTGGGGAGAACCTCAGTTCACAGATTCCCTGGGAGCAGAGGAACTCCACCTCAGCACTGTCAGAGGAAAGGGCTTCAGCACCCACGGTCCCAGCCCTGAGGAGGCAGAGACAGGAGGGTCCTGGGGGCTCACTGGCTAGCCGATCTAGCCAAATCGGTGAGCTTCAGGTGCAGAGAGAGACTCTGTCTGGAGAAAGAAGGTAGAGGCGCTAGAACAATGGCTGCTCCTCCGGAAGACGCAGGTTCTATCTTCAGCCTCCACAGACACCTTCCAACCACCGATAGCCCTTGACCCGGGAGATCCAACGCTGTCTTTTGACCTCCGGGAGCACCGTGTGTGCCTGGGTCAGGCAAAGCACCCATGTACACAGAAACAACAACCACATAATAATAGAGATAGCGGAACACCACCAACCTCCACTTCCGGCCTCTGCATATAACTGCACATAGACACGCACGCCTAGCGCCGCGCCCTCGCACATGCGCGCACACAAAAGGAAAAAAAAAAATGATGGCCTTTCAAAAATCTGTAAGAAGTCGTCACCCAAGGCTTCCTTGCCTTCAGACTTTCTCTGAAAGCCGAGCAAGATGGCTCGGTGGGAAAGGCGTGTGCCCCCAGGCCTGGTAACCTGAGTTCAGTACCCAGGACTCATGTGGCAGAAAGGGAGAACAGACTGGCACAGGTTGTCCTCTGACCACACATGTGCACTATGAAGTTTGGCTGACCTCAGAGAGCATGTTTCTGGCAAGAGCTCTGAACCTAAATTGCTAGAAGTGACCGTGATCATGAAAAAATCGATCCGTAGCAAGGGTGAATTGTCTTCAGGAGCATGCTCTGTCACCAGGCACATGCAATTGAGTTTTCTAAAAAAAAAAAAGATTATGTGTGTGCATTCTGAGGCAATATCCATTGCAAAGAGAGCACAGTACGTTCGGCCAGATAACCCAAAGTGGAGGCTTTTCACCCAGTGAGCAGGTTCATAAATAACTCAGGCAGACCGGTAGACATGGTACCTCCTGTTTATAGGCTTTTCTGGTATGTGAAGATATTTTGAGATGTAGAGGGGTTTCCCTCAGTTGGTAGCTTACCTAGCACACAGCCCCAGCATCATCCAGCACTCGGGAGGTGGAGGCGGAAAGATCAGGGGTTGAAGGTCCTGCCAGGATACACACCTAGAGAGAAAGGGATCGGAAATAGATGCTTGCGGGGTTTTTGAATACATGGAGGACCTCTCCCACCAGGACGAAGTGTTCTGCCTGTTTGTTTGTTTGTTTTATGTTTTTGTTTTTGTCACACGGGACCACTAGTTCCTTGTTATCCTCAACTTTTAACTGTGAACAAGGCACCGGTCATCTTTGCCACTCAGCCCTCTCCAAAATAAGGCTCTCAAAGTCCAGAGTCCGCCTGTGTTAAGTCCCTCCCTTCACAACCAGCCAATCACAGCTAAGGAATGATTTCTGTGGCGATCCAGTAGAGAGAGACAGTAAGCTCCTTGCCTTCTCCGTGTTTGTTTTCCCAATTAAGTGGTTAATAGCATGTATACCAAGAAACTGTCTTCAAGTTCGATTGAACGGGGCCTCCTTGTATTCCTTTGTAGGTGTTTGTGTTTAAGCAATACTGATAATCAGGCCCTGAAATTGTGGGGTTTGGTCTTGTGGAATGTCTTATTATTGACTAAGGACCCCTCTGCCTGCACCCTAAAGCAGCACTCTCTTACTGCTTGCCAATAACCTGTTGAAAAGCAAGAGCATGTTCTCGCTTGACCGGCCTGCCGCTTAACCGTCTCAATACTTACATTGCTTGTGGACAGCATTTCCCATGGATGATCAGGGATGGGAAGGGCATCATGAGTTCAGTAAAACAGCCCAGGCCTAGATTTGGAGTCCCAGACCACACTGAATCAAATCATGAGTTCAGGCAGGTCTGCCATTCGGAAGCAAACAGAACCTCACATGACACCCAGATTGATGTAAAAAGACATCAGGCCACGTGATCTGGAAATACTTAAGGAAAAGCTAGCTGGGAATACCTACTGCCCATCCCCCAGTAAACCAGTCAGTGGCGGGGTGGGAGAGGGTGCTCTCCCCTTTTCTTTCTTCCTTCTTCCTTTCTTTCTTTCTTTCTTCCTTCCTTTCTTTCTTTCTTTCTCTCTCTCTCTCTCTCTCTCTCTCTCTCTCTTTCTTTCATGAAGTAAAATTCCACCAAGACAGGGATAAAAGGTTGCCAGACTGGGAGAATAGTTGATAAAATACATCAGAATGTCAAGAGAGTTGGGAGTGTGGAGAAAGACAAACAGGAATGTTTAAAGTGAGACCAATGAAATAGCAGTTTTATGCATGTCACTTGCTGAAAGAGGAGATTTCTTGCTTTTCTTTTTGTTTTTTGTTTTTTTTTCTCTTTTTTTGTTTTGTTTTCATTTTTATTTCGTTTTTGTCTTATGTGCATTGGCATTTTGCCTGCCTGTGTGCCTGTGTGAGGGTGTCAGATCCCCTGGAGCTGGATTGCAGACCGTAGTGAGCTGCCATGTGTGTGCTGGGAATTGAACTTGGGTCCTCTGGAAGAGCAGCCAGTGCGCTTTACTGCTGAGCCATCTCTCCAGACCCATTTTTATTTCTTTTTTCTTTTTTCTTTTTTCTTTTTTCTTTTTTTTTTTTTTTTTACAAGGCTTCTCTATATAGCTCAGGCTGGCCTTGAAGCCTTAATCCTCCTGCCTCAGCCTCCCAAGCGCTGATATTTCTCAACCTGGTCACTATGGACATTTGGAACTAGATCTTTGTTTGTTGAGAACTGGGGATCCTAGCACATGGAATGCCCTGCAGCGTCTCTGGTCTACCCCTCACTAGAGAGGTGCCACTAGAGTACCTGTCCACCATTGTCACAAACAGAAACTGTCACAAAGCCGTCCGCCTCTGAAAACTATCATGGATGAGAAGCTCATTATCCTGAGATACTGAAAAACTGTAGATTCCAGCCAAACGTGGTGTTGTGTGCCATTGTATTTATAGATCAATGTGGGCGGAATAGTGTCAGCCATCTCCAAGCTGTTAGACTAGACTCAAAGACCTGCCCTTTCTGGCCCCTTATATTCTATGCGAAGACACATCTGTGTGAGAATTGTAGTGACTGACTCTCTCACACACACACACGCACACGCACCAGGTCTGCCCTCCACAGCCTGTCTCCTACCAGAGCAATGAAAGTGTCCTTGCTGTTGTCAAATGCACTAACCTAAAGGTGCCCTAGATCTCTGGGAAGCTCTGCCTGAAGGTAAGTGTTAAACCGGAAACACCTGACCTCTCTGACCGCAAAAGGGATCTTCTAACAAAGCTTTAGGAGATCTCAGGCTACGCATAGCCCACTCGCTGGCACTTTCACCCACTTTCCAAGAATCACCCTTGAAACGATTTCCACTCTCAGCTTCCTTGCCCTCTCTCTGGCTGGTCTACCTAACTTTATGATTTATCCCATAAAGTTAGTCAGTCACCTGCTTTTTTTTTAAAGAAAATTTTTAAACCTACTGCTGAGCTACTATCCTCCCTAGAGTGTCCCCATTAAAGTTTGTATTTAATAACGGCAGCTGCCCACGTCTTGACTTCTTTCAGATATGACAATGGATGATGTTCGCGAATACGAGAAAAACATGCATGAACAAACCAACATAAAAGTTTGCAATCAGCACTCCTCCACTGTGGATGACATAGAGGGCCATGCACGGACCCGTGTATGTAGACTGTTCAAAGCGCGTTGCCCACCCGGTGGGGATCAGACACGGAAAACCACCCCGTCAGCCCTGAGAACTCGGGGTCCCCAGCCCTTCGTGAACCAGAGACTGTGGGTGAAGATGCCCCTGAGCCCCTGACTGGACTGTTGTCGGTCACCTGGGTCCTCCAGATCTTTCCATTCCTTTAAAGTGGCTTAACTTCGAGGCTAACTGGGTCATTAAGCCCAGGACACGGAGGGTGGAAAGATTTGGATGGCCTGCACCAATCAGGAAATAGCATAGGAGTGACAGTGGGGTCAGAGATCAAGCAGATCAATTGCCGAGCTTTTCAAGGCATGGGGGACACTTGTGTTCCATGGGGGCTTCGCTGAGGCCTGTTTTAGGTTTCTTAGGCTCTGAAAGGCTTTCTAGAACCCCTTCAGGCTGTTTTACTCAGTCAGTTCCTCTTGATTCAGGCTAATCTCAAGGCTAAGTTGCAGT
Organism: Psammomys obesus; assembly: GCF_907164565.1. Classification (NCBI taxonomy): domain Eukaryota; kingdom Metazoa; phylum Chordata; class Mammalia; order Rodentia; family Muridae; genus Psammomys; species Psammomys obesus. Next base: position 666 of record NW_026593191.1, on the reverse strand, counting down.
CTGTGCGCGCACACACACGTGCCAAGTGGTGGAGGGGTGATGAGCTGGGATTGAGGGGTGTTGCATAGGACACCTGGCTTGGGACTTAGCGAAGGCCTTAGGGAGCCTGGGTTCTTGACAGCCTTGGGTTACTGAGAGCTGACTATGTGGTATAGACCAGAATTTAAATACAGTTATCCCTCAGCTAGTGATGCCAATGAAGAGGTGGCAGAGAGGAAGAAGAGCTAACCTTTATGTGCGTCTCAGCCAGAGCCACGCTCTCTCTGGGAACAGCTTGAGCCCTTGTGTCTGCCAAGCCCAGGCCCTGGAAGGTTTACGGGATGCTTGAAAAATCAATGCAGTTATTACATGGCTGTTGCTTTTGTTTTGGTTTTTGGTTATTTTGTTTTTGTTTTTTGGTTTGTTTGGTTTTTTTTTTGTCATTGTTTTGTTTTTAAGAAATAAGAATCTTGGGTCTAGAGAGACGGCTCAGCAGTTCAGAAAGCTTGCTGCTCTTGCAGAGGACACAAGTTCAGTGCCAAGCGCCCATGTCTATTGGCTCACAACTGCCTGTAACTCTGGGTCCAGGGGGTATCCAGTGCCCTCTTGTGTCCTCAGCAGGCAATACATGCACATGTACACACACACACACACACACACACACACACACACACACACACACACACA
>NW_026593190.1:0-8029 GCF_907164565.1 Psammomys obesus | reverse complement strand
CACACACACACACACACACACACACACACACACACACACACACACACGGGATCTGGTTCTCCGCTCTCCTGTTAAATCCTAATTCAGAACACTAACTGAAGCGGCTGGAGAGATGGCTCAGCAACTAAAAACGCTTGCGCTGAGCGATAGCGAGGACAGAAATTTGGATCCCAGCATCCAGGTAATAATCCAGGTGCCCTGCAAATGCCTGCTCACAACCCTAGCTCAGGGGATGAAGGGTAGAGAGGTAGGAGGATCAGGGGCACAGACAATGTGAGCCCCGACTTCTGGGAGAGACCCTGCCCCAAAGGAAAAGGGAAAAGTAATGAAGGCCTCTTCTGGCATCCTCGTGTGCCCAGAGGTGAGCACATACATGCACTCACGCCACACACACATGCACGTTCACATACAAACACACACTACACACACACACACACACTCATGCCACACGTGCACAGATGCTTTTAATGTGTACTAACTGGGCTAATGAGACGGCTCCCTGCCAAGCCCGGGCGGGAACCTGAGGTCACGCCAATGGACTCAGGACCCCAGTGACAGAAGTCCTGAAAGTTGTCCCCTCACAGTCACCGGCCCCTTCCACCCACCCACCGCACGCACATCCGTGCTGACACAGCAATTAGATAAATAAAATCCACTTTATTTATCTAATTGCTTTAATTTCCAAATACAGACTGGAGAGTCCTTCGGAAAAAGTCTTAGATTGGTATGCCAAAAGAGAAATAGGAGAATATTCTTTTCAGGGATGTGACTCAGCAACAAAGATGAAATAAAATAAAACGAGGGTTCACTATTTCAAAGACAGTTCAGGTTTGCGGTGGGTAGGGGTCTCCTTGACGCTGGCGTCCCCAGATTGAGCAATGTGCCCCTGCGAACGGTAACCGTCATTTCCTCTGCTTTCCCCCTTGAAGACATGACAATGGATGAGGTGCGAGAGTTCGAGAGAGCCACCCAGGAAGCCACCAACAAGAAGATCGGCGTGTTCCCGCCTGCCATTTCCATCTCCAGCATGGCCCTGCTGCCCTCCTCCGTGCGCAGCGCGCCGTCCAGCGCCCCGTCCACCCCGCTCTCCACCGACGCGCCCGAGTTCCTGGCCATCCCCAAAGACCGGCCCCGGAAGAAGTCCGCCCCAGAGACGCTCACGCTTCCAGACCCGGAGAAAAAAGCCACCCTCAATTTACCCGGCGCCTACTCTTCCGAAAAGCCATGTCGGCCCAAGTCAGAGTAACTTCACGCGAACATCCCATTGGGTCTTATCTTTTCATTTGAGGCTTTTTTTTTTTTTTCTTTTTCTTTTTTTTTTTTGGACTCCTCTGGTAGAGGAAAAGACTGCCTCGTCGCTCAGATGTGCTCTTTGATCTCGAATTGTGCATGTGGTTTCAATAATTTCACAGATAGCAAGAATCCCTAACGGGGGTTGAGATGTTAAGACTTGGAACGAAACGGGAGGGGCTGAGGACGGGGCTCAGGGGGTAGAATGCTGCTGCAGCTTGCGTGAAGCCCTGGGTTCCTTCCCCGGCAATGGTAGACTAGGCAGGAGGATCAGAAGTTCAAGGTCAGCCTCAGCTGTGTAGAGTTTGAGGCCAGCCTGGGTTGTAGGAGACCCTGTCTGGAAAACAAACGACAACAAACCCACAGAGTCATCTATACCTTTAGATGTGGGCGAGGGAGGAGGCCTGGTTTTGGGGGGAGGCCTCCATGTGTTTGATGTGGGCCTCGACGGTCAACAGGTGAATAGATGGAAAAACATGAAGCTGGTTTTTTGGTAAGGTGTGGTAAGGTAACAAAGTCAGTTTCCTCCCATCAAACCTGAAATTCTCAACAACAACAACAAAAATACTCTCAGGTATCATATACCTAATTGTTCAATTTTGGACTGCTGACCACCAATACTTGAACTCCAGTTGTTATCAATATTCCTACTTTGATTAGTCTGACTCAGGATTTGGGGCCTAATTAACTTCTTAAATTTTTGAAAATTTTAATGACCAACTTCTAGGGGGCTCCGAGTGCAATTAATGATAACTTCTTTATACCTTTTCACGAAATTTAATAAAGAGCCCATCTGTTCTGTCTCTTAGCTTCCCCTTCCCTGCCCTGGTGGCTTCTCAGATCCTTCACACTTGCCTGCATGACTGTGACCACAGCTGATACGATGTGGGATGTTTTGGAAACCGAGAGCCCCAGGGGAGACAAGCGTCCTCTCTTTAGGTTCCGACAAAGCTTGACCTGTGAGCTTTCATCATTCATTCCGATCCTCTGAAGTTTCAGAGAGCTAAATAGAATTCATTGGCAATCTCCCACTTACGGAGGCTCAGAGGGGACTGCCTGGGTTTACCTACTGCTGGAAGGTCTGGTGTCTGAACCATGCAAAAGAGAACCCTCCCCTCCTGGCTTACTCTTGGGAGCACCCAGACATCCGCGGTATGGTACCCATCACCAGGCTTTTTCCTTCCTTTCAACACGGGGGGCCAGGGCATAGAGTTCTTGCCTAACATGTAGGAGGCCCTGGGTTTAGCACTCTGCAAAAATAAAAAAAATAAAATAAGAAAACAATCCAAATATCAGCAATGTCTCAGGAATCCAGGAAACACAGCTAAGTGGAAGGAGGCAGAGAGTAGGACCACTGACTCCTGTTTGGACAGAGGCATAGTCGTAAGTGTCCTCTTGCTCTCATCGCTGAAAGAAGTGGGAATGCCAAGAGTCAGAGTCTAGGCCAACTGCTGCCAAGGTCAGACACCAAGGTGGCAGAAAGAGAAACCTGTCCCGTTGCACTTCACTGCCTTTAAACCCACAAGGAGAGGAAGCAGAGTGTCAGCATTGAAGGAGAGGTGGCTGGGGAGCTCCAGAGCCTGAGTCCTAGCTGTCCTTCCTGACTGTGACCTCCAACCTCACAAAGGAAACGACCCCCAACACAGACCCCTAAGGAGACAGAACGGACCAGGGAGTCTGTTCTCCCTCCCTGCCACCTCCCTCCCGTAGACCCTGCCCAAACCCTCTCTTGAGAGTTCCATGTCTCCTGGGTCCAAGCCCTCTCCCAAGGCACAGGTGCTGCGGCCCCCTCAAGCCCAGCTCCAAAGTGCTTAGAGTGTCTAGATCATTTCTTTTTTCTATAGGTGGACGTCATGCCCAGCGCTCAAAAGAGAGCAATTGCAAATAGCTTAGTGTGACAGCCAGCGTAACAGTGCATCTTTTCCTTAAGGTGAGAGCACCTTAGTAGGGTCCCCTTCTTTGCATGGTATGGAAGCATGAATCTTGCTTGTGGGAAAACTTAACCTTTTCTCGAACCCTTTGGACTTCTCAGTGGTTCCCTCTCCACGCAGCTGTACTCAATGAGAATATCTGGCTTAAAAAAAAAAAAAAAAAAGGCAAAATTCCACTTTCAGAAGGCTTGGAGATCATGTATGTATCTGCTTACCATTTGCAAGCTGATGTGGGCTGGGGCAGGCTCTTTGGTTTTCGTGTAGTACAGAATTGATTCTGTGCGGGTGGCTAGACCATCTGGCACCTGGCTTTTCCATTAATACTGTGCCACTTTCCCTTGGCTCTGTCTGCTTCTGTTGTCAAGGTCACTTTCAGAAAGTCTGGCTCACTTTCAGAAGCTACTTTCCGATCCCCTCTTTTGCAAGCTCCCATTCCACTGTAGTCGGCCCAGCGCCTTTGACGCCAGTTGCAGCGCTAACCTGTGCTAGCGGGATTTGTAACCAACACGTGGGTGTTCAGTTTTTCTGTCTACATGTGGTTTGTGTTTGTAAATAGGGAAGGGGTGGGATTCTGGATCTGTTTCACTAGCTGCTTTGACTATTTAATTCAGTCACCGCAAAGCATAAATGACTTCAGTATTTTCTGAGTCTTGATTTCCGAGTGTCGTTTCGCCTTGTCCTTACATGATTCTGCTGTTGTGGGGTACAAGCCTTCAATGAATGTGTACATAGAACATGAAACAGTTCTTGTAAGGGTGGAAGCAAGATGGCTGCATGATGGACATTTAGGAAGACAAAAAAAAAAAAAAAAAAACATAGCAGAAACTTGAATTTGCTAAGCATGTTCGAGAGGGACCCTTAACTCAGTGCCTCCATCTGCCATGTGGAATCCTTTAACTTTGCTCACCAAAATTGTATTATACCTGTACATATATATACATATATTAAATGCAGTATAGTGGGTCATAGACCACCAGTTCTCAGTCTCTGGTAGCAAAATTTAAGTAGTAACCCATAGGATAGTACATGTGTTTTCCCTTCTTCATCTCTGACGTCGGCGGATGCCACAAAAGTGGCCGTAAAGCCTTTACGCCAGGTGGCTTCCGAATAGGAACTATCCTGTGCTCTGGCTGTGACATCATCGCTTTGTCCGTGCCTTCCCGGATCAAGGCCTTGTGTTGTTCTCGTTGCAGAAAGTCTGTCTGAAACCACCTCCTAGGAGCATTTCCTTTCAAGCTGTAGTAAGAGAAAGCGAAGGGAAAACTGAGCACAAGACAGGCTGTGACACTTTCAGCGGTCAGTTTGTTGGTGGACTTGCTTATAAACCGTTGTCGCTATGTGGGTACTGTGCTAACTTATTGACAGGTGTGTGTCAGCATTGTTTCTGATGGTGGAAATAAGTTAGTTCAATAGTGGACGTCATGAACACAAACACTCCTAACACACACACACACACACACACACACACACACACACACGAGCAAAGGCTGCCAAAATGTCCGAGGGTCAAAGCACTCGCCAAATCTGACAACCGGACTTCAAACCCCAGGTCTCACATGACTGAAAGGAAGAAACTGGTTCTTACAGGTTGTCCTCTGACCTCCACGCAGGTACAGTGGCATGCACAGCAACACACACATGCCTGCATGAGCACATATACACACACACACAAACACATAAAATAAAATCTTAAAAATACAATACAGAACGCTCAATAATACCCCAGAAAAGGAATCATGTGGTTTTCTTTCATAGCCTGTAATGAACTGTAAACTAACAGCCATCTTGGTCTTTTTTTTAATTAATTAATTTTTAAGAATCTCTCTTCAGTGAAAACTTCGGGGCTAATGTGCTTATGAATATTTCCAAATTTCACTTCATTAATTATGTCTTCATTTCTCAGAGACAGCAGGTTAACAGGTCGCCAGCTGGCTTAGACTGATGGGAATTTCTATTTTTTGAAAAGGCCAGCATAGAGTTGACTATCCTTTCCATCTATAAGCAGATGATCCAACCAAGAGCAACTGTCTAGACGGTTCCCATACTTTTCTGGTCGCCTGACTAGCGGGCGAGGTGACAGTCAGTCATGTGAGCCATGGTTGTAAAATAAAAATAAAAATAAAAATTCTGGCCTGGCCTGGCCTATAAGCTGACATGAATCAACTATGGTTAAACTCTTCATTCTCGGTGAGAGCAAAGTGTCACGCCATCACGCACAGACCCCAGACACCCTGGGCTCCTGACTCTGTCCCGCAGGGAACTGCTCAGTCTCCGTAGGACTTCATGCTGTAAGAGAATGTGACTTCCTGGAGAACTTCACAGATGGTGAGGTGCCCCTCAGATGCTCAGAGGAAGCTCCCCCCTTCCCGGAATTCCCAGGCTCCCTTCTTGGTTTCACTGTGCCCCCGAGAAGAGAACGAGGACCTTTTGAGTCGATGGATGCTATCCGTTCGCCTCTTACGTGCCCTTTCCGGCGTGGTTTCCGTGTTTACATTTCTGAGCTGGGTTCCCGATTGGCTACCTTGGTCAAACCACCACTGCCACCGCTGAAGGACCAAGCGTTGGAAGACACCGCGTCGCGAGCCACGCGAGCGGGAGTGAGCCTCACGCACACCCTCCGTGTCCTTTTTATGGCTGTACTGTCGTCGGCGCCCGCCCCCGTTATTTATTATTGTTAATAACTTACTCTTTTCTTACATTCTGTTGTAAATAAAGTTCGAAGCAATCTTCTTCCCGGGCGTGGCTTCCTCTTTCTCAGCCAGCCTCCAGGGAGCGCTGGCCCATGTCGACATCGGTGGACCTGGACGAGGAAGGAAGAAACCAGTTAGTGTCCCCAGCTGTGTGGCTTTGTGTGCAAGGGTTCCCCCACACACACACTGATGAGCCTAGGGTGTCTTACATCCAAGACCCTTGGTAGGAAAAGTCCTCAGGCCCCACATTGCAGAACTCTCAAAACTGTCCTCTCTGACCTAGACACACACACACACACACACACGATAGAGAGAGAGGTGTGATCTTAAGAAACAATGTCACAGTCTGACCTGAAGAGAGAGCAAGCACACTGCTTTGTTTACTCAAGTCCTGCTGGTTGTGTAATAGCAACTCAATTAACTAAAACATGTTTCCTTTTGTATCTCCATCCTCAGCCGTCACACCCCCATCCTGCCTTTTAATTCTGTTCTCAAAACCACGCAAACTTCCCACACGCACGGCTGCTGCTTGGCTCTCAGCCTGCATTCTTGGGCTGAGGCTGCCTCGTGGGGCTAAACTGTACGGGATCGCTAAATGTTTGCACACCTGGTGCTCAGAGTGTAGGCGCCTGTGAAACCCCCGAGTTACTCCTGAGCAGAGCTTTCCATCTGAAACGTCTCTCCACTGAGGCCTGACCTTAGACTTCCGAACACCCACATAGCTGAGATTTTCCCAGCCGTCAGTACAGTCACTACATTCCGCCTCTGACCTCCAGACACACCACGGCCTCAATCAAGTTCAGGGTATGTCCTGTGGCTGACACAGCCATGCGTGACGCTGTCACGGCCAGCGGGGGCTTTGATGGCTTTGCAAGGGCGACCTGAGTGTCCACCAAGACTGGGGTGAGTGGTGGGTCCAGCAAGCTCTGTTTTTTAAGGTGGTGGGTTGACTCATTTTGCCTGACTTTTCCACGCGTGAATTCTCTCTCTTCCATGGTATGCAAGTTAACAGACCACTTGATTCAAGTTCAAAGCTTTAGCTACTCCTCTTCCAGGGAAAGTCCGTGCTCTGGTTATTGTCTGATGCACAGCATACCGAACGTCCTAGAGTTTCTCAAGCTGCAGTGAAACCCTGTGGCCAAAAAGCAAGATGGGAAGGAAGGGATCTATTTGGCTTACACCAGCACTGTTGGTTATTGGAAGTCAGGACAGGAACTCAAACAGGGCAGGAACCGGGAGGCAGGAGCTAGTGCAGAGGCCATGGAGGGGCTTACTCTGCTTGCTGGCTTGCTCCTCATGGCTTGCTCAGCCTGCTTTCTTATAGAACCCGGGACCACCAGCCCAGGGGTGGAACCACCCACATTGGGCTGGCCCTCCCCATCAACCACTAAGAAAATGGAGGCATTTTCTTCATTGAGGTTGACTCCAGCTGTGTCAAGTTGACATACTCTATCCAGCAATTGGGAAGGACAGGGTTTTTCTCAGCTAAACATATTGAGTTCATCACTGAGGGAAGCCAAGGCTCTCCCTGGCTTGTTAAACTCTCTCTCTCTCTGTGTCTCTGTCTCTCTCATTCTCTCTCCTCCCCTCACATGCACACACTTTATTTTATTATTTATTATGTTTATATCTGTGTGTGGAAATGTACGTGTGTGTGAGTGCAATACCCTTGGAGGCCAAAGGAGGTTGTTAGCTGGCAGATGTGGGTGCTGCAAACTGAACTCGGGTCCTCTAGAAGAGCAGCAAGTGCTCCTTACCGCCGATCCATCTCTCTAGCCCCTCAGCTGTCTTTCTGATATAGCCCAGACCCTCTGCCCAGCGATGGTGTCACCCACAGTTGGATAGGCCGTCCTACATCAATTAGCAAGCAAGAAAATGCCCCACAGACATGCCCACAGATCAATCTGAAGAAGGCAATTCCTCCATTGAGATCCCCTCTTCTCAGACATGTTCAAGTTTGTGGGCAAGCTGATAATAAACTAAGCATGGTTAGGAACAGCTTGGCAATTTGCCTTAATGTTCTTGTTCTGTTCCCAGCATGTGAACCAAAAAGAGAGAGAGAGAGAGAGAGAAGAAAGAAAGAAAGAAAGAAAGAAAGAAAGAAAGAAAGAAAGAAAG
>NW_026593189.1:0-10960 GCF_907164565.1 Psammomys obesus | reverse complement strand
ACACACACACACACACACCTGCACATACCTACACACACACCCATGCATAAACCCCCCACATATACATATACATATCTCCACACACATGTACATATAACACACACAAGCACAAATCCTATACACATGCACATGCCCACACACACATGAACATATCCCACACACGTGCATATATCACACACCTGCACACGCTCCTTTCACATGCAAAACCCCCACACATACATGCACATACTCCCCACACATGCGCACATGTCTCCTACACACATGCATAAACCCACACACATATATGCACATACTCCACACATACGCACACATACGCACACAATTACAAATGATACAGGTAAATCTGAAAACACTCTCAGAGCCAGGCCATAGTGGCACACACCTTTAGACCCAGCACTTGGGAGGCAGCAGCAGGTAGATCTTTGTGAGTCCAAGACAACCAGGGCTGTTACACAGAGAAACCCTGTCTCAGAAGACCTCAAACCCCCCAAAACAAAGGAAGCAGATTTTCGAGGTTGAAAATTTGGGAGGAGGTGGGAGTGGAAACAGATTCCAAAGGCTGGGGATGGTTTTGTTGAGACAGGGTCTTAGGTAGCCCTGGCTGGCCTCCAGCTTCCTAGTAACCAAGGATCACCTTGAACTTAGGGTCCTCCTGTCTCTATTCCTATTCACTGTCAAAACAGGGGTGCACCAACATGCCTGGCTTCCACCACCTGAGTATGAACGGAGCCCCTGCATGCACGCATGCACTCTACCGACGACCTATACACTCAGCCCAAGCCACTTTCTAAGATCCTAAAAAAAACCTTAATAATGTCCCAAGGAACAAGAAAGCGACATTTCAAGAGTAAAGAACATAGGGGGCTGGAGGGATGGATGAGCGGTTCAGGGCTCCTGTTGCTCTTCCAGGTTCAATTCCCAGTACCCACGCTGTGACTCACAACTCTCTGTAACTCTCCTTCCGGGGGAACCAGAGGCCCTCTTCAGGCCTCTATGAGCACTGCATGCATATGGTACAGACCCATACATGCAGGCAAAACACTCCAACGTATAAAAAAATTTAAAAATTGCCAGGCAGGAAAAAAAAACAAAAAAAAAAACAGCCAGGTGTGGTGGTGCACACCTTTAATCCCAGCACTCAGGGAGGCAGAGGCAGACAGATCTCAGTGAATTTCAGGCCAGTCTGGTCTACAAAGCAAGTCCAGGACAGCCAAGGCTACACAGAAAAAAACTTGTTTCAAAAAAAACAAAAGCAAAACAACAAGAGCAAAAAATTGCCAGGCAGTGGCAGTGCATGCCTTTAATCACAGCACTCAGAAGACAGAGATAAGTGGCTCTCTGAGTTCCAAGCCAGCCTGGTCTACAGAGCAAGTTCTAGAACAGCCACGGCTACATAGAGAAACCCTGTCTTGGAAAAGAAAATCTCAGATATACACATATTTTTTTTAAAGAATAAGAAGTGTACATACATGAAGTAAGATCCATAAAATTGGAAGGGCAGGGTGGCACACAACTATAACCCCAGCCTTTGGGAGTTCAGAGACAGCCTGGTCTACAAAGCAAGTACCAGGACAGCCAAGGCTACACAGAGAAACCCTGTCTCAAAAACCCAGCCTCCCCTCCCCCCCAAAAAAATCCACAAAATCTGCTTCATTTTCATCTATGCCACTTGTGAAAAGAATTATCTCTTATTCTATAAAGAGAATTAAATTAGAGTACTTAGATCATTTTAAAAAATTATAATGAAATCTAATTTCTGATTATCTGTGGGTCAATAGCTCTGTGCTCAGATTCTTTGAGCAACTTGACCTGTTATTGTCTGAATATAAAAATGTCAAGGGTCTCTTTTTTTTTTCCTGCTATCCTAAATCTAATTTACATCGGAGAGATAAGACACCCTCCGCTCTTGAAGAAGGGCTTTGCAGAAAGAGAAGATTAATATACCGTTTAACTTTGGGTTAACAATTTGCAAGGCTGAAGCCTCAGCATAAGCTCTTCAGTGATTCCTTTCTATATAAAATCAAGCCCAACAGCCAGGCTTGGTGGCTCACATCTTCAGTCCCAACACCGGGAGAGGCAGAGGCAGGGGCGGGTGGATCTCTGTGAATTCCAGGCCAGCTGGGAAAAAAAAAAAAAAAAAAAAATCAAGCCAAATGTCCCTAGAGACATAATAAATACCCGAAAAATGAACCTCTTGGTGGCAAGTGCCTTTACCCACTAAGCCAGCTCCTTAGCTCCAAATCAGTTCTCGTAATTGGTTTGGGTGAGACTCTCTTCCTCCTTCACTCGCGAACACACACACACACACACACACACGCATGCACACACGCATGCACGACACTTCAAAGTAGAAAAGAAGGTTGAGAAGGTGGAATTCCTGCCTCTCCCGAAGGGACACCCAGCAGCCTTTGTTCCCCAGAGGAAACGCTGGAGCTTCAGAGGATCCCTCAGAGAAAATAAAGATGCAGGAGGCTTCGCTTTGTTAGGATAGCGAGATTTTCTTCAGTCACTCCCAAGATCACATTTGACAGGCTGCAGTTCTTCAAAGACACAAGGCCCCATCTCTAACTTCCAGATAAAGAACATGGCTGGAAAAGAATGTGCTTTCGAGGATACTGATTTTGAGCCAGGTATGGGGGTGCACCCATTACACCCAACACTCGGGAGACAGAGACAGGCAGAGCTGTGTGCATTCAAAGCCAGCCAGGGCTACTTAGGGAGGCCTTGTCTCAAAAATAATATATACATATATTTATATAATGTATTATATATATTAAATATATAATTAAAGTGTGTGTCTGCTTTTCAGTTTGGTTTTGGGTTTTCAAGACAGGGTTTCTCTGTGTAGCTATAGTTGTCCTGGAACTCACTCCGTAGACCAGGCTGGCCTCGAACTCACAGAGATCCACCAGCCTCTGTCTCCCGAGTGCTGATATTAAAGGTGCGCACCACCACTGTCCGGCACGCCTGCCTTTTTAAATGCATACCACTTGAGTACAATTTCCAAGAAGGACAGGAAAGAGTGACATAGCCCCTGGAATTGAAGTTACAGGCGCTGTGGGTCATCCTAGGAAGTGTACCTGGTCCTCTGGAAGAAGCGCTCTTAACTGCTGAACCATCTCTCTGGCCCCTTTTCACTGTTGGGTTTTTCTGTTGGCGGTGTTATTTTTTCCCTCGTGTATCTGTGTGTTCCTATGTGAGGGTGTGACAGCATGTGGAGGCCTCATGTTGATGCCTGGTGCCCTCCTTACTTTCCCATCTTACATACTGAGGCAGGGTCCCTGGCTGAATCCAGAGATCATTGGTTCACCAGTCAAGGGAGCCACTGTGCTCGGAGGATTCCCGTCACGTCACAACCTTCCCTGCGCTGTGATTCCAGGGGGAGCTACCATGTTCACCTTGGCAGGCCCAAAGGGGGTCTCCATTTCCCCCATAAACTCAGTCTGGCTCAGCTCAAGCTGGGCTATATAGGAGGATCTCTGGCGGTTAGATAAAAGCCAGCATTCCTCAGGAACTTGTTGCCTCTGGTGGAAGGGACATAGCTCTCTCTTGACCTCTGGCACCCATCAGTGTCTCAAAGCCCATGCTAGCCTCCAGGCTCCTTCAGGCTCACACATGTGATGAAACTCCAAGCCTCCCCTGGCCCTTCTCGCCCCCTCCTCCACCCTAAACTCCCAGGCTGCTCCAGCTCACAGGCTTCCCTTTGCCCAGCTAGTCATCCTTCTAACACTCATGATTTTTCTATGCCCCCCCCCAGCCCCGCCTTCCCTAGCCCGAGCTATGTCCAGTCTACTTCTTTTGCTCTCCACTCTGTACTCTTCTGGATGCCTTTCTCTCTCTCTTATACACACACACACACACACACACACACACACAAAAACTTCCCACCGACTATGAAGCGACCAGTTCGGTGGTTTTCTCTACTTCACCCCCACACACCGGGCTTACGTGGGTTCTGAGATGCTGTGGATGTTTTGGTTTATGATATGGAAACACGTTTTTGTCATAATCAAAAGTGGTGGGAGTTTAGTTTGTTCACACCTGTTAATGGTCTTCTGTGGAGCCTGGTCTTTGCCAGCTGTAATTAGTTGAATCCTGAGGACTTTGAGAGGTAGAAATATGATAGCCCAGAGGAAGAAGATGTGACTCGGTGGCTTGGAGGAGAAGGAGGACTGCTTGCTGATTTGCTGGCTTGCTGGACTTCGGGATTTCCTGATGACGGACATTGGTACTGCCCCCAAAAGAATCCTATGACCCTACCCAGCAGGAAGAAGTAAAGAGTGCTACGTCCCTTTTCCCTTCCAACCTTCTTTTTCCCCTCCCTGGGGTTGTGGGTAGGGTGGAAGGGAGGTATAAGCTTTAAGGAACCCCCAAATAAAGTAGCATTTAAAAACCTAGCACCAACACCGAGACTCTGGACTCCAGTCCTCACTATTCCACGTGGCAAGGGATGCACCTGCTGGACCTTCTCCCCTCCCCCAACATTTTTTTAGATAAAGTCTCATCCCGGTCTCTGACTCTTCATCCATCCCGTGTCAGGCCCTGCACCACCCACTTCACATTATTTATCCCACTTGGCCCTGAGAACACCCAGAATTAAAAGGACAGCGATGTCTGTCTGGCGACGGAAGAAAGGGGGACAGAACATTGAGCACAGTGCTGGGGCTGCTGCTGAGTGCAGGGCTCGCCTAACATGAAGCCCTGGCTTCGATCCCCAGCACCGCATAAACTGGGTGGGTGTGGCTTTCTTGTAACTCAGGAGGCGAAGGCAAAAGGAGGCGAAGGCAAGAGGATTCAAGGCAGGGCTCGGAAGATGTCTCAGCAGGCAAAGGTGCCTCCACCAAGCCTCAACACCTCATTTGGATCGTTGGGACCTGAGTCATGGAAAGAACCTGCTTCTACAAACTGCCCCGTGACCAGTGTCCTGTCACACACACAAGCAAGCGTGCACATACTTGCTTTGTTTTGTTTTTCGAGACAGGGTTTCTCTGTGTAGCCTTGGCTGTCCTTGATTTGCTCTGTAGACCAGGCTGGCCTGGAACTCAAAGAGATCCGCCTGCCTCTGCCTCTGCCTCTGCCTCCCTAAGTGCCAGGATTCTAGGCGTGTGCCACCACGCCCAGCTACACATACATATTTTTAAATAAATAATATAATTTAAAATGTTTTCTGTTCGCTATCATCTACGACTACAGAGTAAGACGAAGGCCAGCCTGGACTACATGAGATTCTGTCCCCAAAACAACAAAACTGGAACTGGAGAGATGGCTCAGCACTTGGGAGGGCATACTGAGTGTGGGTCTCAGCCTCCCCCCCCCCCCCCGGCATTAGAAGGCTCACAACTACCAAGAACTCTAGCTCCTAGAGAAATCTGACACCTCTGGCCTCTGCAGGTGCCTACACACACACACACACACACACACACTTAAACAAACAAAAAAATCTTGAAAAATAAATAGGCCGACCATGGTGGCACACACTTTTATTCTCAGTATCCGAGAGAGGTAGAAGAAGCAGGCAGATCTACATGCATTCATGGCCTCATCTACATACAAAGTTCTAGGCCAGCCAGGGTTATAAAATAAGACCCTTTCTCTAAGTAAAGAAGCCTCCTACTGAAGTACCTCCAGTCAGAAGTCAAGTCCCTGGCTCCTAAAGCTACAGGACGGCAGCTCTCAAGGCTTGGAGCCTTAGCCTCTGGGTCTGCCAGTCCAGCTCTCACGCCATGGCCACTCAGGGCCCCAGGACTACCAGCTGTGGAACAGCTTTGCCTTGCCTGCCCACGGTTCCTATGTGGTTGAACAAGGAGGCCTGAGCCAGCTGTTGGTAAGAGCTTGAATCGGAAAACCAGAGAATGTATGAAGAGATGAGCTGGGAAGGAGTGCCAGAGTCTGAGTCTTTGCTGGGCTCTTTGGATTTAGCAAACGAAACTCAGAGCATGCTAAGTCCACTTTAATTCAAGATAAATGGTGAACGTGTTTATACGTTAAGAAAAATCACCTGAAATCCAAATGTGAGTGGCTGGCTTGTATTTATTTGGCAACCCTTCTTGTAGGTCCAGGTAAGGATTTGACTGCTCCTCTGAAAGCATAGGGATATTAAAGGATCACAAGCAGGAGTTCAGAATCTGGCTAGATGAGGTCAGGCCTGTTCAGGGTAGCAGTAGGTACATAATCTGATTAGAATTCTGCATAGATCCTACTGTCTATAGATTGCCTAAGACTGCACAAAGACGTGAAGAACCCCGAAAGCAGTTGCTGGGGTTCAAGTTAAAAAAAAAAAAAAAAAAAAAAAAGAGGCTTGGGGCCAGCAAAATGACTTGACAGGTGAAGGAGCTTGCCACCAAGACTAACAACCTGAGTTCAGTCCTGGAACCCACAATGTGGGCGGAGAGAACTGACTCCTCACAAGTTATCCTCTGGCCTCTGTCCAGATATACACATCATGACACAAATGTGTATACGCCCATACACATACACACACAAAATAAATAGACAAACATAAAACAAGAGGAGCAAAATCTGACTTACACTACAACATGGATTGAAAGATGTAATATGGTAAAAATAAATAAATAAATAGATAGATAAATAAATAAATAAATAAGCCAATCACAAAAGCACTCTTAACATTATTAACAGGAGAGATTTGGGGCTGGAGAGATGGTTCAGAGGTAAAGGGCGCTGGCTGCTCTTACAAAGGACTCGGGGGTCAGTTCTCAGATCCCAGGTGGCAGCCATAGCTGTCCTGGAATTCTATGTAGACCAAGCTGACCTTGAATTTACAGAGATCCTCCTGCCTCAGCCTCCGGAGTGCTGGGCTCAAAGGCACGTGCCGCCACGTCAGACTAGATTTTCATTTTCCCTTCCTTCCTTCCTTTTTTATTTTATTTTATTTTTTTCAAGACAGGGTTTCTCTGTGTAGCCTTGGCTGTCCTGGACTCACAGAGATCGGCCTGCCTCTTGGTCCCTGAGTGCTGGGATTACAGGCATGCGCCACCCCGCCCGGCTAATACCAGGACATTGTGTAAACTAATCCTTTAGTTTCCATTAGTTGACTGGCAACAACTAGAGAACGCAAGAAGCAGTCGCAAACACCTCCGCTTCCTGTAGCGGATCCGGGACTCTGGGAGGCGAGGCCTTGAGGGGGGGGGGGGGGGGCGTTGTCACGTGGTCTAGGCACCACCCACTGGGCGGTGTTCGGCCGCTCCCCTTCTGCCCACCAGGGGTCGCAGTTCTGATCGAGCTGATTCTTCCTCCTTTGGCGAGGACCCACCCTCTTTGTGTCTTTTGCTCTCGCGAGAGAAAGCGCAAAGTCTGCTGGGAGGCGTGCACGGGCCCTAGGCCAGCCCAAAATGGCAGCCCTGGAGGAGGAATTCACGCTGTCTACTGCAGTCTTGGGCGCCGGGCCTGAAGGGTTCCTAGGTGTCGAGCAGAGTGACAAAGCAGACCAGTTCCTAGTGACGGACAGCGGCAGGACCGTCGTGCTCTACAAGGTGAGGTCTGCGGGAGCGGCCGGCTGCCGTCCCGCCTCCGTCCGGAGCCCGGAGCCTCCGGGAGGCTGGAGTCTCAGCTTGGGAAGGGAAGCCGGGAGCGGGTGTGACAGAGCCCCGAGGTCACCGCGCTGGGACGCCGGCTGAGATTCGGAAGGTGTTTTCCTGTGAGGACCAGCATATTCCCGAGTGGCAGGCGGCCCTGTCTCGGTGCACGTGAGACGCGCGGGGCAGCGGTGCCTCCCCTCCTAATCTCCCAGAAATGCTAAGGGATGTCAGCCCCCCTGTGCTGGTGCGCCAGAGGGTCGAGCAAAGATTGAGCTTCAAAGGATGACGCTGACAGGTTGAAGACGTGGTTACCCACTTCATCCTCCGCTACTTTTTTTAGCGGGGGGTGGCGAAGGGGGAGATGTGAGGAGGCAGAGATTTCTTGGTATCCTGGAAAGACCGGGCAATTCTGTATCACGGTGTGAAACCCAAATTTGAGGGCTGGCAGGTCGCAATCTCGTCCGATTTGCAGCCTAATTCCCGGCTCAGCACAGTAATCATCTAGAGAGTAGGTTTTTAAATCTGGACTTCAGAACAGTTTTTTTGTTGTTGTTGTTGGTGGTGGTTTGGTTTGGTTTTTGGGTTTTTTGAGAAGGGTTTTCTGACTAAGTCAGGGTAGCCCTGACTGTTGTGGCTCTGTAGACCGAACCCAACTGATGGGATGGAAGGGTGTGCCACCACCGCCTAGCACTGAACAGTTTCTTGTATCATTCAAAAGTTACCCATCTGTTTTAACATTTTGGGGAGAGGCTGCCAACAGTCCCCTATGTTGATGGTTGATGGTTTAGACTTCCCTTCAGACTTCGTCTTTGGGACGATTTGGCAGTTTCTGCATAGGAGTACGGTAGTTGATGGGAATTAGGTGGACTTCATCCCACTTAGACCATCCTAATTTTCCTGACCTCCGTTTCACAGGTAGTCGATTCATTTTTAAATGTGTCATTGTTTATAAACAGTCTCTTGAATTAATTTGCTTACTGTTAAGAGTTTTGAAGATTTTTTTTTTTTTTGAGACAGTCCTGGCTTTAAATTTACAATCGTTCTCTCTCAGTCTCCCCAGTGCCAAGGCTACAAGTGTGAACCACCACACCTGGTTAGAATTCTTAGTTGTTTTTTAAAGATGTGTTTACACTGTTGTACACAGTCCATCTCCAAATCTCTTCATCTTACAAAATCCGTATAAGTTAAATAATAGTTCTGAGGGCTGGTGAGCTGGTTCACTTGGTTAAAGGCACTTGCCACCAAGTCTGCTCACATGAATTCAATTCCCCTGGTCTACATGGTAGAGGGAAAAGGATTGACTCCTGAGAACTGTTCTCTAGCCTCTGTGCTCATAACTGTGTGTGCACACACAAATAAATACATATCTGTCATTAAAAATAAACAACTCTCCACTCTGAAACTTGAGACAAGAGAATCTGGAGTTTGAGGCCAGCCTAAACTACACAGAAAGACCATGTCCAACAAAGAAAAAAATAATGACTATTTTTCCTAGCCCCTAGTAACCATCGTTCTCTATCAGTCTTCATTATTTTAAGTGCTTCATAAAGTTGAAATCATGTCAAGTATTGTCATGGTTTTTTGCTTGTTAGTTCCAGTTTCTCAAATGGCAGAAGCTGGTTTCTTAAATTGTGTCTTCTTTTACCAGGTTTCTGACCAGAAACCCTTGGGCAGCTGGTCGGTGAAACAAGGTCAAAGTATAACATGTCCAGCTGTATGCAACTTTCAGACTGGAGAGTATATTATGGTACATGACCATAAGGTAAGTTTGAAAGCATTCATATGTATATAAGATATTTTGCATGTGTTGATTGTTCATTACATGTAAATAGGCAATACAGTACTATTTAACATGTGTACTTTGATTTAAGGTCTTGAGAATATGGAATAATGAAGACGTAAACCTGGATAAAGTATTTAAAGCTACAGTAAGTCTTTGGATTTTCTGACATATTTAATTATTGATGAAACAATTCATAATCTCACATTTGTTATATGTCATATCATCTCTGGGCAAAAGAGCTCATGGTTGAAGTCAGTTTTCCCTTCTAGCTGTTTTCTTATAGATCATGATAACTATCTCAACTCATGTGTTAATAGGTTAGAAGATGCAGACTTTATTATCCCCTCAAGTCTGATGATTTAAATAGTTCCTAAATGGGGCTAGAGAGATGGCTCTGCAGTTAAGAGCACTTGTTGCTCTTGCAGAGGACTAGAATTCAGTTTCTAGCATTCACATGGCGGCTCACAACACCTGTAACTCCAGCTCCAGCGAATCTCCATACCTTTTTGGGCCTCTGTGGTCTCCTTGTGCCATGTACACACACACACATACAAATTTTTTAAAAATATAAAAATGGTGATTGGAGTTTAGATATTTTGCATATTTCTTGTAAGAATAAGTTTATTGTCTATGACTTTGTTTAAAACAGAATGGACCCTACAAGTTTCTATATTGTACATTTTAAGAGCTGTATATAATAACATAAAAGAAAACAATAACTAGATAATTCTACTAGTTACCTAAAGCGTGTTACTTAATTTTTATTAGAAATAAAATGATCTCAAATAAGGTTAATCTCAAATGTTCCCGTTCTAGCCATGCATGATGATGCATGCTTTCTTTTTTTTTTTTTTTTTTTTTTTTTAATGTGCATTGGTATTTTGCCTGTATGTTTATCTGTGTGAGAGTGTCAGATACCCTAGAACTGGAATTACAGACACTGGTGAACTGCCATATGGGTGTTGGGAATTGAATGTGAGTCCTCTGGAAGAGCAGCTAGTGCTTTTAACCTCTGAACCATCTCTCCAGCCCCTGATGCACACTTTTAATACCAGTAAACCAAAAGTGGAAGTAGGTAGATCACTGTGAGTTTGAGGTTTCAGGAAGTTTCAGGCCAGTAGGGCTACAATGTGAGACCCTGTCTCAGCAAACAAATTTCTAGTTCTAAATGCCCAACTCTATAATTGATAAGATTTGGGGCTGGAGAGCTGCCTCAGTGGTTAAGAGCACTGACTGCTCCTCCAGGACCCAAGTTCAATTCCCAGCACCCACATGGAACCGCACGCCTGCCTGTAACTCTAGTTCCAGGGCTTCTGACACCCTCACACAGATATACATGCAAGCAAAACACCAATGAACAAAAAACAAAAACAAATTATGTATAATTGATACATTTTAGAACCCCATATCAGGCTAGTTCAAATCTGTTATAGTTGTTGCATAGACTCATGAAACTTCTGTTCCAACTTTGCTGTCTCCTAACAACCCAGAGAGGTTAGATATCGAGCTCACCGTTTGTTAGCAGCAAGAGCCTTGCCTGTCGTTTCACCAGCTCCTTTGTGGGTTTTTGGTTGGTTGGTTGGTTGGTTGGTTTTTTTTTTTAATTGTTGTTTTAGCCCTACATGTGGGGCCGGGAATT
>NW_026593188.1:0-11836 GCF_907164565.1 Psammomys obesus | reverse complement strand
TGAGGAGAGAAGTCAGGGTAGAGCGTGGAAGAAAGGGCTGAGGTGGGACCTTAGAAAGATCTGAGTAGAGAAGTCAGGGATAAACCTGAGATGAGGAAGAATAGTAGTTACAGGGGGTGAGCATTAGACAATTCTCCAAGTGTCTTTCAAGATGTGTGTGAGTTCACTGGAGAGATGTGAGCAGGTGTTGGAGGAGGATCTTATGCACTGTGTTTTCAGGTGCTGATTTTAGTGTGATCCGGTTGCTACCCTGCCAGGGACATGTTATGAATGTTGAACCATCTCCTACATCCGTGGGAGGTAAGGAGTGCTCCCCAATTAATCCTGATTGGTTAATAAATTTGCTGACAGCCTGTAGCTAGACAAAGAGAGAATTGGAAGGCAGGACTTGGAACTAGTGGTGGGGCTCAGAGGAGACCAACAGAGGGAAAGAGGAAGAAGGAGGGAGGAGACAGAGAGGACAGGAGGTCTTCATTAGACATGATGGACTAGGAACACATGGCTGAGTGAAATGCCCTCTGAGGATAGACTGATAGAGTAGGTGCTGCCCAGGAGTCACCAGACTGGCAAGTGTTTGGCATTGATCTGGGTTTTAATGGTGGTAGGATTATTACAGCTCAGAACCTGCCCAGCTTAAGGCCCTCATTATAGTAATAAAATTAGTGCTTCTGTGTTGTTTACTCAGGAACTAGAGGGCTTTTGGGGTTATAGCAACCCCCCCCCCCAGAAGAGAGTAACTAATTCCTACTACAAGGAGGAAATATCAGGAATTTAAGATAACCATAGCAAAATGAGTGGTCATATAGCGAGGAATAAGACTAGAAAGTAGGTCAGGGTCCAAGAATTGAGACTTTGATGAAGTTGCTGGGACCTTAGCTACCTTAGCTACAGGCAATAGAAAGCCATTTGAGAATATAGGATAAAATGGCCATCTAAGCAGTGATCTTAGGAACCTTAATTCAGAAGCATTGAATAAGTAGTTGTGGCTGCTTTGATCCCCTGTTGGGTGGAGCCTTTCAGAGGACCTCTATGTTAGGTTCCTTTCCTGTTCTCACAGACAAACTTTGGGCAGCACACAGGGAGTCTTATGGAAGAAGGAGAGGACAGAAGGATCTGCAGGGGACAGGAGCTCCTACAGGAAGACCAACAAAGCTAAAAATCCTGAGTCCAGGGGGCAGAGACTGATGTGCCAACCAAGGACCATGCATGGAGAAGACCTAGACCCCTTGTTCTAATGTAGCTGATAGGCAGCTCAGTCTCCATGTGGGTCATAGTCCACTATTTTGAACCCATATGCGAGAGGGTGACCACTGGGTCTCAGGGTATCAAACTTTCTCCATCAAGCTGGGTGAAACATTTTGGTCCTTGGGTCTTAAGGCCATATTGTTTGGTCCACATTGTCACACATCTAATTAAAGATCTCCTTCAGGCTCTACCAGACCCCTGCCTGTGTTGGTGAGCACTGCAGCTGATATTCTCATAGAGATGTTTTTGAAGAATCTTGATGTTTCTGTCTTAGAGTTTCTATTGCATCTGCAAAACACCATGACCAAAAAGCAAGTTTGGGGAGGAAAAGGGTTCATTTGGCTTACACTTCCATATTGCTGTTCATTATTGAAGGAAGTTAGTACAGAAACTCAAACAGGGCAGGATCCTAGAGGCAGCAGCTGATGCAGAAACCACGGAGAGGTGCTTGCTGGCTTGTCCCATGTGACACGCTCAGCTTACTTTCTTATAGAACTCAGGACCACCATCCCAGGGGTGGCACTACTCCCCCATGGGCTGAGCCTCCTTCACTGAGAAAATGCCTCACAGCTGGATCTCATGGAGGCTTTTCCTCAACTGAGGCTTCTTTCTCTCTGCTGACTCTAGCTTGTGTCAGGCTGACACACAAAGCCAGCCTGTACAGTTTCCAAAGTTTGTTTGTGTCTTCTTACATTCATTTCATAGTGCTGTTTTTCCTCTGCAGTGAGAATTTTTTTTTTTTTTTTTTTTTTTTTTTTTTTTTTTTTTTTTTTTTTTTTAGAAAACACAACCCTTGTAATAATGGTCTGGGAATATAAAATAAGTGCAATTAACATCTGATCTTTAGTGAAACACTCTTATAGGATGAAATCCAACTACAGTTGTTTAACTATATAAAGTTGACCTGTGTAAACTCAGGATTCATATCAAGCTGCCAAGCTAACTTCTTATTTTTCTTGCTTTACAAAGATCAAGGGTACAGAGAGATGTAGTTATTGAAGTGAGTCTCACGTAAAGGCCAACAGGTACTCTCTCCTTTCCACAGGTCTATCTTCCTTCCGAATGAGAGACTTAAAGCAACTTCAAAGATAGCTTCACAAGCTCAACTGTATTGAGAGTTGAGGTTGGAGATGCAAGAGAATGCCCTGGTGGAGACAACACATACGGCTGCTCCGTGGCTGCCTCCAAAGTGAGGGGCAAGGACAAAGACACGAGCCTTGGGGTTGGCGAGGTCCAGACTAGCTTCAGAGAGAAATCTATATAAGCAGAATAAAATAGGACTAAAAGAAACAACTCAGGACAAGTTACTTCAGCATCCTAAATCTAGTTTTGCTAAAGTTTCAAACACACACCAAAAAAAACTTATGAAAATGAACTTACTCCTCAAAACAGCACATATCATGAACAAAACAAATGCGTAAAATGATATTAATCATTAAATTGTGCCCATGCTGATATTTCTGTTCCCAATATCAGAGTTTATTTCCATATTTTCACTAGAAAATTTCAGGATCTTATTTTTTTTTTTTTTTGAGAAAGACTATTGGCTGGGTCTGTACTGAGAGTTAGGTGGTAGAAGATGGAATCTTGCATGAAGTAGATGCAAAGGGTTTACAAAGGTTTTTTGGTTGTTTTTTTTTTTTTCTGACCTAAGGAGTCAGTACACACGAACCCTTCTTTTGTTTTGTTTTCTCCTCCACAAACTCATGCTGGGGCCTTGTTTGTCATCTGATGGGCTTCTGGGAAGTGATTGGATCTTGAGGACTCCGACCTAATCCATAGATTCATCCCTTCATAGATGCATAATGTAATGGCATTACTGAGAGGTGATCAAGGAAGGGATAGGGCCTAGCTTGAGGAAGCGGATGACTGCAGGTCTGAGCTCTGGAGCTGTGTCTTACTTTAGCTCTTTCCCACATCCTTTCTGCTTCCTGTCCACTCTGACGTGAGCAGTCCTCACCTCACGCTCCCACTGTCATGCTGTCCAGCCTCTCCACTGGCTCAGAAACAATGTTGCTGGCCACCCTGTCTAACACCTCCTAAGCCATAAGCTAACATAAATCTTTCTTTCCTTTGAGGTATTCATGTCTGACATTCTACCTCCACAACAAAGACTCTTAGAAGTCACCACCAGCACATGGATATCTGTCCAACTCTAGTCCTACGTACGGACAGACGCTAACAAGGCTGTAACTTCAGGAAACACATTACAATAGCAACAGACTGTGACAGACGCTCTGATGTAGTGGTTCTCAGCCTTCCTAACAGTGCGACCCTTTAATACAATTGCTTGTGTTGTGGTGAGCCCTCCCCCCATCATAAAATTATTTTCATTGATGCTTCATAACTATAATTTTGCTACTGGCATGAGTCATAAGGTAAATACCTGACGTGCAGAATATCTGATTTGAGACTCCTGTGGGAGTCACAACCCTCATGTTGAGAACCACTGAGAGTACAAAATATTAGGGAAGCTGAGGAAAAAGGGGTGTTGACCTTAGTTTTGAAAGCTGCATCCATAAGAAGGAATTTTCAAAAATTCAGATGAAGCTATACTATAAGAAAAAGAATGCTTTAGAAGTCTGTGGTTTGTTTATCTGTTTGCTCATGATTTTTCCCTGTTGAATCGGGAAATAATAGAGTTAACACTCAGGATATACGGTAGAAATAATAAATAAGGCTACAATGGAAGAATCCGAATAGTGTGCCGAGTGGTTCTGTGCGTGAATCTTGAATAAGAAGCTTCATATCCTTATGAATGACTGTCATATCTGTTGCATCAAACCTATATTAAGTTTCTTGTGTATGATTGAGATTTTATATATACATACAATTACATATATGTGTGTGTCAAGTACTTTCTAGATACTTTTTCATCACTATTCTACAGCATAACAGGTTTTCCAAGGCTGAACTTTCTCATTCTCTTAGATGCACTGATAATTACTAATGAAGACTCTGGCTTTTGACTAGACATTGACCAACAATGTGGGAGCAGAAATTTTAGCCATCTATTTTCTAACTGTCAAAAGATGATTGCCAACTGATAGCTTGATTATTCTGGTAGCTTGATTATTCACCAGTGGGACAGGGAAGTATTTAGGACAGATAATCTCTTTTTTTATGCCTTCAAACAAAATATTAAATTTGACTAAGAGATTAAATGTGGTAGCATTCAAACATTTGCTTCACTTAGACGTCAGTCTGAACTATGGTTCACAAACCGAAGCTCCATTCCTCACTTTTTCCTCTCAGGAAAGCCTGTCTACCCTGGGGGCCTTTGTGACACCACCAGCTATGCAACATTATTGGAAATTATCTTTTAATTAGAAGATTAAGGAACTAAGTCAACAGCAGAGGGACTAAAAGCTAGGACCCCAGCAGGGGAGTCTCAAGCCCCCAGGACTGAGACTTTAATCTACCCTGGCTCAGTGTGTCTTCGAAGGCTATTAAACAAACCTTTTAGTTATGAAAGGAAAAGATTACGCAATTAGCAAACAGAGCCAGCTGGTTAGCTCCTGTGTTGTGATGGTAGAGGACCATGCTTTAATCCCCAGAAGGCCCTAAAGCACTTGTTCTCAATCTGTGGGTCTTGGCCTCTTTAGGGGTCAAATCACCCTTTCACAGGGATTGCCTAAGTCCATCAGAAAAACACTAGTATTTGACATTACAATTCCTAACAGTATCAAAATTACAGTTAGGAAGTAGCAACTAAAATTTTACGGTTAGGGGTCACCACAACATGAGGAACTGTATTAAAGGGGCACAGCATTAAGAAGGTTGAAAACCCATTGTTCTAAAATTGATCCTAACGTATTAATAATTTTGGTTTTTTTGGGGGGGGGGGGGGGGGGGGAGTGGATTTTGATGGTGGTGGTTGTGTTGCTGCTGTTGTTCTTTGAGACAGGGTGTAACATTGGTTGTACTGGAGGTCACTATGTAGACCAGGCTGGCCTCGAACTCTGAGATCCACTCATCTCTGCATCCTGAGTGCTGGGATTAAAGGCTTGTGCCAACAATGCCCAGCTAATGAGCTTGCTTTTAAGGTTTGGCTTGAGGACACTTGCAATAAGCTCCCATTTTTTTCCCACTTTAAAGATTCTGTGTTATCAGAAATTAAGACATGGCAACTAATGAGCCTTCTAAACTTCATTTCCTAAATTTGTATAATTAAAATGATGAAGCTTATCACCCAGGAGTTGATGCCTCTTTAGGGGAATGTCTTGTGGTGCTTAGAGAAGCATTAAGTGGCACGCGGAAGTGTAGCGATATGTAGAAAAACGTGTTGATCTCACAGCCAAAGAAATATGTTGTGATTGCTGTTGTTATAACTTTGGCAAACATTCTCTAGCTACGAGACTACAGATAAATGTATTAATGTAAACCACAAGGAATAAAACTATCTCTCAAGGCTGCTTTGAGGTCAGGATAACATACTATGTAAAGAGTGCATGCAAAGAAGTCTCGTGATAAGTATGAATTCTTATCAGTCACAGATTCCCTTTTCTTAAAAACACCTGGCATCCTGACTAGTTTTTATGTTCACTTAACAGAAGCTAGAGTCATCTGAGAGGATGAGAAATTGGCGAAAATGCTTCTGTAAGACTGGACTGTGGACAAGCCTGTAGGAATCTTTCTTTGTATCAATTCTTTGATTTCATATCATGTGCTCCAACCTTACTCATCTTCCCCTCCCTTCATGTTCACCTCCCGGACTTGCAATCTCCCCATCCCCAAAGGAAAACAAAACAAAATCAACAACTAAGTGTGGAAGGTGCTGTATGTCACAGTGCATCACACAGTACACACCTTTGCCCAAACAGCTTTACTTGCAAATGTTCAATGCAATGAGTCATTGGTCTGATTTCGAGGCCTCTGACTTCTGCTACATTCTCAATACTGGATCCTCACCAGGACTCCTCTCAGATATCCTGCTGTTGCCCTGTGTCATGGAGATCTGCAGCTTTGGTTCCTCAGGACCTGCCCTTCACGAGCTCCAGCAGTTCATAGGTAGGGTAGATGTTGGGGTGGGCCAACTCCAAGCCCTGGATCTGGGCCTGGGTGGCAGCTGAGATGGTCTGTCTGACAGCTCTCTTGCACAAATGCCACGAGAGCCAGCTCTCCTGCATCGGCCGGGTGAGGGGCTGGGCCAACTCTGCTGCCTGCAGCAGCTGGCAAAGAGCAGGACTAGCTTTATTATACCCATGCCACAGTGCCAGCTCTACAGTTATCCAGGAGAGGTACAGGGCCTGTGCTCCTGAGTGCTGTAGCCAGTGAGGGCTGAAGCCATCTCTCGTGCATGCAGGGACATCTCTCCCATGCTGCTTGGTGGTGGGGCCAGCTTTCTTGCCTGCTGCAGGAGGCAAGGGGCAAGCAGGGCTAGGGAGATGGAAGATGAGGGTGGTGGGGCAGGATGTTTCTCCCTCAACCATGCCACCACACAGCTGGGGAGGTTTGAGTGGGGGGTCAGCCCCTGCCCATTCATGCCATCTGCACCTACTCATTTGCCAGCTCTAGGGTGCTGTCCAGGTGGAGCCCACTCTCCTGAGTGCTGTAGCCAGTGTGATCGGGCAGCTCTCAGCTGCCCTCACACATCAACATGGCCCCAGTCAGCAGCCCAGAGCAGCTTGGCGGTAATATGAGCCATAGGCATCAACACAGACCCCTGCTGCTACAGGGCCAGTCATGGCCCTCTGTGGCAGCACGGGACAGGATGTCACCATGGCCTCAGGTGGCAGGGCAGGCTACTCACAGCAGGCTGTTCCTCACTACCCTCATGTCTCCATTTCTGCCTTTCTTCCTAGTCCACAAACTGTTCCACTTCTCCCATCTCTCCACACACACTTGCTCATCACAGTGGCAGCCACCAGCCTGAGATGCACGGCAGTAGGCAGGCCTCTAGGTGTCTTCCACCTGCTTGTCAGTGCTGTGCTCAGCAATGACATGGTCATTTGAAAAGTAGGATGACTAAATGCTTGTCCAACCCAAAGATTTTAAATTTTAAAAAACTTTGGCCATAAATCCCTGGCCAAAGTTAAACACAATGCGGAAAAATTAATTCAACTCCATGTTGAATTAATCCAGTCTTCTGGCTGAACGGTCACCACAACCAGCCAGACAGATTAGAAGATAGGACAATGATGAGAACCAGACACAGCAAGATGTGTCCAGTCAGTGGTGGGTCTCCACTGGTCCTGCTGTTCTTCCTGGGCAAGGAAGAAGCTCTGGGAGGCACAGTGACTAATACAGTGGTTGGTTTCCTCAAAGGAAGAAGGCTCAGGCCCACTGGCCTTGTGTCTGGTACTGGCTCGGTTGATGGACAGTGTAATTCACCATTTCCCAAGGAGCGGGGATAGGGACCGTCTCGCTTCATAGTGCACAAACCATTTGGCTTTTCTTCCTTTCCCATCTCCCCACCAATAACTTGCTTGTTTCTGCCAGCCACATGCAGCAAGAGTGGGGTGGGCCCATACCTGCCTGGCCCATTTTCTTAGTTAGTGATTGATGGGGGAAGGCCCAGTTTATTGTGGGTGGGGTCTTCCCTCAGCTGGTGGTGCTGGGTCCTATAGGAGAGCAGGTTGAGCAAGCTGTGAGGAGCCAGCTAGTAAGCAGCGTCCCTCCATGGCCTCTGCTTCTGCTCCTCTCTCCAGGTTCCTGCCCTGTTTGAGTGCCTGTTCTTATTTTCTTTGATCATGAGCAGTGCTGTGGACACTTAAGCTGAATAAACTCCTCCCTTCCCCACTTGCTTTTGATCGCGGTGTTTCATCACAGCAAGAGTGGCCCTAACTACTGCACCTGGTGAAACAGTGTGCTAGTCTGTTCAGCTTAGCTCCTGGGGTGTGGGAGGGAGAAACCATTGCCTTTGAGCTCAGCATCACTGCTTTGGTAAGGTACTGAAGAGAAAATTATACTCTGATAGGGGTCTGAAGTAGCCCACCATGTCCCTCTGTGGGATACCTGTGACCCCCCATACATCAGAGGTATACATTCTGAGTCTAAGGATTGTGTAGGGACAGTAAGAAAGGAGAAGTGAGCTCCACCCATTAAAATGTTAGCTGAGGCATATTAAATAAAACATATCTGTACAAAAGGAAGAACTAAACACATAAACTATCAGGCCCTACAAGTTTCCGTAATTGTTTACAGGGTAGAATTAATGCAAAGGGCTGCTGATCTACACAGTCCACTTATGATGTTTAGTTCAGTACTTTTTTATGTGTCTTCTTCACAGAACATTTTTAGAGCTTTTATTCTCCTCTATGACAGTTTTACTAGACCAAGAAACTCCCCCTCCACCATAAAAAAGAGCAATGAGTTTATCTTTCATTTGAGTCTTCATACTCAAAGCCATGAAAATTAACAGCAGAATCACATGTTTTTAATTTTATATATTTAAGATGTGCAGGTTAGATGTTTGAAAAAAAAATGTATTTCCTTGAGTCTCTCAATATGAATTTGGAAGTAAACACTGTAAATCTTTCAACTCCTCTAGTTTATTTCTTATAATTAAGATTAAAATGAGGTATATACCATTGGTGCCTCAGGGTGTATGAACACAGCTAGATTAATCTGGAAGAAACATGCATGGAAGAAATACAGCTCCTTGAGTGGTGTACCTAGGCCAGAAGGAAGGGGTCTCGGTGGACAAACCACAGCTCTGGAGCATGTGGGCACTTAGGATTATTTTAGGAGAAGGAACAGAGGATGCCTGGGTGACTGAGAACAGTTTGCTGGTCGAGGAAGGAATCCGCCTTGAATGGAAAGAGTCTCAGAGCTCAGCCCCAGGCTCCCATCTTACCTTCCGGGAAGCTAACTGACTCTGAGCCAACTCCTTGCCAGACAAGTGGAGAGGGTGGAAATGAGACCCCAGAGCCATCTAGGGCCCTGTTCACCTCTGATCTACATTAAATGTCGGCATAACGAGGTTCAACAGTCCTGAGTGTGCTAAGTAATCAACAGCTGCCTGCCCCAGGGCTGTGTGAAGGAAGTCACACACTAACAGAAATCCTGACAGGCCCCTGGGTTTTATAAGGACAAACAGCTTAGAGAGTATTCTGCTCTCTGAGGAAACTTGGCGCTTTTAAACGGTGTTGGGGCTGTTAACACCACTATGGGACCCTTTGAATTAGTCATTAATTCCATTTTGTATTATGAGACGGTCTTTATTCCACGGGGCACAGTGACAGACACTGGTCTTTGGATGTGAAATTTTGTATGTCAGCGTTTGGTCCTACACTTAGTGGGGCTGTTTCGAAAGGAGTTGGAGTTTCTCGACAGGAGTTAGGCCTCTGGGCATAGGCTTGAGGCTTCATAGCCCACTCCTCCTTGTCAACTCTCCAGTTTCTCACAGCTGACACAATGTGACCAGCCAACAGGTGCTCCTGTTGCGACACCCGACCCTCTGTGCTTGGCTGTACCTCCTTGAACTTAAGTCAGGCTCTTTCCCTCTTGAGCTGCTTTCCATCAGTTGTTAGGCCACACAATCCAGCCCTCTTCTCACTTCTTCTCCTGGGAATCCTCCTTGTATGAATGTGTGATTGTATGCTTGATGGTATTTAGCTCTTTGAGACCCTTATTTTTCCTTCTATTCCCTAGTCTAGACATTTCCCTAGCTCATCTTTCTTCAGCCTTCTCACGTATGCTCTTACGTCCCCATCTCAGAGAACACTTCATTTTATTTAACTTCTCAGTTTTATAACTTACATTTGCTTTTATAATACCATTTTCTCTATACATGGTCACAAATCTTGTTGAGAAACTTTTTTTGTATATTTCATGGTTTCCGATAAAACTAGAATGTTAAGTAACCTGGAAGTTTTGGAAACAGGACCCTCTCTATCCTGCATCAAGATGTTGCTGTTTCTGTATATTGCTATTATTCTTGGAGCTATTTGTTGTCAAGTGACTTCCCTAAACTCATTTTGAAAAGCGTCTCTCTTGTATGACAGCTAGAATTTCTCCTCAGTTGGTTTAATAACCAGCTAATAATTAGGTAGATTTTTTGTTGTTGTGGGCTACATTTTTCAAAGCCTGAAAGTCACAATTTGAGAGATACCCAAAGGTATTGGTACCATCACAATTCACAGAACAGACATTTAGTGATGTGCTCAAAAGTCATTTCTGAGTCCCTGAGGCACACTTTGGAGTAATAATGTCCGAGTGGGTGAGTCACATTGGCCTTGTAGGGTGTATGGTCTCTTCCGCCAGGCCCAGATCATAGCCATAATCTGACTGGATACTAACAACCACCCCTTGAGGGCCAGTGACGTCATTTATAAAGGTCAATATGATTACAGTCTATAACCACAGTACACTCAGAGGTAATCAAAACCCTCCCTCGCTCCTATTAGTTTTTTAGGGCTAACACGTAATTGCAATCTTTTTCTTGGTTGTGTCATCTATGCTGGGCAAAAACAAAGGGTGCTTACCCAGATATTTCTAATGCCTTTTTTTTTTAAAGACTCTTGGAAAAACTATCAAGATTATCATGAAGTTTTGACTTATTAGAATTGTGTCATGGAAATCAAGTTCCCTATAAAAAATGGCAGAACTGGGGCAATGGAGTCTGAAGGGCTAAAGTAGAGAGTTGATTCAGGATGGGTTTCAAAGTGTAGTCAGAAGGATTCTTTTGTTTGCAAGTGAATCTCTCAGTACAAAGAGTGTCAGAAACCACCCCAAACTTTGAAATATAGGTTTTGCTATTGTGACCTGGGAAATGGGGTTCAGGAAACTAGTGTGGCAGACAATTTTTTCCCAAAGAAAAGCATAGCAGGGCCATCCAATATTAAAATTTCAAGATGCCCCAAACTGTCTCTAAGTTGTCTCAGGTGCTTTAAGGTAAGGCATATGCGTTTCCAGCATAGATGGTGACGAGTGGAGAGATAGAGAAGTCACAGGGAAAACGAGGTGCTGCACCCTCACATGAGGTAATGGAACCCAAGATGCCATCGATTCTGAAAGGAGCAGACAGGAAAGTTGCTGCTGGGAGGCAATGTGTCCTTACTAAAATACTTCAATCTCATTCTTTAAAAGTATCTCTTAGGTTACGAATACATTTTTAATCGTATTCCATTCTTGAAGGAAAGCTATAAAACCTATGAATAGATTCTATGTGGAAGAAAAGTTACAAGCAAAA
Organism: Psammomys obesus; assembly: GCF_907164565.1. NCBI lineage: Eukaryota > Metazoa > Chordata > Mammalia > Rodentia > Muridae > Psammomys > Psammomys obesus. The sequence goes on along the minus strand of NW_026593188.1, from coordinate 456 downwards.
AAAAAAAAGTGATTGGAGGTTTCTAAAGCATTCAGAGGGTCATGCATGAATCACTTCTCAGGCCGTCATCGCTGTTATCAAGTTTATCTTCTAAGACATCAGGCTGTCCAGGATGCAGCATTCCTTAAGAATGCTCCCAAGTCACCTCCAGGACCTTCTCCCAGGCTGCAACACTCCTGTGAGATTTGATACGGACTTAGTAGGAGACACTGCTGCAAGGCTCTTGCATAAAACCAGACTTGCAGTGCCTTCCTCAAGCAGCCCTTTCTTGGCTTATTGAAAGCAATTTTAAGGTATTGCCCTAACACTTCAGGATGCCACCAGCAATTCTTTAACTACATGACTTCAAAGAACTGATATGGTGTACAACACTCATTATGACTCAGCTGTGCGTCATCTACGTGGTAAATGTGTGTGTGTGTGTGTGTGTGTGTGTGTGTGTGTGTGTGTGTGTGT
>NW_026593187.1:0-21427 GCF_907164565.1 Psammomys obesus | reverse complement strand
GTGTGTGTGTGTGTGTGTGTGTGTGTGTGTGTGTGTGTGTGTGTGTGGAGTGTCACTAAATTCAGTACTACCCTCATAGAAGGCTGAATTCAAACTCACACTAGCAATGTTTTTGTTTTCCTTTTCTATATAACAAATGACTGCCAACAGCTGATTAAAACAGAACCAATTTATTATATCAAAGTTCTGAAAATCAAAAGTTCATCACAGCTCAGTTGAATTCACTGTTTGAGTTTTCAGAGGGTCAAGATCAAGGCATTGGCAAGGCTACATGTCTTTCTGAATGTTAGGTCTCAGGCAGACCAAATATCCAGAAATGAGCTCAGCAGAGACAATAGGAGGATTTCTGGTCTGTAGGTAAAAGTCAGCCTTCCTCAGGAACTTGTGAAACTGGTTCCTATCTGCCAAAATAATAATAATAACAATAATAATAATAATAATAATAATAGCCATTTCTTCTACATCTGGCAGAAGGGACACATGGACCTATGGCTCCTATGAGCATATGGAAGCTCAGGCTAGCCTCCAGGCCCCCTCAGTATCACAAGTGCCTATTCTACCTTTAAAAGTCCGTGTCAACTCCTGGCCTTTCCCTGGCCCCAGCTACTCATCCTCATAATCTATATGATTTCTCCACCTCATGCTTTGTATCTCTACCCCCACTTGACTCTCTCTCTCCGCCCCCCTCTTTTTCACTATATTCTATTCTCTATCCTTTGCTCTCTTACTGGGGTAGTTTGAATGAAAATGGCCCCCCATAGGCTCATAGGGAGTGGTGGTATCAGGAAGGACAACCTTGTTGGAGGAAGTGTGTCACCGGGGCAGGCTTTGAGATTGCAGAGGCTCAAGTCACGCCCAGCGTGTCTCTTCCTGCTTCCTGCCAATCCTTCTCCAGCATATGCTGGCCCACATGCTGCCACATTTCCTGCCATGCTGACAATGGATTTAAAATCCGAACGGTAAGCCAGCCCCGATTAAATTCTCTCTTTTTTTAGAGTTGACACGTTCATGGTGTCTCTTCACAGCAGTGAAACCCTAACTAGGACAGAAGTTGGTGCCAGGGATTATGGTATTGCTGTGATAGTCCTGATCGTGCTTTGGTTGGGGGCAGGGGACTGTGGATTTGGGGAGTTTGGATTAGGAAAGCAGCTGAATGCTTTAAAGTGGGGCTTAACAGGGCTTAATTAGTGGGGCTCTGGATAGTAGGAGCCCGAGCCCGGAAAACATTGGTGCTGAGGGTGATTTGAACTGTGGCGGCCAGCTCAAGAGGTTTACAGAGAAGAATATTAGTATGTGGCCTAGGGATAGTTCTTGTGATATTTTTGCAAATTCTGCTCTTGTCCAAAGAGTCCGCCTGAGGCTAAATTGAAGAGTTGTGGATTAACAGTTTTGGCAGAGGAGATTTCCACACAGCCTAGGACTGACTGTGTTGCTTGGTTCCTAGTGGCCACACTTCTGCAGATCTGTACTGAGGAGGAGTAAGCCAGTAGGCCACACCCCTCCTTGGCCTCTGCATCAGCTCCGGCCTCCAGGTTCCTGCCCTGTTTGAATTTCACTCCTGACTTTCATTGGTGATAAATAATGCTGTGGAAGGGTAATCCAAAAACAAAAAACAAAACAAACAAACAAACAAACAAACAAAAAATCACTCCCCCACCCACCCCACAACTTGCTTTTTGATCATAGTATTTTGTTGCAGCAACAAGACACTCACTATCTTCACTGCTCCTCTGTCATTCTCTTCCCCTTCCCCAGCCCTGGCCATGTGCAGCCTGCAGACAGAAAACTCTCTTCCTATCTGCTCCAGACAGCTCCAGGTGCCTCGGATAGCCCCTCCTCTCTCTTTCACAATGAAAGCCTTCCAGTAAAAATGGAGCCACCATGTCAGCAGCCTCTTCTCTTGCTCCCTTGGGTACCCTGAAGGCTCCCAAGTGGAATAGGGCTCACACAGGTTGTCGACAAACTAGTTTTTGCAGTTCTAAGATGGCTTCTGTTTTTCTTGATGTTTAAGCCAGCTGGGCCTCCTGCGTGTTTAAGCTAGCAACATGTGACAAGTCTAGCTCACGTTTCAAATCTTGTACTTGTTCTTCTGCTGTCTCTCTGACCTCTTTCTCTGCCCTAGCCTGGCTGAAAGATTGATTCTTCATGTCTCATCTAGAGAATCCAGCACCACCTCCTCACCTTAATATCAGTAGATTAGCAACCTCAATTACATCTGCAAACTCCTATTGCTCTTGCAATATACCATCAATATCTGATGACAAGAGGTAATATAACTAGAGGTCAAAATTCTGCCTGGCCCCACTTGGGGTGACTTCATTGTTTAAAATTATGTACAGTGGCAAGGTTGGAAGGCCTGACATTACTGACACCATCATGATGAAATGCTTCATTTGGTGACCTGTGTTCTTAGTGTTGCTTCAGAGCTCCTGTCATTGACAAGCATGTCAGCAGACAGCAAGACTGTCGCGGCGTTTCCTCTTTAATGAAACTCAGAGCTTCCTTTCTTTCCTCGATTCAATTTCTTGTCACTGGAGAGGAAACAGCTTCCTATTAGTTAGGATTGTTTGACAATTCTGCACGCTTTAATAGCAGTCTGAGAAATCTGAGGATTAGATTACACCAGGCTCACACTGTTGTAAAATCCCCTTTGTTTATGCGAGAACTTGGGCATTTTCTTCTGCCTTCAGATGCATGTGGCAGCAGGCTATTTTGTGTGTATTTGAGCAACAAAACAACACACGTCATTTACTACTGAATTTCCTCTTTACTGCCACTCTGAGTTGGGGCTAGGTTTTAAACAGATATGCTGTCCCACTCCTATCAGAACACTCCACTTCTTACTTCTGCAGGTTTTGTTCCTTGGGGTTTTGCTTTTTTTTAAAAGAAATGTGTATATGTGGTATGGGTGCATGTGTAAGTATTCACATGTATGGGCATGTGGAGTGTGCGTGTGTGTGTGTGTGTGCGTGTGTGCATATATGTAAAGAACAGAGGTTAAGAATTAGTCCTTTCTCAGTTGCCTTCTACCTTATGTACTGAGGCTCTTATTTGAGTGCTCTTATTTGGCCTAGGTAGCCAAATTGCTCTGGAGATCCCATCTCTGCCTCCCAAGTTCAAGGCCGAGCACACTGGCTTGGCACTTACATGAGTGCTGCGGGATCCGAGCTCTGGTCCTCAGGCTTGCGTGGCATGCACTCCATTCACTGCATCATCTTTTTAGCCCCTTGCACATGTGCTTTTGAATAAAAAAGCAACTTTTTAATCTCATTGTCAAGGCATTGAGTTAAGGAGTTTTTAGAAGACTCATTTATGTATCATTTTATGTATATGTGTATTTGCTTACACATATGTATGTGCTTGCCCGCCTGGTGCTCACAGAGCCAGAAGAGGGCACCAGGTCCCTTGGCTATTGGCTATTACAGATGACTGTAAGCCAGCATGCGGGTGCTGGGAACCCATTGTGGTTCCTCTGCAAGGGCAGCAATTGCCCTTAACCGCCAAGTCGTCTCTCCAGCCCCTTATTGTACAATCCTGTTGGAAATATTAACCAGCCTTTAGACTCAGCCATGAGGCGCCAACAATTTACAGTACACAATGTGGCAATAGAACAGTACAAATAGTACAGTACAATAGGCAAGAGCCGGGTCACAGCTGCCACCATCCCAATTCTCAACGCCGTTAAATCATCCATTCACTAACTGTTGGTTAATTACTAAGTGCAGACATTTTTGCTCTGGAGGTCCCAGTAAAGTTTTCTCTTTATCCATTCATAAATAATAAGTAGGAGGACTGGAAAACCAAATGACAGAGCTGAGCCGTTGCTCACCCACTCCTTTTGACAATCCTGTGTCCCCAGACACATCCCTTACCCTTATCAGGAACATGAGAATTAATGAAGCAGCTTCTGTTAGAACTCAGCCTTAGCACTCAGCACACAGCAGAAGCCCAAAACAACCACAGAGCTTCTTGTTACTAACTGGACATAAGAGCTACTTTCCTCCCCATCCTTGGGCTCACAGAGCAAAGTATCTGGCCAGCTAGTGAATGAGGGCTCCTTTTGGAAGTCAGATCTCTACCAACATCAATCCCCCCTTGTTTAAAAATTATACCTGTCTCAGGCTGTCTCAAGTGTGCTGACTTCCCTAAACCAAAGTCAGAAACCATCGAAACTCATGACCTGGGCACTCGGATGGTAATGCCATGCTTGAAGAGAAAATCTTAATAATTCAAACAACTTGAGCGTCCTTCTCATTATGTTTCCTTAAGTGTACCCTCTCCCATGGGCACTTGGGTTTCTGCAGTTGAAAGCATCCATGTAAACTAATGTCCCCCATAAACTCTCGTGTGGGGTCTGAAGCCCTCCTTTCTAGTCTTTTTGATACAGGGTTGGGTCAGGAATGAGGGGCCAAAGCACTTACCTTAAGCACAAAAATTCAGTAAACCTGATTAACGAATTGTCGTGTATTTTTTAATTAGTGCAAAAATGCTATAATGAACACATTGTCAATGCCATTTGAAGGCAGATTTTTTTTTCTTTTTGTTTCAGGATTTATTGTGGCTTACCCAGATACTCTAATCACGCTACAAACTTCTTAATAGTTCCCTGGTCAGTTTGAGGACTTTCTTGTTGTTTACGTTTTGTTTAGTTTTGAGATAGACTCTTACAAGGTAGCCTAGGCAGGCTACAAACTCACGGTCCACATGTCAGCCTTGCAATTTCTGAGATTATTGGGTGTGTTGTTGAGACTTGTGTCCTTCTACAAGCACATCGCCCTGGGCATGGAAGCATCTTAGAAAGCATGGACTTCATCTCAGTACAGTGGGCCCTGGCAACCCCTTCCAGGCACAGGCTCACAGGAAGGCAGGTTGCTGAGTGGAATACTACTCTCAGAAGATGGCTTGAGATTTTCTAGCTCAAAACTGTGTGTACAACACACTTCACTTCTCCGAGTCTACTTTCTTCACTTGTAAAATGAGAATAACAATCCCATGGGCATTTGTGGCACTGAGACCAGATGAGTCTGACAGCCACTAAACTTCCAAGGACAGTTAATTCTCCTCCTGCAGTTAAACAAGAAATCATTTGCAATGACAATATCGCATTCACAGAATCATAGCTTCCTGGAATGCCATTGCTAGAAAAAAGTATCTAACAGACGTGATCAGTTTTATTGCCCTCGTTTAATAACTAGTACATTCGCCTCCTGGGACAGCCAGAACAATTCACCACTAACTTTAAAGCCGTCTCAGCTTCTTCCCTCAGAGTGCTGCAGTCCTGGATCAAAGATGCCACAGTCCAGTTCCTGCCTGGCTTCACACAGCCTTCAGCCCTGTGCCTCTGTGCGCCTGCTTCTTTTAGAAGGATACGAGTCACTGGATGAACTGGCTAATGAGTCTAAATTTAGCCTTATTTAATTTCAAGGTGCCTAAAATAGTTCTAACTTTATGTCCAAATGAGGTTTCCTTTTGAGGTTTGGGGTCGTCATGAATTTTGGATTGAGAATCACCTTTAAACAACACTGTATCTCTGATATAACATTTAAAATAAATTCACCTCTTATCTTAAATGTTTTTAGAAGCCAGGTATGGTGGTGCCCATCTGTAGCTTTCGCATTAAATGTAGAAATTGGAGAATTAGGAGTTCAAGGCTAGTTCAACATGAGATCCTTGTGTGTGTTGTGTGTGTATGTTTCTTGAATCTTAAAATATCTCTTATTTTTTTTCTCTCTCTCTGTTTTTTCAGAAGTGACTTGTTATGACCTGAAGTTATGGCTTGGAGAGGGCAGAGCTCCTCTTGCTACAGAACTCTGGAAGTTCTCCTGCTGCAGCGCAAAGAACTCTGCTAGCAGCTGACTGCGGCAGGCCTGTGCTATGCAAGGACGAAAGACACATGGACTGAAAGGAAACACAAAAGATTGCATTGAAATTTGCACAAATCCCTTCTATGGGAGGCATTCCTTGGGCATGTTTCCCCTAAGTTTCAGCTCCAAGTGCCCCTCAGCCGCCTGATCCTTCATGACTCTGCTTGCCTCTCTTCTAGACTTTCACTTATGTCTGAAATCTCTGCTCGTACTGCTCTTCAAATCATACCTCCTATATATCATGGTCCTAATGTTGCTCTACCAAATTACCATGGACTCTGAGGCTTCGAAGAGCAGCAGGCTAACACTGCGATTCTCTAGGAGAGACGCCAATCCCCCACTTCTTCCAGCTCTAGATTCTCGCACATCGCCTGGTCATGGCCCCTCCTTTGTCTTCAGAGCCAGCAATGACAAGCTCCATCTCAAACTGCATGACTCCAGCTTCTGCCTTCATTTACAAAGACTGGTGATTACCCAGAGCCCATTCAAATGACTGAGGATAATCTGCCTAGCTAGAACTTCTTTATGCTAATAATATTTTATCAACACGTTAATTACACATTGTACTGGGCTTCGTTATGACATTTTCATACATGTAGACAGTGTGCATTAATCATATTTACCCATGACCTTCTTTTATGCCCTCCTTCTGATTCTTTCTCCCCTCAAACTTTCTTTTCTTTTCTCCTTCCATTTCTTCCTCCTCTTCTTTTGTGTGCGTGCATGTGTGTGTGTGTGTGTGTGTGTGTTTGTCTAATGAGTTTCATTGGGGTTGCTTATAGCTTGGGCGAATGTTTTTTTTTAATAGGAACATGGGCACTTTCTCTGTGGCTCTACCGGGGAAGAGAGCAGGGGCATAAAGTGTCTAGAGTGTATGGGTCAGAAAGAACAGCCAGAAGATGATGGCTGTTGAATTGGCAGAGTTAAGGACAAGGGATCCATGGCAGTCCTCTGCAGAAGAATCTTTGCGGTATACAGGACTTAATCCCCAGTGACCTAAGCTTATCATCCTGCAGTTCTTCTACATTTCAGCCCACATGACTTTTCAAGACACAGGCTTCACAACATCACTACCTATTGTTATTCCCCAGTGAGCATGTCAGTTTCTGAGCCAATTAAGAGGCTCTGAGCACAGCAGAAAGACCCAGTCAGAGTCTCACCTCAGTCAGACGACATTCTGGGCAGCTGGATGCGACAAGAATTAGGGACCATCAGTAGCAATAACGATGATCCTTGTGACAACAGCTCACAGCGTGGATGCTCACACACGCAGTGTTCCCTCAGTCTCCTCTCAAAGCCTCTGCTTATGACATTTTTCCTCCCCGAAGGTTAGTTAGGTCCTGTAAGACCTGACTGCAGTCTTACCACATCCAGAAGCTTGCCATGAGGTCTACCTCTCATTTCTCCTCAAATGAGCTGGTTGCCACAGGAGACAATAACATATCACACTAAAATGTGCCGTGCGCCATAGGGTTATTTTGTGCTGAAAAAAAATCGAGAAACAGATCCAAGAAAAGCTCTCTGCCATAAAGTAGGTCATGCTTTTACAAGGGCCCCCTTCCTCCTGTCATATGAGGAAGGACAAAAGCTGACCACGGAGGACTACATCAACCCTCACTGGCCTGGGGATGCACCAAAGAAACCCACAGGACAAAGTTTATAGACTCCGTGTATTCCTTCCTACACTTTTCCACCCTGCAGACAACTCTTTTCCTTTGTAACCTCTCACCAATACATGGATCTTCTTTTTTTTAAGATATAGTTTTTATTTTCTGTATATGAGTGTATTGTTTGTTTGTGTGTGTGTGTGTGTGTGTGTGTGTGTGTGTGTGTGTGTGTATTGTGTGCAGGCCTAGTGCCCAGAGGGTGCCAGATCCCCTGGAACTGGAGTTATGGAGTTATGTAGGCTGCCACGTGGGTGCTGTGAATGGAACAGGAGTCTTCTGCAAGGGCAGCAGGTGCCCCATGAGCCATTCTTCCAACCCCTATTGTTCTTTCTTGGAGACATTATCTAAACAATAGCTCTGAACCTCTTCTTTAAGAGTTACTTATCTTTCCCTTGGTGGCTCTCATGTAGTAGTAGCCACTGTCTTTTTCTACCTTCTATCAATAGGCTCCTGTCTCAGCAAATAAATCACGGTGATAGAGAGAAAATGATCTTCTTTCTCTATATAGACTGTCCCTTGTATTAAGATAACATCTTGTACAAACCTTGTACAGAAAATATTTATTTTTGTCACTATTGATAGCAGAACATAAGAATCTGAACAGAGACATGTTTGCATATGAAGAGACAATTATTTGCATGAGTTGCTGTTTGTGAAAGAAAAGGACTGTTAAGGAATGAGGTGTGAGCATCTGAGCCTGCTAACTGAGAACAAAGAACGATGGGGAAATCAAAGCACAACTCAGTGACTGACTCTCAGTCTGTGGTCTTTTCCTATCCTAGTTTGTGTCTCTGTGGTTATGATAAATCACTGAACAAAAGCAGCCAGTGGAGGAAAGAGTGTATCTAGCTTACACATCCTAATTATAGTCTAGCATGAAGGAAGGTCGAGTCAGGCACTTGAGACAGGACTCTGGAGGCAGAAACTGAAGTACAGACCATGGAGGATTGCTGGTGGCAGGCTTGTTCCTCATGGATTGCCCATCTGGCTTTCTTATACAACCCAGGACCACTGACCAGAGCTACACCGCCCAGAGTAAGCTGGACCTCCCCACAACAATCCCTACAGGCCAATCCGACGAAGGCATTTTATCAGCTGAGGTTCCTCTTCCCAGACGACAGTAGCTGTGTCAAGTTGACAAAAAACTAAATAGCACAGGTACTTAAGCCTGGCCTGAAAGATTAGGTCTAGGTCCATGGAAATAGAAGGGCTATCGACAAAAGCTTTCAGAATTCAAAGATTCATAAGGATCGAGATACACACATGGCCAATTAGGGGCTATCAACACACTATATCACATTAGAGGAAGTGCACTTTCCCTGATTTCCACTCAAAGTATCAGTCTTATTGAGGTTTGAGAAAGTGACCAGTACATCTGAGAGAGTGTGGGAACTGTGGCAGAATGGTAGTGCATACAACAGGAGTTGAATGCATGTGAGCTCCAGGATAGAGCAGACTAGAGGCCCAGGCCATCAGATACTGTTAAGCCATGTCCAGAAGGACAGGAGCTGTGAGTGAGAGCTTGGGAGAAATGATGGCTCAGTGGTAAACTTGGTTTTAAAGCCTCCTAGAGACTTCCTGAAATCTTTAAAGGTTGCTTTTACAAGGTTCTGGGTGCAAGAGAGAACTGACTGAGCAGCAGCAGGAGTTCTCACTGTGAACGTGACTCTTGGTAGCTGGGTGAGATCTGGTTATATTTTTGTATTAGATTATGTTTTTATTACACTCTACTACGTCCTGAGTCTCCTTTCATTGTTGGTTGACCATCACATCCTTGAGGACAGACTCCTGCTCTGCCTGTGTTGTAAATCTCTGTAGCTCTGTCACCTAACACAGGTCCCAGCCCTGAGTAGCAGCCAGTATATGGCTGTTGCCTAAAGAAGTGTCTTCAATGAATAAATTTAGAAAGAAAAAAAAAGCATAGAAAACATAGGAAACTAATGCAACTCAAAATTTCTATCAATAGAAGAGGCCTGCCTATGACGCAGTAAGGAGGTACCATCAAGCAGGTCCAAGGCAGGTATGTATCTCACAAAGGGAGTCAGCACAGATAACTTCCAGTTCCTGAGCTGGTTGATAAACTATGACAAAGAGACACTGTGACAAAGAAACTGGCTAAGTGGAACTTATGAGTCAGCGATAAAACTGATTTGTTAAAAAAAAAAAAAAAAAGTCTCCAAGCATTGTAGCTAAGAACCAGTAAGCCTCAGAGTGGAGTTGATCAGAATGCAGTAGTGTCCCGAAATGCCATACTGACGCTATGGAAACCATCCTCTAAAGGCTGTTATTTTCCTGAGTGATGTTCAGAGGGCTGGGGCCTTTCATGGACAAAGTCTTCAGGAAAGACAGTGTGTGATGTAAGGCAAAGATCCCCACAGTGTGTGGGAACAGGCTGTGATCTGGAGTCCTGTAGCTTGTTTTGACACTCTCTGGGCCTCTGGCCAACTACGCATTAGGGCTACCTGCCTTTATCCCCTTCACTTCCAATAAGTGACCAAAGGAATCCACAGCTGCGAGAGAAAAATTACTGGGAAGAGAACGGAAGGTCGTCTAAGATAGATAAACAGTCTCCATTAATTTAGAAGCCATAAATAGAAAGATGAACGGTACTATCTCATAATGTCAGAGTTCAAAGGCCCTTTAAAAAAAATGTCTTTTTAAAGAAAATCCAACCTTTCTTTTTTATTATCAGAAAGTTCTCCAAGGGCAGGCTCAGCCTTGGGTCATTTCATTTTGACATGGAAGTTCTTTTGTAATAATCATAAGGCCAGAAATATTTAACTCTGAAGTAACCGAGCGAGCGTGCTCAGCAGCAGACAAATCAGTGACACCTAAGCATTGGGATGTTAAAGAAAATGGAGCCCACACTGACAGGAAATGTAGCATGAGAGGTGTGACTAACGAGCATCTATAGACATTTTCTCTAACATATTAACATTTTCTCTTGTTATTTTACAACATTCCACTTAGGAATATTTCTGAGTATGCCCCCGTGACTCTATACCTAAATCTCTTTGTTGGATAGAGATTGGCTGACGTGAAATACAGATGTCAACACAATTGCCTTCTCATGAACATAAAAACTTCCTACGAAGAGCTTTAATTAGCATTTTCATATAGCCCAGGACCAGGGGATGGAGCCGCCTACAGTGAGCTGGGCCCTCCAATCAATGTAGACAACCAAGACTGTCCGTCACAGACATGTCCACAGCCAACCTGGTAAAGACACTCACTCCATTGAGATTCCTCTTTTGGGTGATTCTGGGCTGTGTCACGGTGACAGCGAAGGCTAGCTAGGACATTGTTAACCTTTGAATTTCTCTTGTGTCTTTCGGGGTTTAATTATGTCTACTTCAAAAGATTTGGGGAGGCAAAACCCTTATTCTGTTTTGGCACCCTTGGCCTTCATGAACGGAAGTTGCTTGCGCTGTTGTGTCAGTATCAGCAGTGGCACCTTCATATTGTCTTCTGCACCTGACCCATCTTTCTCTAAATCTTTGCATTTTGCTTAATTTCACTCCTTCTTAGCATTTATTTCCCCTAGAGGTGACCAAAGTCGAGAGAATCTGTTTTTGTAATGGCTCAGCAATCATTCCTAGACACGCACCCCTGGTGTTTCCCTCACCCTCGCTTTCATCCTGACAGCCTCAAAGATGCCAGCAGAGACACACTGCCCAAAACTCACCTTTTCTTGTCAGGAGAAGATATTATTGGGCAAATATGAGCAAACAAAAGGACGAGAATAAAGCAGAAAGTTGCGCTTTCTGAATAATTAGGGAATATGAAAAAAAAAAACAAACAAACAACTTCACTCATTTAAAGCTTCAGTGTTAGATGTTTGGTGTCAAATGCAAATGCTTGGTGTTAAGAAAAACAAAAACAAAAACAAAAAAACAACCCTAGTGTTTGAAGAAAACAAGCTTCTTCCATAGCTATTTCATACTACCAGAGCAATTCCAAAATTCTCAAACTATTACAAACTTCACAGAAGAATGGCATTGAACTCTACAGGCAAGACGATAACCATATCACAAGTATTAAGTGTTAGTCTTTTCTTTAGAGACTTTACATACACTCCACGAAAGCACTCTATTACTGAGCTAAACCCTCAGCCCTCTTCTCCGTATTTGTTTTGAGATAGGATCCCACTAAGCTTCCCAAGCTGGCCTTGGTCTCCTCCACAGCCACGGTGTTCCTTGAACGTGGGGTTTTCCTGACTCAGCCTCCCAAGCAACGGGGCTAGCAGGCTCATGCCCCGAGACCCTGTGTTAAAAGTTTGTCTTAAGAACACATGGCAAGGGAGCTCTATCCTATGCACACTCATTATTCACCAACATCTTCTAAGTTCCGAGGCTTAGGAAAGTGAGAGATGGCCACATCTGATGATACAGAGAAAGAGCAACTCCTATTCTCAATGAAATATGCAGCACAGCTAACACTGAGCACCAAGGAACATCAAAAGACAGGCACGGACCCTGTGAGACTTACCTGTTCTCAGCATCAGCGCTGCATTTGGGGGACATCAGTTCAAAGGATTTGGTAAATTTCACCACCTGTGTCGTACAGAGAGACAGTAAATCCAAGTCAATTAAAGCTTCCCCACAGTTTAAGACGGTGCAGTAACCCTTTTCATCTCTGTGATGATCAGTACAATAATTGGGAATTAAGGAGCCATTTAAGCGGTGAGATCTCAAGAGAAGAAAGGTCGAATCCACATTTTGTACTTGACTTACACGGCAGACACGGCCAACACTTCTAGACTTTCGTGGTACCCTGGCCTGCAATCCTGATCATTCATCATTTGCAATTTCTTTCCATTGTTTTTTTAAAAGGTGCAGCGAGTGAGTCCTTTCTTCTAAGAAAAAAAAAAAAATGCTCTAGGCTTTATCCTGCTATTTTATTGCAAATGAGGCATGGGCAAGTTGCAGCCAGTCCTCGCATGTGGGCAGATGCTTACAAGATATTTGCCAAGTAGGTAGTCCCCATACTATTGAATTCCTGCTTTTGAAGGAGAAGGGGGGCTTACAGGGAGTGAGTGGTTAGGCAGCAAGCTGTGAGACAGTAGGTTGCAGAACTGAGATTCAAACCATGTTGGTTTGATTCCATGGTCCATTTACCCATCACTCCGTTCTGACTTCATCAGCAAGAGCAAGTGGGATTGGAGCTCAAACACAGAATAGACAGATAAATTCTGCCTTTAAAAACTTTAGTTCTGTGCTGAGCATGGTAGCACACACCTTTAATCCCAATACTTCCAATACAGAGGCAGGCAGATCCTAATGAGTTCCAAAGCCAGCCTGCCCTGTATAGCAAGTTCCAGGTCAGCCAGGGCTACACAGAGACCTGCCTCCAAATAAATAAATAAGTAAATATTCATTTCACAATTATTTGTTGAATATATTCTCTGTCCAAATATGAATAAAGACAGACTTAAAGTAATTTGGCTTAGGATCATATATATTAATCAAATAAGAAATTAATATAACATTACCAATTGTTTCTGGTTTTAGAAATTAAGAAGAATATGCCTCTTCATTTTCTGATCCAATAAATATGTTTGAATTTTCTAATATCAGTAACAAAAATCTATGGCTTAATTTTACTACTTACCGACCATTAAAAGTTCCATCAGGGAAGGTGTTAACTTTGGAAATACTGACAGCAATGCAAATAAGTAATATGCAAGAAGAAAATGGTATGATTGCTGTGCAGTAGGAAACCAAAGCCCAGTGATTCTGGCTGCATTGACTCCGATGACAGTAATCTCTCTCTCTCTCTCTCTCTCTCTCTCTCACACACACACACACACCTATGTAATGTAGCCATTCTTTTCTCTCAATGCCTGTCTTAGGGTTTCAATTCCTGTGATAAAACACCATGACCAAAAGTCACCTGAAGAGGAAAGGCTTTATTTCAACTTAAAACTCTCAGGCCATATTTCCTCACTGAGGGAAGTCAGGGCAGGAACTCAAGGCACAAATCTGGATGCAGGAACTGAAGCAGAGGCCATAGAAGATCGCTGACTGGCTTGCTCTTCAAGGCCTGCCCAGTCTGCTTCCGTATACACCCCAGAACCACCTGCTCAGGGCCAATCTGATAGAGGTATTTTCTCAATTGAGGTTCCATCTTCTCAGATGACCCTAGCTTGTGTGAAGTTGACATAAAAACTAGCCAGCATAGTCTCTGTTTAAGAACCGGTTTCTCCAACCTTCTATTGCTCACATTAATGGAGTCACTATACTTCGTATAGATTCGTTTTAAAGCATAAAGACGTGAAGTTATTATTGGAGATGCTCGTGGGAGTGAAAGAAATCGCTGTTTTGTCACAGCATGGCTTAATTAAAAAGTGACTGTCTTGTAGCAACCAGGACATGTGTGTGTCCCTGCTGCTTGCCTTGGTACCTAAACTTTCTATCATTACAGTGCTTCTCTAGAAGATTTAACTCCAGGAACTCCCCTTTCTAAATTATAGATCAATTACATTTATTTATTATTAACTGACTTATCATTATCCTTTAGCAATTCTGCAGGTGATGGCTTGGCCCAAGCACGGCTCTAGACCGGCGGTTCTCAACCTTCCTGACACTGCAACCCTTTAATACAGTTCCTCAATGTTGTAGTGGGCCTCAACCATAAAATTATTTTGTCGAGATTCCATAACTCTAATTTTGCTATTGTTCTGAACAATAATGTAAATATCTGTGCTTTCCAATGGTCTTGGGTTATCCCAAAGGGGTCATAACTCACAGGCTGAGAACTACTGCTCTATAGCAAAGATTGCCAAACTTATTTTCTGTAAATATTTACCTAGTAAATATTTGGGGATCCCTGACTAGTGGTACATATCTGTGATACCAGCACTAGGAGACTGAGGCAGAAGATCTAGACCAGCCTGGGCAACAAAGAGAGACCTTGGAGACAGAGTTGGTGGTGGGAGACAGGGAGAGGAGAGGGGAAGGGAGAGAGAGGGGGAGGGAGAGGGAGAGAGATACATTCAAATAATTGTTTGTGATAATTGTTTGTGATCAAATACCCAAAGCTGCGGCAATCATAACCAAAAAGCAACAGATGAAACTACAAACTAAAGAGAACAGAATTCACATTGTATTCATGATTTGAGCAAATTCTGAATCTTAGTTTCATTTATTTTATAAAATTTGCTGCACAAACTCAATTCTGATTTTGTTATGTGAGTACAAAATGAATAGATTAAGGATATGCACTCTTGTGCATGAATAGAGTTTTCTAGGGGAAAATTACCAGCAGCGACTTCTAGATCAGTGAAAGTGGCTTCAAGTTCCTCGTGACATTGATCAGCCTGGTGAGTACACCCCGGGAAAACTGCAGATGCCAAATGAAGTAAGCAGAATAACCCCTGTTGTTCTTCAGAAAAGCTCCGTGGAGAGAAGTCGTTTTGATTTGGATATTACTCAAGTGGTAGTTAGTCTGGCTCCTCTCTGTTCTTTTCACTTAAAAACAACTTTCAAAAACAAGTAGATATTGCTGCCACCAAAAAGAAAATTACAACTAAGTAATCACCTATTCAAAATTTTTTTTGTTGTCAGGCAGTGGTGGTGCACACCTGGAATCCCAGCAGATGGTAGGCAGAGGCAGGCGGATCTCTGTGAGTTTGAGGTCGACCTGGTCTACAGAGAGAATTCCAAACAACCCCAAAACAAAACAAAACAAAACAAACAACCCCTCCCCCCAAACAAACAAAACAGAAAGCGTGGAGGTTGGGGAGAGGACCTGGAGAGAGACTGAAAATTGGTAGGTGCATCTCTGGGATAGGGGAGGCTCTCTGAAGTCTATGGGGGTGACCCTAGCTAAGACTCCTAGCAGTAGTTATGGAGGGTAGCAGGGTGATGGAGCCTGAAGTTGCCACCTCCTATAGCCAGGTGGGACTTCCAGTGGAGGAAGGAGTACACCAACCCACCCATAAAACCTTCAACCCAAAATTTGTCTTGCCTACAAGATGTGCAGGGATAAAGATGGAGCAGAGATTGAGGGAATGGGCAACCGATGACTGGCCCAACTTGAGACCCATCCCATGGGAGAGAGTGAACCCTCGACACTGTTGATGATCCTCTGCTCTGCTTGCAGGCAGGAGCCCAGCAGAACTGTCTTCTGAGAGGCGTCACCCAGCAGCTGATGGAAGCAGATGTGTACATCCACAGCCAAACAATAGGTGGAGCTCAGGGAGTCTTGTGGAGGAGTGGGCTAGAATAAGGCTGGCCCCAGAGAGGAAAAGCAAAAGTTAACCCGGAAACAGAAGTGGTGAGCCTTGAATGCTAGTATATGAACACTATTGCCTAGGCAACAGACAACCACAAAATTAAATAAATAAAGCCTAGGGAAAGGATGTGCATGATTAGAAAGATAAGTAGAAGCCGTATCCATAACCTATTAAAGAGAATTCAGTGTTCGCAGACCCTATTAAAGAGAATTCAGTGTTCGCAGACGAAGGTGGGAATCAGGGGGCAACCCCAGGTGAGAGGTTAATAGAGACAGCACGAGGGGGGAGAACTAGAAATGAACACACACACAAGAGAACATGGAGTTGTACGGATACAGAAGGGGAGGGAAAACCTAGAAACTGCTCTGTGGCATGATGATTCTACTAACTGCCGAGGAAAAATCTAGAGACATTTGGGACAGGACACAGCAGAGACGGTCAGCAGGGACTTGGGTTCAGTAGTGGCCAATGTGTGAGTTGAGTTAATATATTAATGGATACTTATAACAAAGTTGAGTTAAGGTTGTTTGTAACTCAAAAGAATGCGCATTTGATTCCTAATAAAGAAAGTGAATACTTGAATATATAATGTGATGCATTAGTAGTAGAGGTTGAATATGTGTGCATGTTTATGGGAAAATGCTATTTAGGAGATTATCAGACAATTTAAATATATATATATATATATATATATATATATATTTCATTTTGTACTCTAAAAAAACTTGAAAAAAAATAAAACAAAACTTAAGTTGGCTTCCCCATAGAAGAAACATTAAAGAAAGGGAAATAGAAAGATAGTGATGGAAAAGGAAGCCTGAAGCGGTATTTATAACCCACTTATGAAGGAGAGGCAGACTCACAGGCAGGTTCAGAACAATTGGACGACACTCATCACCTTCCTCTTCCCCTCAGACGTAGGACATGGGAACGTCTCCCAGACATAGGCTTCACTGTGAGTTTATACACACAAAGGCCAAGAAGTTAGGACTCGTGTTAGAAATCCAGTGTTCCTGGCTACCTCTGCTTCATTAAGTACCTCCAGAAAGTAGCCCTGAGGCCACAGGCTTAGCTACGGGACACCCATGAGCATACTGGACGAGGAAATAGCTCCCAGCCATCAGGACGATCATTACAGAGAGAACACTGGGAAATAGCAGAACTGAGATGCGGGGACCTACATTTCTACATTCACTTTCCTTGCCCGAGCTCCAAAAGACACAGACAATAGAAAGTGCATGAGCTGGAAGGAGCTAAGAGAAGTGACAGGAATCGCTTAGATGGTTTCCAGGATGGAATATCAGTAAGCTGACTCTATTCGCGTCAAAAGACTAAGCATTTCCTAGTGGTGACAGCAGTGTCCACCTAAGGGCTTTGTTTGTTTTGTTTTGTTTTGTTTTAATAGAAAAAGCCATTGACAAAGTCACTTAAAATCAACTGACTGAAACCCTTAGGAGAAGCAAAAGACAGTGAGAAATTAATTTTGGCATGTGACTATCTAGAAAGACATCCATCGTTTCTATTTTTGGTACTCAGTGAAGTTATCAGCTTACACCTGAATGCCCAAAGACCGTGACTGCAGACTCAAGAAGCCCATGTTAGGAGAGACTTCCCTCTGTGACAGAGGGTAAGTTTGTGAAGACGGGTTTCCTTTCCTGGGATATAGTGAGGTGACTGAACAAACAGAGACTTATTCTATCCAATACCAAACTTGTAAAATGGTAGCAATCAAGACTATGTGCTTTTGTTGTAGAGGTAGACAAACTGCCCAAAGAACAATGCCGTGAGCGCAGAAACAGAGCCAGGCAAACAAAGGCACTTACCATAATACAAATGTACCTACAAGTTAGGGGGAAATAGTTCCAAGACAAGGTTTTATACACACAAGAGTGCATACACGCATGCACATATGCACACACACAGACACACACACACACAGAGAAAGAGAGGGAGAGAAAGAGAGAACTAACTTTACGTGTACCACCACCACCACCACCACCAAAAAAAAAAAAAAAAAAAAAAAATCAATTCTATTGGGGAGATTAAGACAGGGGGATCAAAAGTGTGAGGCCAACCTTGGCTACACAGTGAGACTCAGCCTCAAAGGCAATCAATACCAGATAGACATAAATACCAAGTGTGTGCGCGCGCGCGTGTGTGTGTGTGTGTGTGTGTGTGTGTGTGTGTCTGTGTGTATCACTCTGTGACTGGAAACAAAGATTTTTATAACAAAACCTTAAAGCACAAATAAAAAAGGGAGACTGATTAGCATGACACATTAAAATTATACTAACACACAAAACCACACATACCAGTTGAGAAGCTGTTCGCATGTGAGGCCAGGGTTGGGGGGTAGGGGTGCGCACAGCCTTGTGTGGCTCAGGACTGCGAGGCATTGGCCTCTCTTTACCCAGACCACGTCTCAGAATTGGCTTGCACATTTGAGAGATGACACAGTAGTATCTCTCCCCAGACAAGTGCTAGGCTTAACACCACTTAGTGGGAAAGGGACTGTGCTGCTGACTTTTCCCCCCATTGTTGTAACAAAATACCTGACAAGAAGAATTTATTTTGGCTTAAAGGTGTGAGGGGACAGAGCCCATCGTGGTGGGGAAGCCCTGGCATCAGGCGGAAAAGGCATCCTGGCAGGAAGGAGAGGCCGACAGGTTACACTGAATTCACAGTCAGGAAGCCAAGGGTGAACAGGAAGTGATGCTGAGCTATAAAGACCTGCTTCCTGTGACTGACTTCCTCCGGGAAGGCTGGACTTCCTCAAGGTTCCTCAGCCTTCCCAAACAGGGCCAGCAGCAGACAGAGGCTGGGGTGTTTGAGTACATGAGTCTTTGGGGAACATTCCACATTCAAAGCACAAAAGGGCCACCCTCCCCCAGGTCAGTGTGCTCCTGCATAACTCGGCCCACTGCCTGGCCATGCCCCTGAGGGCAGGAAGCAGCACCATGGCTGCAGTTGATAATATAAGGCTCACGACTGTTTCTGAAGCACAGGTCTCCAGCTTTAGCCCGAGTCGCACATTCAGGCACACTGAGGCCTTGATGCTGTGCTTATTTATCTTGGCATTCATCCCTTGCATGGCGAGGTTTCAGCTGCCCACGTTTTCCAGGCTCTTAGAACTGTACTTCCTACACTCTTGCTTGCATTTGAAAGGATCTACCACCTGTGATTAAATAATTGCATAGGAAGTTGCCTGGATTTTAAGTTGCAGGGCCACATTTTCCCTGAGGATTGGTTAGAAATGGCTCTGTCACCTTCTAGCACTGGGGGAATGCAACTAGGAAGTCTAACATGGCAAAGTTTTTTCCCCAAGTGTCACGAGTTTCTGCCTAGATGCCCACAGACTTGATATTTTTTCCTATCTTTAAATTCCATTAGCATCAAATGTATTTCCGTGCTGAGCACTGAGTACTGACTTCTGAATAGTGTTCTTTCAATCTGTAAATCCAACTTTGACTTTATTTCAATAAAATGTCCTAGAGTTATAAATTCTGAAAGCCTTTTCCTGTTCCATTGGTCATGTTCTCTTCAGAGATACCGAATTATCCTTATTTTGAACTTTCATTATGATTCCATTCTTATCAGTCTCTCTTTTTTTATCATTTACTTTTTTCCATTTCATTTTCAATTTTTTCTTCATACTCCTTAAAGCATTTAGAGCTGTCTTTTATTTTCTTTCTTGCTTTCTAAAAATGTAATATCCATTTCTGTATGGTTTCACATTTTCTTCTTCCAAGCTCTGCTGACGAAGTGTCTATCTCTCTTCTCCCGCTCCTTCTCTTCCTCCCCCTTCCTCCTTTCTTTTCTTCTCCCTTCCCTTTTCTTCTTTCTTTTCCCTCTCTCCTTCCTTCTTCCCCCTCCCCCTCTGATTCTTCCATCTCACACATTTCTTACTTCTCTGTAGCTTCTTTTTGAACACTTACTTTTCCAGACACATTATATCATCTTTAATCTCATTTCATGAAAAACCTTTATCAATGTTTCTGGGATGTGCTCTGTATCCAGCCTTTGGTTTTCATATTCATTTTATGGCATCTTTGCAGACATCCTATACTCTTCATTATATGCTAATTTTTATTAATCATGGTAGGGGAGATTCTTTAAAACAGGAGTCTACCACGTGCAAGCCAAGCTTGAATTACCACTCATTTGTATAAATCAAGCTTTACTGGCACATAGCCACACACGTTCTAATTTATTCTCTGTGACTGGTTTCATGCTGTAGAGGCAGAGTTGAGTAACATACCAGAGATTACATCACCAGGAAAATCTAAGGTGCTACAGAAAAAAGCTGCTAGCTCCTGGTTCGGGAAATCGACTCAGTTCTGCTCACTGGTTACTACTGACAGAAGTGTGTAGCTTTACTGAAGTAACTTTCTCTCTCAGAGAGATATAAGTGAGTTCTCTCCAATGCAAAAGGCAACCTAGCAGTCCAGTTTGTGGCCTTGATTTGTCTCTAACAAGCTTTGTTACAGCCTCAAAATCCTATTTGTCTTCTCAAATACTTCTCATACCTGTTTTAACAAGGTATTGGTTCCCTCCTGAACTAAGCTTAAGTGAACCTGCATTTATTTAATATGCTCAATGAATTATTCTTTTTCTTATAAAATTAAAACAGGTTTAGACTAGGAACCTAACTTATTTTATATTTCGCCCCAAATTGCCAACATCTTCAAAATAACCTATCATTCTCTAGCCCTGTTTAGGTGGATCAAAAGCAAAATGACTGATTAACTAGAGAATAGAATTTGTATATTGACCAAAGGCCACAGATACAACTGTACAAAAAGTAACCAAACATTTTTTTTTCTATAAGTCAACTGACTCTCTTCTTGAGCCTCAATTCTGCTTATTTTGACAGGAAACAAAAGAGAATACCACAGTTAAAGGCAGCCATATCAGGTTTTCTCCGTAATGTAGATTTAAACTCAGACCTGGAAATGTTGGCATGTGACCTGCGACCTTCTGGGGTGCTCTGGAGAGAAACCGCTGCTCTAGATTTCCTTCTTGCTCACAGGGAGTGTGACCCTTCCCTGGTCCCGGCACAGTCCTCCCTGGTCCCGGCACAGTCCTCCCTGGTCCCACAGTCCAGGATGTAGGCCCCACCTCCTCCAGCCTGACCAGGAAGAAGCCTGCTTCAGGTGCCAGGCTTCCGTGTTAGCATCTGTGAGGTGCACGGGGCGGGGGGGGGGGCACATCTGTCTTTTGTGCTTCTTGGAGGCTTTACAAAGCCTCTAGGGCACTCACTGCCTCCTGCCTTCCACTAACATCGACAGCTCTCTGCCCTTTCCTGATCATGTGCCTGGAGACACTTCTAGCCATCATCTCTACTGCCCCCTCCACCAGCACTAAATAGGGAGCGACCTGAGGAAGACCTGGGGACGTGGGACATGTGAGGAAGACTCACTACACACATATCACCCTCTTCCAGTCTCACTGGCTCGAGCAGGGTCTTCTGGGGCTTCATCTGTTCTTTTCCTATTCTCTTGCTTTTTTTATTCTTTAATTATGATTCATTTAGCCTTAGATTAGAAAATCCTGGATCTTTCCAATCAAAATGTTTAGTGTTTTGCCATTGTTGTTGTTTATGTGTGTGTACGTGTGTGTGTGTGTGTGTGTGTGTGCATGTGCATGTGCACGCACACGCA
>NW_026593186.1:0-6348 GCF_907164565.1 Psammomys obesus | reverse complement strand
GGCCTATTTTTGGTGTGTGTGTGTGTGTGTGTGTGTGTGTGTGTGTGTGCGCGCGCGTCCAGAAATACATCCTTCCCAACACTGGGGTTCCAGGCTACCTCTTCATACGTGCTGCTGACCATCTAAACCCAGGCCCTCGTGACAAATGCCTTTCTAACTGACCGATCTCCTCAGCTCATACGCTTCTTTTAAGCCAGACATTTTTTTTAAGGGAAAAAAAAATGTTTTTCATCAGAAAGCGAAATATATTCATCACAGAGAATTTGCAGCACGCCAAGAAAAAGAGAAACAAATCACCTGTGGTTCTCTGAACCTTTCCAAGCATTTTCTCGCCTTCCTTTCCCTGCAGACTGTTCTGTAAGCCGGTGAGATCATCCTCGAGACACAGTGTGGTTTCCTGCTTTCTCCTGCTTAGGATAGAGCAAGCCCTCCCTCGATGGCGTAAATGCACTTTTAACAGCTACCCTGTGATTTATCTAGGCAAACTGGTCTACAGTGCCCCACATCCGTAAAGTTCCAAGCAATGCTCTTCCACGTCAAAGACACGGATGTTTAATTCATAGGCTCGACGGCCACAAGGCAGTGGTACCCAGCAGATGCTGACATTTTTGAGCTTGCAGGTGCCCGTCCCGTCTTCTGCAATCCCACTACCATTTTTCTGATGATCTGGGTTGGGAGCTGGGGAAGTGTCTGACAGTCACAATCAGAAAGCCAAGGCTTTCTTAGGGAATAGGGTCTCAGGCTGGGCCCAAACCTCCAGGGAAAGATCAGTGCAAACCTGTATGCTCATTTTCTCCTTTCTGGCCTACTTTGAATAAAGCCCCAGGGCAGATGGGTTTCCTGAGTTATCAAGACTTTAAATATCTGCCTGGGGCTTCCCAATCTAGATTCCATAAATATTTTCCTTCCTATTCTTCTGCCAAGATATGGGCATTTTGGAAGGACAAAGGAAACAAAGGAAAGGGCCTTCTTAGTGAGGGGAAATGGAAGACAGAATTCATGAGCCCCTTCTCTCCAAATATGGAGAAGGGGCTGCCAGGTCAGTGGCCACTGCCCTGTCTCTTTCAGTGCAAGGAGGGCTTGCTCTTGTCTGCATCCTCGCTCACTGTGTCCCTCAGTGATCCTACTGGCTCCTTCCCAAGTGTCTTGAGCTTGTCTCAATCACTGATCACTTCTGGACAGGCCCTGAATCCTGTCCAGCTGCCCATTCCCAGAGAAGGCACCATGCCTCCATTGCTCTCAACAGTCCTACTGGCCAGGGTTGATGTCTGTCCAGTAAACTGTTAGAGGTGGGGCCAGTCCTTATCCAATGACTATTAGCCCCAGTGAGCTCTACTAACCTGTTTTGGGGTCCTCAACCCTTCTTATTGGCCTAGATCCTTACAGTAACCTCTCTTAGCATCTGTCACTTCCAGCCAGCCTCATCCACACTCATTAGTTCCGTGTAGTTGCTGGAACAATGGCAGCCTTGGAAGTACTGGTATCTTTACGGGTGGCCAAACAATTGTCACCAGGTGGTATAGGACTGGAACATGAACAGGCCCATGCTTATGCTCATGAGTCCAGCTCTGGCCTTTCCTTCCTCCCCTCTGGCCAGGGTTGATGCCTTTCCAATACACTTTGCTTGTGAAGCCAGTCCTTACCCAACAACTGTTGGCCCCAGTGAGCCCTCTTGTGGAACTCTCAGCCCTTCTTATTGCCCAACACAGAATGAGACCTATGTTTTTACTCTCCTGTGTAGCCACGTCTAAAAGATGATAGAAGAAAAGCCAGGTGTGGTGCACACTTGTAACACCAGCACCCCTAGAGGTTAGGGTCAGAGGATTGGGGGTTTGAGGTCAGCCTTGATTACATTGTTACTTCAAGGAAGATTCTGACTTTAAAAGAAGAAGAAAGCTAGAGCAAGGTAGAGTTAGAAGCTTTCTTAAATATTATAAGGGGGTTCCTCGGGATTGTTCTGTTAGGGAAGCATCTCACAATTATAGTCAAACAATTTTTTTTCTTATTGATCCTCCCAATAGCCCTGTGGGATAGAGGAAGGAAGAGGCTAAGTATATTTCTCAAGTTGGCCCAGCCGCTTGGTAACTGGGTAGGACTAAAAGCAATATTTGTTGTTTTCAAGCTTGGTAATTTTGCCTTTACTCAGTCACTGGAGTTTCAGAGAAAGCTGCAGTCCAGAGAAGGGAAGAGGCCATTTAAGGTCACACAGCATGTCAGCTGAGCGAGGCTAGGACTGGATCCAACTCCTCCAATTCCTTGGTTCTGCTCCATCAAAAAAAAAAAAAAAAAAAAAAGAGTACAAATAGATTGGGAAAATGCCCATTGTAGCATGAGGTTCCTTTTAGCTCTGGGATGCAAAGCAGTTCCTTTGAAACCTTACAGTGGGGTGAGTCCCACAGCACTGGTGAGGCAGGCCAGGAAGCCCAGAGCTGGAAGTCAATGACAGTGGGCAGCAGGCAGACACCAGACATCAGTGCACAGGACTGGGCTGAGGAATGCACCCAGCAATGCTCACTGCAGATGTCCTCACTCCATCCCAGCAGGCACAGACAACCAAAAGGGGGCCTCAGGGTGCAGCTGGGATGTCACTGCTCCTATGAAAGGCAGGGCCCCACTCACCTAGCGACTATACAAATATAGTCCTGGTCAAAATGGAGTGGTAAGAGGAAAGGAGGTGTTTGTTCTGTCTGATCTCCTGCTGGTTGGGCAGTGCTGGTGATTAAACCCAAGTCCTCCTGCAGTCTATGGAAGTACTTCACTGGGCTATAGCCCCAGACCTTCTTTTAGTCATTTATTTTGAGACATTCTCACTAAATTGCCTAGGCTAGCCTCCAGCTTACTCTGAAGCCAAGGCTGGCCTTGAACTGATTATGCTTTTTGCCTGAGCAGTCTGAGCAGCTGGGATTAATGGGTTTACACCAAACCCAGCTTCTCTTTGGATTCCCTACCTGGGCCTGGGCAAACCATGAGGAAGGGTCATGTGACCAGGACTGGCTGGCTGGCTTGCAAGCCTCTAGGTCTCCTATCCTGTTCCATTATCTAGCTCTTCCACTGGCTAAGCCTAGACTTAGGCTTGTCAGTCAGTTAGACTTCTGTCTGGCTTACTCCATAAGCTTCAACACAAGCTGCCCTCCCAGCTCTAGCTTATATTTGGCAATATGACAAAGTTTTCTGTATATCACCCCAAGACATCTTTTACCTTTTTAGGGAGCAGGAGCTATGTCTCTGGAGGAAGAACTGGAAGTCTATGTCAAGTGCAGCGTATGGAGGACATTTGTTTAGTAGGAAGAGAAGTGAGGGGTGCATCATCCCCTCCCTCCTCTTCATTGTGTCCCCACCCTGCCCCTCCTTCAAGCAATTAAATGGAATCCATCCATGCACTGAACTGGGGAAAGCATAGACAAGGAAAACACAGCTACATCACTCAGAAAGCGTGGAGCTGTGAGGGGGAATACAGCTATTTGCCAAATGCAAATAATCACGATACAAGAGACACTGCAAAGGACTGTGCACATTAAAGAAACCCTATGGGGCGCTGAACTAGTCTGTGTGTCCAGAGAAGCCTGATATTTGAAGGGGAATGGAGTTTGGTGAGATCTCACTGCAAGGCACCTGCCATGCATGTGAAAACACTGAGTTCTCTCTTCCTGGAAGAACAACATGAACTATAGAGCAGGAGGGCTGATATGCAAGGAGGCTGGTGAGGGAGGGGAGGGAAGGATCATAGGCCTTGAGGTCAGGCTGCGCAGACCACCTGAGTGTGGCAAAGAGCCCTGTGTTCATCCTGGGCAAGAGATAGACTGGCTGAAATCGCCAGGTGACTCACATGGAGAATTTTCTCAGAGGCTGGCTACAAGCAACCAAGCATCCAGGGACCCCCCACCCCTGACACACACACACACACACACACACACACACACACACACACACACACACCTCACGAAAGCCAGGCAGGGGTTCTTCTGGATTTTTCAGCTACTGGGCTCTTAGAATAAAAGCAGCAGGCTGACCCCATCCCAGATGGAACCTGGCAGGATAGGCACAGGGCAGGAACAGGAACACAGAGAATAAAAACACTGCAAGGGAAGTGGACAAGCAGGGCCCCAGGGGCTCCTCACTGCAAAGGAACCCCACTCTAACTATCACAGCACCACAGAGCCTAAGGAGCTCATCCTTAAAGGGCCCCAAGTGAAAGACTAATAGGGACCTGGTATACACTCAGCATCAGACTAGGAGACACAGCTATGGCCAAGGGTGGTGGGTTGCAGGAGTTGAGGGCTACAGCCATTGGGACCAAGAGGCTGGGGAAACAATGGTGGTCAGAGGGCAGCCAACCCACAGACCAGAGTTGTTTCTCTGTGTGTAAGGCAGAGGGGAGGGGGAAAGTTGAGAAGGTAGAAAGGGGTGGGAGGCAGTACCCTGAGGGAACAGCCTCTGCTCATGCCTAGGACAGAAGAGAGTTTATTAACAGCTGTAAGGTGGAGCAAGAGGCTAGAGGGCCAGGCCAGACCAACATGCTTCTGTAATACTAATTAATGTCCCCTCCATAAGCCAACAGAAGTCTGCAGAGTTGTCCATTTGATTGCCTGTGCCATATTGGGTACCGGGCATCTGGATAGAGTATTTACACAGAGAATTAGACTCACTAATACTGCCACATGGTTGCCCTGTATTGCAAAATAAGTTACAAAGAAAAAAAAATTTAATGGATCTATTTACAGTTGGGTCAAACCAGGGTGGGGATGTCTAATTTCCATGCTCCTCCGTCTTGGCTAGACATGCTAATTCCACAAGTGAGAGAAGGATGATAGTCTGATGGCTGAAGGGCCAGAGTACAGAGTCAATGTTTTTAGCCAAGGCAGCTTCTAAAGCCCTGGATCATTACAAAAAGCAGAAGACAGAGATGGCCCTGACGATATAACCAAGGTGCTCATTTGGGCAGGACTGCCAGGAAGTAGGGAAATGCAAATGATTCCATGAGCAGATGAGGAAGGGCTAGACCAACATTTCAGGGGTGGACAGGAGGTGGCAGACCTCAGCTGACACAGAAAGATGGGACATGAATGCTCCACAGGCAGGAACTGGAAGCAGAGCCTCACTGCTCACTGGCTCTCAGTTCTTAGCCAGGGGCCCAATCCCTTTTGTATCCAAATAAACCATCCTACCTACAGCTGAAATGTGTCAGGACCTTTGGAGATCCTCAGAGGACAGACCTAATTCACAGCAGACACTCACTTCCAGAGAAGCACAAGGTCTTTCAACAGCAAGGGGAAGAGATGGGTGTGTGTGTGTGTGTGTGTGTGTGTGTGTGTGTGTGTGTGTGTAGGGGGTGAGAATAGTGCTTGGGGCTCCAGCTCTCAGATTCCTTTTCAGAGTCTATTTTTTTCCTTTTAGGTAACTTGAATGTAAACAAGATGTAGGAATGGATGGAGGACAAAGAGGCCACAGATGAGTGAGTGGCAGGTCATTGCTCAGTGGCAATCACTATGGAAACAAGTGGCAGAGATAGACTGAGGGCCTGAAGTCAGGGGTCAAGCTTTTTTTTTTTTTTACTCTTGGCTTCACGTTTTATCAGAAGATGGTTTCTGATGATAAGATGTAATTCCCGTCAGATAGCAGGAATGGGGGGGGGAGCAGGGGAAAAGCTTGGCTTCATCAGCAGAGTACCAGAAAACGGCTGCTGCTCCCATTGCAGAAACCATGCCTCATGCCGCAGGGCTGACCTGTAAGCACCACAGAGGTCCTCTGGCTGGCTCATGTAGACCCTAGATGCTCCCACTGCTAATTGGACATTGTCATCCTGAATGCACTGCCTTCCCTCCAAGTACCAGGATGCCAACTTTGTGACAGATCTGACGAGATATAAAAACTCCAACCTGTTAATTTTCCAAGTAAAATTCCTAATCTCGTGAAAGAGGCTGTATCGGTCTTATCAGACCCATTTACACAAGCAAATGCTCAGGTTAATGAATGCACCGGAGAGTCCACAGTAAGGAAATGATGGAAGGGAACTTGTGAATCTCAGAGCACGGTCTTATTTCATCATCAGCTCCAAAGGGCTGGGGAAGAGGAGGAGAGTGCTTGGCATTGCTCTGCAGAACCACAGAGTGAGGATAGAAACCACCACCTCTGCACATATTCTCATGCTCCACTTCAGTGTGTGTGTGTGTGTGTGTGTGTGTGTGTGCACGTAGGTTAGAGGATACCTTGCAAAACATTTCCCAGAGGCTGCTCACCTTGTTTTATGTTTCAATTATTATGTCTTTGGGTATTTTGCCTACATTTACAGCTGTGAACTATATGTGTGTGTGTGTGTGTGTGTGTGTGTGTGTGTGTGTGTGTGTGTGT
>NW_026593185.1:0-1736 GCF_907164565.1 Psammomys obesus | reverse complement strand
GTGAGTGTGTGTACTTGTGTGTGAGTATGTGGGTGTGTGCGTGTGTGTTTGCAGATGTGTGTGTGTGGATGTGTGTGTGCACGCACGCATGTGGACATGCACCATGTGCAGGTGCCTGTGTGGAGGGCAAGGACAGCTCGGTGGAGCCCGTTCTCTTCATCTTTCCTTGAGCTCCAGAGATTGGGCTCAAATGTGGTCACAGGCTGAGCCACCTGGCCAGCCCTCTTTTCTCTCTTGAGGCAGGGCCTCGTGTAGCTCTGGAGAGACTCACCCTCACTGCGTAGCTGCCGGTGCTCGTGAACAGTTGATATTCCCTGCCTTCACCCCCTGGGGGCGGGATCGCAGGCGTGACCTTCAGCCCTGAGGGCGGGATCGCAGGCGTGACCTTCACCCCCTGACCTTCAGCCCTGGGGGCGGGATCGCAGGCCACCACAGCAGCGTGCAGTTCTAGGACTGATTCAGGATTGCATGCACGATGGATGAGCACCCTCCTGACTGGCTGATGTCTCTTTTCTTGGTTTTGAATTCACTGTGGTTGAAAATGAGCCTGAGCTCCCAATCTTCCCGCTTCTGTCTCCCAAGTGCTGAGATACAGGCGCAACGCGTAGTTGACCTTTCTTTCCATCATCCACGTGTTCCGGGGTGAGCATGGTGAGCAGGACCTCCCTGTGGACCCAGGAGGAACTCAGAAGGGTGCCTCCTACTGCAGGGACCAGTGGCTTACCAATAATGACCATGCAAGGCAGAGAGGCAGGGGCTGGTGCAGCCTGGGGAGCACCTGCAGCTGCTGGCCATGCCCAAGCCAGATGTTAGACTAGCCGGGAACCTCTGTGGAATGGATGGGAGTCTGGGGGCTGCAGCATTACCAGAGCAGAGCTGTGTCTTTGAGGAACTCAGAGGGGCTTAGTCTGAAGTGAGACAGAGTGGAGAGAGTGTCAGCAGAGCAGCCCTGAGGACGACAGAGCTCACAGAAGGGGGAGTGCCCAGCCTGGCCTCGGAGACTGGGATGGCTGGAAGGGCAGGGGTCAGAGCCAGGTGAACCAAGGCAGTGAGTGCACTGCTCAGAAGTGGCAAGAGGAAGGGAAAGCAGAAAATAACCCCCAGAGGATGTTTGGGGTGAGGTCACAGGCTTTTTGGATGCCAGCCTGAGCATGTACTTTCTGGTCCAGGCAATGGGGACCATGGGAGAAAAGCTTAAGTGGGAGAATATAATAGGATTTGAGACTTGAAAGATGCAAGAATAGCTGGGGAGTTCCGCTGAGGCTTCCGAAGGGTTCAGGTGGAAGTGAGGAAGCAGGGCCTTAGTATAGGCCGGGGCAGGGGCCTGGAGAAGCAGGAGGGGAGAAAAGCAAAGGGCCGCTGTGAAGCGTCACTGGCGGTCTTCTGAGCCTTCGCCCACACTGTCGCTTAGCCTGCAGCAGTCTCTGTCTCTCTGACTCTCTGCCTGTCTCTGTCTCTGTCTCTCTTTGCCTTCAGGGCCCCCAGTGGAGCTGTCAGACCCCAAGACCTGCCCACCAGGTCACTTCCCCCCTGGGACTTCTGTTGGCTGTGGTCACCTCAGGGAATGAAGACTTGGAGAAGTGAAACTGGCCGTGAGTGTGTGCATGTATGTGTGTGCATGTATGTGTGTGCATGTATGTGTGTGTATGTGCATATGTATGTGCGTGTGTGTGTGTGTATGTTCGTGTATGTGTGTGTATGTTCGTGTATGTGTGTGTGTGTATGTATGTGCGTGT
>NW_026593184.1:0-11159 GCF_907164565.1 Psammomys obesus | reverse complement strand
CTGTAAATAATAAATGATAGTTGTTAAAATTAAAAAAAAAAAAAAAAAGAAACTTTAAAAAAATCTTTTCCAGACCAGAATATTCATTTTAAATATCTTTTGTTTGCCAGGGCAAAGCTAGAAAAATGGTTCAGAGGTTAAAAACTTGTGCAGCTCTTACAGAGAACTCAAGTGTCACTCCCATTACCCAAAAGGCAGCTCAGATCGTAATTCCAGTTCTTTGGGATCTGACCTCTTCTTACATTTTTGCTAGACAAGCTCATGGTACACATACAAATACACAGACAAAGTACTCATGTACATAAATAAATCTCCCCTCCTTCCCCCACTCCCTGCCACCAACAGTGCTTCTCTGTGTAGCCCTGGCTGTCCTGGAACTCTTTCTGTAATCCAGGCTGGCCTCGAACTCAGAGATCCACCTGCCTCTGTCTTCCAGGTGCTGGGATTAAAAGCATGCACAACCACCATCTGGCTAATAAATCATTTTTAGGGATACACAAGAGACCCTGTCTCATAAAACAAGCAAAAAAAACCCCTTTTTTACAATTTAAGTATCTTGCCAAATCATGGTGGCACACGCCTTTAATCCCAGCACTCAGGAGGCAGAGGCAGGTGGATCTTTGTGGATTTGTAGCCAACCTTGCCTACAGAGCAAGTTCCAGGACAGGCAGGACTACACAGAGAAACCCTATCTCAATAATAATAATAATAATAATAATAATAATAATAATAATAATAATAAAGGATCTTTTATTCTTTTTGGTTTGGTTTGGTTTGGTTTAGTTTGTTGTTTGTTTTAAGGCAGCACTGAAGAGTTAACTCAGGGCTTCCTGTCTGCTAGACAAGTGTTCTAACAACTGAGTTACACCCCCAACCCTATTTAAAAGTATACTGAAGCAAGACACAGCCATAATTCATAATCAAAGTATGACGGCTTATAGTGAAAAACAAAAATGCTGCATAGTAGCCCATTCTCATTTGTAAATCCTTGCCGTGGCCCAGCGTTTCTCATTTCATGAGTGTATTCTTGTATTAATTACCTCATTTCTCTAAGGCATACACTTGAATGCATTGAGAAGCTCAGTCGAGGGGTTCTGTCAGCAAGTCTGATGACCTGAGTTTGATCCCTGGGACCCATATGACAGAAAGAGAGAATCAAAGTTTACAAGTTGTCCTCTGACCACCACATACATGTGTATCTCCCTCCCACATACTCGTAAAGTAAGTAAGTAAGTAAGTAAATAAATAAATAAATAAATAAATAAATAAATAAATAAATAAGGCGAAGTTCTATGATCATTTTCTCAGGCATCCGTTTAGACCTCGTGTTCATTGCTGCTGCGATCAGTAGATTTAAATGTCTTATATTACCTTCCATCTTTCATTTCCCTAAATTCGATTATCATATTTAATTATTTCATTAAATTTGTTTCTATACTATTTTGACTTTATAAATTTGGACTAGGAGAGCCAATTATTGTACTGTATCGTAATTACATTTATTCTGTATACGAATTTGTCTTTGGCTTGCAGTTTCCAATTATATATATACATATTTTTTTTGGCAGTACCTTAAATATAATTATCTCTTTTACTTCACTACTCTGCCCAGAGTAGTGTGATCCTATTAAGGCATCTTTTTCTTAGGCTCCTTCTTCCTGGAACCCACTATATTACCTAGTCTGGGCTGATTGACAGATCCATGCTTACTATATGGTCAGCTCCTAGGATTTTCTTTAGCTGCTTCTCCTATCCTGAGACCTGTAGGTATAAGGTTATTGCAAATGCTGATTTTTGTACCCCTCATATCTGGTTGCAATCCTTGTTTTGAGAATCTCTTGTCTCAGTATTGTGTAAACGATGATCCCCAGTTGTCCCCTGATATGCCAATAAAGCAGCTTATACCCAGTGGCTGAGCAGGGGAGAGAATAGGGCTGACTTCCTGCCAACCAGGGGAGGAAGAGTTAGAAGTAGGGGATTCAGTCGCCAGGAGAGGTCCAGGTGATCTCAGAAGAGGAGTTAGAGCAAGTAAAGCTACAAAGTACAAGTATCTCTGAGAAAACCAGATTAGCTTAGAATGTTAAGAGTAGAGTAATAACTGCTCAGTTATTGTGTTATAAAGCTTATTATTAAACAAATATAAAGGTCTTAATTATTTGTGTGATAGCCAGGTTAAGAGAGAAACTGAGAAATGAACAGATTTTATAAAAATAACTTTAACAGGGAATAGTATGTCCTAGATATAAAGTTTAAATCTTTTTTTTTAATATGTTTATTTGCTGGAGAACACTGGCATATAAATTCTGATAAGGATGTTCAGGTAAATCTTGAGTATGTAAATATGAAAAGGTTTTTGTTATTTATTTGTGTTTAAATTGAACCCAGGGCTTGCATGTGATAGGCAAGTGCTCTACCTCAGGACTACACCCAAGTTTCTGTTGTTAAACACCTATAAATAATACCAATCTAGCAGGGATAAGGTTTTATGTTTAGAAGTGAAGAGATGGCTTAGCAGTTAAAAGCAGTAGCTGTTCTTTCAGAGGACCCAAGTTTGAGTCCCAACCTACATGAAGGCTCACTACTGTCTGTAACTCCAATTCCAAGGGATCTGACACTGTCTTCTGGCCTCCAAGAGCACCAGGCACAAACAGACAGGGTACACAGATACATGAAGGACAAACGCCCATACACATAGCATACAAATAAATATTAAAATTTGAAAATTAGGCCAGGTGAAGTGGCACATGCCTTTAAGATAAGCACTCAGAGGCAGAAACAGGCAGACTGCTGAGTTTCAGGCCAGCCTAGTCTACATAGTGAGTCCCAGGACAGCCACATAGTGAGACCCTGTCTCTAAAGAACCAAAACCACACAAACAAACATACAAACATATATGGTTTAAAATAAAATAATTGTGGTGGAGATATGGTTAAGCACTTAAGAGCAGTTGATATTTTCCAGAAGACCGTTCAGTCCGGCACCTGTGTCAGCCAGCGCCTGTAACTCCAGCTCCAGGGCTCCACATTGAATCTCAGGCATCTAAAACAGCACAGGTGCCCTTAAACACTTGAGCCATCTCTCCAGGCCCCTTTATTCTTTATTTTGAGACAGAGACTATATAGCCCTGGCTGTCCTAGAACTTCTGTGTAGACCAGACTGGCCTCAAACTCATTGATCCTACAAGTTCACTAAATCATTTATTTTATATAGAGATCTGCCTACTTCTGTGTCTCAGCCTCTGCCTCTGCCTCTGCCTCTCTGCCTCTCAGCCTCTCAGCCTCTGCCTCTACCTCTACCTCAGTCTCTGCCTCTGCCTCTCTGCCTCTCTGCCTCCCTGCCTCTCAGCCTCTGCCTCTACCTCAGCCTCTGCCTCTGCCTCTGCCTCTGCCTCTACCTCAGTCTCTGCCTCTCAGCCTCTCAGCCTCTCAGCCTCTGACTCTACCTCAGCCTCTGCCTCTACCTCAGCCTCTGCCTCTGCCTCTCAGCCTCTGCCTTTGCCTTTTCGATGTTGGAATTAAAAGCTGTGTTACCACAATCAGGTAAAAACATTACTTTTTATATTTTAAAATTGTAATATTCCTTAGTGTATATGTCTTTGTTGTTAAATTCATGTGCTTGTGCTCAGAATGAATTTTGTGCCCCTGGGAACACAGTTCTGTGGTTTAACAAGTGCTTAGAACAGAAAAGCCCTGTATTCAGTATCCAACACCCAATGAAAAACTGGCATTTGAGTCAACTGTGATGGTTCATGCCTGCAATCGTAGCTCTTCAGAGGCAGAGGCAGGCATGTGTACTTCTGAGTTCATGGATAGTTTGAGGTACATAGCTCCAGGACAACCATAACTACAAAGTGAGACTCTAATTAGTTAATTGCTTGACTGCTTGCTTGCTTGCTTGCTTGCTTGCTTGATTGATTGATTGATTTAAATAAGTTGAAAGGAACTGACAAGATAGCTTAGTGGGTAAAGATGCTTGCTACACATTCCTGGCAAATTAACTTAAATCCCTGGATCCCATGTAAAGGTGGAAGAACAGAAACAGTTATACAAAGATATCCTGTGACTCATGCCATGACACATATACATATATAGACACACACACATGCCCACTTCTACACACAGTAATAAAGAATTTTTAAAAATGACAACATGGCAATACATACCTTTACTATCAGCCCTTGAGAGACAGAGGCAGGAGGATCTCTGGGAGTTTCAGGCCAGCCTGCTCTACTGAACTAGAGTTCCTGGCAGTTAGGGTTGTGTAGCAAGACCCTGTTTCAAATGCTTTCAAAATCAATTGATTTGTTTATATTGATTGTACAAGCTCACTAAGCTTTATTTAAATAATACATGTTAAATAATACATAATAAATCAATAAATTTGTATTAATATGATGTATTAATGAAGTTTTTCCAGTTAGCCTCGGTACAGACTTGCAGGGTGGGGTAACACCCTGGTCTTCCCCATTCCCAGAGACAAACATACTGTTGTGGAGCTCTGTCCTGTAGGCACATGGCTGTCACCACTTTGAAATAAAAGAACTGTGAAGTTCCCGAATGAGACTCTCACAGGATGGGCCCACTAACATTTCCTCACTGAAGCTGGCAAGGGCTCACAAGACACAGCAAGACAAATGAGATGTCCCACGAGGCCTCTCCCTCTTCAAGGAGACTTTTTAGTGGTGTAGCCACCCATAAGTTGCCCATGTCCCTGCAAGTCACCACAGAGGCTATTTGGCCACCATGTCTTGGACAGAATTGTCCCTTTACTCTGACATTGGTGCCTGTCCAGGATGAACATATCTGTTCATGTCTGTCTAAGAAAAACAAAAGTGCTGCCATGGACTGTGGTTCTTGCTCCATTCTTAGAAGGGTAGGTTTTGATGTTTCAGTATTATGGCTCATACTGTTTTCATAAGTGCCTGTTAACTGGTTTAGGATGTTTCTGTCTTTTCCTAGTTTGTTATCTATATTTATATAGACTAGTGATATAACCAAGAGACACATCAATATTAGGTAAATAAAATCACTAATCTACAATGCATTGCAAAATTTTAAAATTACATTATCTATTTATGTGGGTGTGGAGGTCAGAGAGAAACTGTTGGCTGTCTGTTCTCTCTTCCTGCCATGTGAGTTGTTGAAATCAACTGAACAGCTCACTGGTATTTTATTTTGGTTTGGTTTGGTTTTAGGTAGAAGTTCGCTATGCTGCTCAATCTGACCTCAAATTCCAGATGCTTTTGTCCCTTACTCCTTAACCTGGGGTTACAAATGTGTACTACCATACCTAGACTTCAGGCATATTTTTATAATATTTCTAAGTCCATACGTCCAGCCGTTATTTCTTACCAGAAGCTCATTTGCATGTGCAGGTTTTGTTTAATAAACACTGACTACGTGCCTGCTTTCAGCTGAAGACGCCTCCAGAACCTGAGGCCCATGGGTGAACCAGACAGGCCACGTCTCTACTCTCGGGGCACTGGCAGCTAACGGAGGGGTTCCTCAGAACAGAAGTGAACAAGCAAACATGTTAAATGTTGGTGGTGGCACACGCCTTTAATCCCAGCATTTGGCAACCAGAGGCAGGCAGATCTCTGTGAGTGGAAAGCCAGAGCAAGTTCCAGGCCTACATAGCGAGACCCTGTCTCAAAACCAAAACAAAACAAATGATGAATGTGTCACTTTGAGTTACCTGAACTGAGATAATGGACATGAATAGCACAAGTGCACATTAGAAGAGAGGTCTCTCTGTGAGGCAGTGGTGGTGCACACCTTTAATCTCAGCACTCCAGAAGCAGAGGCTGGTGGATCTTTGTGAGTTCGAGACCAGCCTGGTCTATATAGTAAGTTCCAGTACAGCCAGGACTACACAGAGAAACCCTGTCTCTAAAAAGGGGTCTCTTCTAGATAAGGTAATCAAGGGAGGGCACTCTGAGGACATTGATCCTGGGCTTAGTTTATAAACAAGAAGTAGCATTTGAAGAGTTTAATAAAGAACATTCCAGAAACAGGAAATAGCAACTGTGAAGATTCTGAGGTGTTTCAGAGCTCAGTTTATCCAGATTTTTAAAAAGGCTAGCAGAGTAGGCAGCTCCTCTGGTGCAGTGAACAAGAGGCTCTGAGCTGGGGCTACAAGCAGAGACCAGTTCACACGGAGTGTGTGGAATCCATGAAGCAGGAAGTTCTGGGAGGAACATGTTCTGTTTTACACTATATACATCACATTATATATAAAATATATACTGTGTAATTATTTTATTAAATAATTAATAAATATTTATACTTCAGCCCCGGTCCTTTAGGGGATTTACCCACCATGGAGATGCCCCATCCAGTACCCTGGCTTAACATCTACTTGATGTCCTCTCTTCTTCACGCTTCCCCACCAACCAGCTGCCCCACAAGACGGTCTCAGCAGCCATAACCACACCACACTATATAATATATACAATATATTATATAGCCATCATTATTATTTTGGCTCTTTTAGACAAGTTCTGACAGTGTGTCTCTGACTGGCCTGGAACTCACTATGTAGACTGGAGTGCTCGCACACTCTCAGAGACATTGCTTCCTTCTGCCTCTTGAGGGCTGGGATGCTCTTGAGTACTATGCATACCACTACACTGTACTCTTATTTTGTTTATTAAGAAAAAAGGAGGAGGAAGGAAGGAAGGAAGGAAGGAAGGAAGGAAGGAAGGAAGGAAGGAAGGAAGGAAGGAGGAAGGAAAGAAAGAAAGAAAGAAAGAAAGAAAGAAAGAAAGAAAGAAAGAAAAAAGGAAGGAAGGAAAAAGAAGGAAGACCAAGCTGAGGCTATGAAGCACTCAGACATTCAGAGATCAGAAAGATGAGCCAGCAATGGTGGCCGAGAAAAATCTGCAAGAGAACAAAGTCCAGTGTATAGCAGGTATCACAAAAGTCAAGGCAGGAGAAGGCTTCTCGAAAGGAAAGATCGGTGACCTGCACACGCCCTGAGAGATGGAGGAAACTGAGCTTTGGAAGTGTATACTGAGTGTAGAACGTGAGAGGTTACTTTTTACCATAACGGAAGGGTTGGACTAACCCTAAACTGCTAAAGGCTGAGCAGAGTGGGCTAGGCCGAAGGTAAGTCAAGGCAATGGTGACCTCAGTACTGACTGACTGCTTCGGTGAGGCTTACGTCATGAGCGGGAAATGCAAACAACAGAACTAGTGGAAGTCTTGAGGGTGTGTTTACCGGTAATCCTCCGTACATGACTGCTCAGCAGCAGCCATGGCTGACAACTTTATTAAGGTTAAGGGTCAGCCAGACAAGTAAAATGGGGTGAGAGGAGCAGATAAGCAAATTTTTGTGGATTTGTTGGGTAGAGGGTTATAGTAGTGAACTAAACTAGGAAGAGAAAAAAGCAAAAAGAAAAAGATCCCTCTTTTTCTTTTCCCTCTAGGTGGTGGATAATGAAAAATTGGTGCAGATAATAGGGACTTGCTGTGGGAGATCTGTGAACATTCAGGTGGTCTAGAAGGGCAGGAAACGGTGGTTAGAATAGGCGGCTTGAAATAGGGTGTGGTGTGGTTATGGCTAACGAGATTGTCTTGGGGGGAGGCTGGTTGGTGGCATGAGGAAGGCAGGACGTCAGGTAGGTGTTAGACGGTGCTGGATGGGTCATCGCCATGGGCCTCTAGCTCACAGAGGTCCTCTGCTCGGACTAAAGGTGTGTGCCACTGCACCCAGCTCCAAGGACTCTTTTCAGTCCAAACCTGAATGGCCTCTACTACCTCACGAGGAGTCTGCTGGCCACTGGCTTGGCCCAGGGCTTCCTCCTTTCTCTAGCCTTTATAGACACAGCATATGTATTCAAATGAAAGCCTGACATTGTCTCACTCCCACTTAAAATGTCAATATCCCTTCCTCACCATCTTCCCAATTCCCCTAGCCCTGATTTTGTGACAAGGTGCAAGTTCTCCATTATGGTTTTGTAGCCTTTTACCATCGAGTATCCCAAAACTGCATCTCCATCCTGACTTACTGTAGACCTCATCCTCACACTCTGCTCCTGATACATTGCACATCTTTCCCTCCCTTGAAGGTGTGTCCTTCTGCTGTTCCAGCGTCCTAGCACACTCTTCGGTAAATACCTGTATAGAGCCTCCTAATCTATAAAGGAAACAACTTCTCTAAAATGCCTTTCTTCTTCTTTTTTTTTTTTTTCTGTTAATGATTTTTATTTTATTTGCGTTGGTGTTTTGCCACATATGCATCTGTGTGAAGCTGTTGGAAGTCCTGGAGCTGGAGTTACAGTGGCGAGATGCCATGTGCTGGGAATTGAACCCTGATTCTCTGGAAGAGCAGCTGGTGCTCTTAACCCCTGAGCCATCTCTGCAGCTTCTTTTTGTTTTGTTGTTTATTTGTTTGTCTGGTTTGGTTTTTCAAGACAAGGTTTCTTTCTGTGTGCCCTGGATGTTCTGGAACTCACTCTTCTGAGCGCTGGGATTAAAGGTATGCACCACCACTGCCCTGGCCTCTTTTTTTTTTTTTTTTTTAAGGTTTTTGTTTTTGTTGTTTTTGTTTTGAGACAGGGTTTCTCTGTATAGCCCTGGCTGTCCAGTTTGGCCTCAAACTTAGAGATCTGCCTGCTGTCCTCTCCTCCCTAGTGCCTGAGTGTGTGTGTGTGTGTGTGTGTGTGTGTGTTGGCTCACACTTACCGGCACAACTGTGATGTGAGTAGAAATCACCTTGAAAGCCAAAGCATAGGACCCTCCTGGAGCTGGCGTGACTTAGAGGTGGTGGTGAGCCCACCCAGCATGGGTGCTGGGAACTAGCTTCAGGTCCTCTGCAACAGCAGTGCATGCTCTTCAACACGGAACCATCTCTCCAGCCCCTAACATGCCTTTCTAGTTGCAAAGTTTATCTGATTCCCCCTGCCTTCTATTTCTACCATGTATTACATTTCTTATCCTAGCATTATCAAGCAGTATTACAATTGTGGTTTTCTGCTTTGTTTTCCTTTTAAACTCTCTATAAGCATGTGCTGGCAAAGTTCTCTAACACTTCTCTGTTTTCAGATCTTAATAGAATGTTACAGGTCAGACATCCAACAGATATCCATTAAACTATGTCTGGTGACTTATACCTGAGGTTCCAACGTTCAAGAGACTTAGGCAGAAAAAACACAAGTTTGATGCCAGCCAGGGTTACATAGTGAGTCCCAGGCCAGTCTGGGTGAAAAAAATTGATTCCCAATCTAAAAAAGGAAAAAAAAAGTCAATCTTAAAATTTTTGGGTTTTGTTTTTTTCAAGACAGAGCCTCACCATGTAGCTCTGGACTGTCCAGAAACTCACTCTGTAGGGCAGGCTGTCCTGGAACTCACAGAGATCTGCCTGCCTCTGCCTCCCAAGTTAATCCTACTTATAAAATTAATGACAGGATAATCTCCCAGATCACTATAGACTGTGTACTGAGGGCAGTACAGACTGGCATGCCAGGGTGTTCTTGAAGCCAGA
The DNA here is from genome assembly GCF_907164565.1 of Psammomys obesus. Classification (NCBI taxonomy): domain Eukaryota; kingdom Metazoa; phylum Chordata; class Mammalia; order Rodentia; family Muridae; genus Psammomys; species Psammomys obesus. The sequence goes on along the minus strand of NW_026593184.1, from coordinate 1,676 downwards.
GTAAAACATCTCCTATTGTTAATTTTAATAAGATTTTAAAATTAAAAGGTAAAACACATGCTGGTGATCCATCACACCTGCAATCCCAGCATTTAGGAGACCAAGAAGAAAAGCTGTCTTTAGGGGTGTGTTTATTATTTTGGCACTTACATCTGTGTTCGCTCCATGTTTAGTTGTTTTACATATGCTGTGAGGTGAGCGTCTAGCTTTAACATTTTGTTATGAACATCCAGATGTCTTGGCATTGTTCACAAGGCATTTTACTAGTTGTTTCCTAACTTTTTATAGTAAATACTTAGTTCATGAAGTATTCAGTCTCTTTTGCTTTTTGGTGCTTTGAAAGAACACAGAAACTTCCACATGGTTAGCACACTACACTTATACACACAGCAAAAAAACAATTGTGATGGCACCTACATAGCTCTAGCCCTCGAGTTAGAGGCAGCGAGACTGAGGGTTTGAAGCCTGCCGAGGTGTGATGTTGCCAACTTGACAAGCTCTAGAATAACCTAGGAGACAAATCTCAAGGCATGTCCAAGAAGGGGTTTTTACGCTGAGTTCACTGAGGTTGGGAGACTCACCTTTTTTTTTTAAATAAATACATAAATTTTTTTAATTTCTTTATTTTACATATGAGTGCTCTCTATTTTGTGTGTACATCTGCATGACAGAAGAGGGCACCAAATCTCATTATAGATGGTTGTGAGCCACCGTGTGGTCGCTGGGAATTGAACTCAGGAACTCTGGAAGAACAGACAGTGCTCTTTACCTCTGAGCCATCTCTCCAGCCCGAGACCCACCTTTTTAAGTGTGGGCAGTACTGTCCCAAAGGCAGGGCTCCTGGACTGGATGGAAAAGAATTTGGGGAACAAACACCTCCTGCAGCTGAAGAGACGGAATAGCTCAGTGGTTAAGAACATTAGCTGTTGCAGAAGGACCAGCTCCCAGCACCTACATGACAGTCCACAATCATCTGTAACTCAAATGTTAGGGGACCCGACGGCTTCTTCTGGCCTCCGTAGGCACCAGGCAGACTCTTAGTGCACATGTACAGGCAGGCAAAATACTCACACCCTTTAAGTAAACAAACAAACAAACAAACGGATGTGTGCCACTATCCCCAGCTACAATTTTTGTATTAAAAAAAAGAAAGGAGAAATCAAACACAATTTTCATCTCTCTCTGCTTCCTGACTATGGATGAGGTGTGCCGAGCTGCCTCAATCTGCCATTTGTCATTCTTCTACCATGGTAAACTGAGAGCCAAATGAAACCCTTCCTAAGTTGCTTTTTTCAGATATGTTGTCACAGCAACAAAAATAACAAATAAGCTGGATGGTGGTGGCGCACACCTGTAATCCCAGCACTTGGGCGGCAGAGGCAGGAGGATCTCTATGAGTTGGAAACCAGCCTGCTCTACAGAGTGAGTTTCAGGACAGAGGAGCTATACAGAAGAACCCTGTTTCAAAAACAAAAACAAAACTAAACAACATCAACATCAAAAAATGTGGGGCTGTAGAACAAGTTTCAAGCCACGTTAGCTACATAGCGAGACACTATCTCAAGTAAGTAAAATCAAGGATTAAAAAAAAAAGAATTAGTAAATTCATTTTAAAATTTGTATTTTGATTAAAGAGTGTGTGTGTGTGTGTGTGTGTGTGTGTGTGTGTGTGTGTG
>NW_026593183.1:0-25003 GCF_907164565.1 Psammomys obesus | reverse complement strand
GAAGGAAGGAAGGAAGGAAGGAAGGAAGGAAGGAAGGAAGGAAGGAAAGAAGAAAAAAAACCTCCCTGCCCTTCCAGGTCAATTGTGTGAGGACTGCTTCCTCCTGGGCTTCACAGTATTAATGCTGCGCCCTGTTCTGGAAGGCTCATGTGAGCACCACAGCCGACCCCCGACCCGGGAACAGACAAGGCCTCTGTAATGGAAAGCCACCGGTGGTGCTCTTGTTTAAACTCTCCTTTATGTGGGGTGTTTAGGCCTCTCCCTCCCTGCCACCAACACCCCAACCTTAAGTAGGAGAGAGAAAAGATTAGTGGGGAGAGGGGATCCAGACCCCTTTACTTCCCCTGACTAGTCAGGGTCAAGGGGTTCTTTTAGGGCTCTACACCAGCTAGCAGTTTCCTCCGTGCTGCTGCACCCTGAACGCTTCTCTTGGTCTGTCTGCTCTAAACCAGCACACTGTCTCTGGTCTCTCCGAACTGCTCCACGCCGCACGCTGAACTCTACTGAACACCTCACAGTCTCTTTTCAGCCTCTTATTGATCCTCTCAGAGTCCTAGTCCATGCCCCTGTCTGTGCGGCACATGGAAGGCTGTTACCAGCTAGCAAAGATCACGCCAAACTATAGCTCAGCTAAAATTCCACACTTGGGATTAAAACAAGAGCACTTTACCTAACATACAAGGAAACCAAAACGTCCATTACACTCCTCACTACTGGAAGCAGGGGTTGAGGAAAGGGGGGGGGCTGTTTTCTTTTCCCAGCATCCTTGTCCCAAACTGACCCTGTTGCAAAGGAGGGTTCTGAGGTAGAGGAGCTTTGGTAATGAGGCTACCTGTGCCCAGGACTGGGGTACAGAGTCTAGCCTGGGTCAAAGCTCTACCTCAGCACCTGGGGAGCTGTGGTTGGAGACTCCCACTATGTAGCACGCACTGTGCCTTCCAATGACTTGAGCCAGCCCAGGTGTACTGACCCCACTGCACTCTCTGGCTGCCGGTTCGTGTTTGCTCCTTAGTTTTTGATGCCACCTGGTGGTCACGGTCCAACATAGCTCTGATTTACCTTTAAAGGCTTCTGAGACGCAACACACTTAGGCAGCCATTTCATTGGACTTCTTACCTTTGGTTCAGGAGGCGGAAAGCAGTGCTAGCTTTCCCGAAGCTACATCCCCGTCTTTATGGCTAGCAGTATCTGTAGCGCTGAGACGGACTCGCTGGGCAAGTGCCATCGCTGTGCTGAAACTTCAGCCTTCCTTTCTTTTCCTCTTTTTTCTTTTCTTTTTTTTAATTTTGAGAAAAGATCTCTTCTTCCTTCCTTCCTTCCTTCCTTCCTTCCTTCCTTCCTTCCTTCCTTCCTTCCTTCCTTCCTCTTTTCCTTCCTTTCTTCCTCCCTCCCTTCTTTCCTTCCTTCCTTTTTCTTTTCTTTTCTTCCTTCCTTTCTTCCTTTTTCTTTTCTTTTCAAGACCTGGTTTCTCTGTGTAGCCTTGACTGTCCTGGACTTGCTTTGTAGACCAGGCTAGCCTGGAACTCACAATGATTTGCCTGCCTCTTGCCTCCCAGAGTGCTGGGATTACAGGCATGCACCACCATGCCCAGCTCTAATCTCTCCTTTCTTTAACAAAAAAATAAAAATAAAAAAATAAAAATAAAAAAAACTTTAAGGACCAGGAGTGGTGGAGCACAACTTTAATTCCAGGAGGCAGAGGCTGGAGGATTGCTGGGAGTTTGAGGCCAGCCTGTTCTACATATTGAATTCCAGGACATCCAGTCAGGACCACATAGACATCCTTTCTCAAACAAAAACTCAAATATACAAATATAAAAAAACATAACAACAAAGAAAACCCTTTCTTTTAAAAGTGTGTGTGTGTGTGTGTGTGCGCGCACGCGCGCGCGCGTGCGTGCGCGTGTGCATGAAGATGCCTACAGAGGGCACGGGATGCCCTGGAGCTGAAGTTAGTGAGCTGTCCAGTGGGTGCTGGGAACCTAATTTCAGTACTCCGCAAGAATAAGAGCTCTTCACCTCTGAGCCAGTTCTGGAGGCTCTTGCTTGCCATCTTCATGTGGAGTTGGGGATGGAACTCAGGTTGTTAGGTGTGTGAGGCAGGTGCCTTTAACCTGTGCTGTCTGTCTTTTCCATCCTTTCTTTTCCATCCTTGTATTTGTTTAGCTGATTTGGTGAGTGGTGGGTAGTGATGGTGGAGTGGGCCACAGTGGCCACAGTGGCCACAGTGGCCAGAGAGCACAGTTTTCCAGAGGAGATTCTCTGTTGGCACCGTGAGCGTTGCTGGGACTGACCTAGAGTTGTAAGGCTTGGCAGTAGAGGATTCTACCTTTCTCACTAGCTTGTTGTTCTCTCTCTCTCTCTCTCTCTCTCTCTGTGTGTGTGTGTGTGTGTGTGTGTGTGTATCTGTTTTTGTTTTTCAAGACTGGGTCTTTTTACAGCCCTGGCTGTCCCAGAACTCACTATGTGGACTAGGCTGGCCTCGAACTTACAGAGATCCTCTTGCTTCTACCTCCCAAATGTTAGGATTAGAGGCCCAGCTCTGGTGCCCAGCTTTTCTTTTTTTTAAAGGACAGAGCCTCATAGCCCAGACTGGCGCTTGTCCTCGCTTTGTGCTGGCAGCTGGCTCTGAATCTCTGATGCGTCTACCTCTGCCTCTGAATGCTGGAAGCGGAGGTGTGCGTAGCCATGCCTGGTCCTTTATTCTTGTCAGAGACATTTTTATGTGTGTGGATGTTCTGCCTGTTTGTGTCTCGTGTCTGTGAACTATATGTGTCATGAAGTGTCTGAGGCCTGAGGAAACCCAAAGAGGGTGTCAGATCTCTTGTGATCTTGGCGTCACAGATAAGCGTGAGCCACCGTGTAGGCACTGGAGATTTAACCTCTGCTTTTGAAGGTGCAGCCAGTGCCCTTGAGCAATGTACTATCTCTCCAGCACCATCCCCCCATTCTTTATATTTACATGAAGAATACATATATATTCACATATGTGCATATATATGAGAAATAGATAGGAAATAACTGGGGCTGGACGCCTGGCTCATTAGTTAAGCATATTTGTTGCTCTGACAGAGGACTTAGGCTTGCTTTTGAGCATCTACATGGCGGCTCACAACCACCTGTAACTCTAGTTTCAGGGTGTCTGACACCCTCTTCTGATCTTCAGGGGCACCAGGCACACGAGAGGCGACATACATACATGTAAACAAAGCATTCACCTATAAAAGTGAAATAAATAAGTCTAAAATAAAAAACTTAAAATATGTGTGTGGTTGTTTTGCGTGCATGTATGCCTGTGAACCACCTATGTGCCAGGTGCCTGCAGAGACTACAAGAGAGCGACAGATTCTTGTAACTGGAGTTGTAGACAGTGCTGAGCTGCCACGTGGGTGCTGGGAATTGAACCTGGGTCCTCTGGAAGAGAAGCCAGTGCTCCTGACTGCAGAGATATCTCTCCACCTCCTTCCCTCCCCTTGTTCCCTTTGTCCTTTTTGTTTGTTTGTTTTGAAACAGGGTTTCTCTGTGTAGTCTTATCTCTCCTGGCCTTGAACACAGAAATCTATCTGCCTCTGCCTCCCTGAGTGCTGAGATTACGTGTGCACCACTTCGCGTGGCCCCTTTGGTTCCTAAAGTGTGAATGAGCACAGCCTGAATGTCAGGCACCATGGTGCAGGTGACCCAGCAAGGCACCACGACAACTGACTAGGGGAGAAGGAAAATAGAAAAACAGGCAAACATGAAAAGTGCCGGACAGTGAAGGGAGCTGTGTGAAGAATGAAGCTATGAACCTCTTGACGGGATGCTGGGGAGGGCTTCTTGAAGGCGGTGTTCCTGGGCAGAAGGTATGCTTGAAACAGGACACCAGCTTCCCGTTCCGGAAGTAGAGAAGGTGACACCGGCATAGTGGAAACACAGCACACTGGGGCAGGGTGGAAGGCGTCAGACTTGCAGGAGGGCTAGGACGTGGGGTCCATTGGTAGGGCCGGGAGCTAGAGGAAGGGTTTCAGTTGTCCTCTCTCCCTGGTGAGTGTGTGAAGCAGGGAAGTGCCCACCGAATGTCCCTCTGCACAGGTCCCTCCGCATGGACAGGGGAAGCACAGTCGGCATCCTGCGGTCCAGGCCAGGGATGATGGTGGTCTGGACTTGGCTAGTGAGATGGAAGGGGAAAGAATGGACTCAAAGTGTGTTTTAAAGGTAGGATCTGAAACAGGTAGAAGGAGAAAGGGCCTAATGGGGCCTGGAAAGATGGCTCGGCAGTTAAGAGCACTGGCTGCTCTTGGAGAGGACCTGGCTTTGATTCTAAGCACACACACACAGTTCACAATTGTCTGTAACTCCAGTTCCAGGGGGTGGGATGCCAGTTTCTGGCCCTATGGGTACCAGGAATACAACACATGGTACACAGACACTGTATGTAGGCAAAATATCCATTCTCAGAAAATAAAAATAAGGGGATGCATAGTGGTTTGAATAGGAATGGCTCCACAGGCTCATGTATTTGGCAGCTTGGTCATTAGGGGGTGTTGCTATTTGACAGGGATTAGGATGTGTGGCCTTGTTGGAGTAGGTTGGCCTTGTTGGAGGAAGTGTGTCACTGGAGGTGGGCTTTAGCATTTCAAATCCTCAAGCCAGGCCCAGTGTCTCTCTCCTTCCTGCTGCCTGTGGGAGGGAGATGCAGGACTCTCAGCCTGTGTGCTGTGATGCTTTCCGCCAGGCTGGTAATAGACTAAACCCCTGAAACTACGCTAGACTCAGCTAAAAGGCTTTGCTTTATAAGAGCTGCTGTGGGGAAAACAAACAAACTGACTGAGACAGGGGAGAACTAATGAGTTGATTTTTTAAAGTAGAGAGAACATGTATTTAGCTATGAAAATGGGTCCCTGAGAATGGAAGGAGCTCTAAGGGAGGGCTACCCGCTCACACATTTCTGCTACTTGACACAGGGTCTTGCTCTATAGCCCACCAGGCTGGCCTTGAACTCATGTGCTAGGTGTATTTGTCACAGGTCTAAGGCTATGATAGAACACCACCGGTAGCCTTTAATTTTTTTTGTAGCCAAGAGCTGTATGCTAAGGGCGCTTTGCACCAGATTGACGCAGTGCCCACAGAGGCCAGATGAGGGCATTAGATCTTTTGGAACTGGAATTGATTGGCTGTGAGCACTCTGTGCTGTTGGACCGGGGTTCTTTTTGAGGAGCAGCCAGCATTCACTGGTTTGTTTATTCTTCTCTCACACATCATATCCCATTGCAGTCTCCCATTCCCCTCCCCCAGACCCACCCCACTTCCACCTCCCCTCAGAAAAGAGGGGAAGCCTTTCCCAGGGTCATCAACCAAATATGGACTAACAAGTTACAATAAGGCACATTCTCACATCAAGGCCAGATGAGGCAACCTTTTAGGAGGAAAAGGGTCCCAGAGGCAGAGTCAGAGACAATTCCCTCTCCCACTGTTAGAAATCCCACAAGAACAGCAAGCCACACAACCATACCATGTACGCAGAGGACCTAGGTCAGCCCCTACAGGCCCCCTGATATCTGTGAGCCCACTGCAGTCCTGGTCAGTTGACTCTGTGGGCCGTGTACTTGTGGTGTCCTTGATCCCTCTGGTTCCTCCAATCCTTCCTCTTCCTCCTCCGCAGGACTCCCCAAGCTCTGCCTAGTATTTGGCTGTGGGATTCTGCATCTGCTCCATTAGCTGCTGGATGACGCCTCTAGTCTCTCTGATGTTGATTATGCTAGGCTCCAGCCCTGGCACACCATGAAGGCATGACAGACCGTAGCTTAGCGGTTTTGTGGCTGGGTTGGTGTCTCCATCCCTCCACCTGAGGCCTTGCCAAGTTACAAAGGAGGCAGCCAGTGTTTTTAACCACTGGGCCATGTCTCTACCCCTGAGGTAACTTAAAAAAACAAAACTGTGTGTGTGTGTGTGTGTGTGTGTGTGTGTGTGTGTGTGTTGTCTATCTGCCTGTCTGTGTCTGTGTCTGTGTCTACATGCACACTTGGGTATTGGTGTCCACAGAGCATTGATCTAGAGCTGTGGTTACAGGTAGTTGTGTCTCCAGACTTGAGTGTTCAGGGAACCAAAGTCAGCTTCTCTGTAAGCACAAGTGTTCCTAACCACTGAGCTGTCTCCGCAGACACTGACCTTTAGTTTTTAATCTTCCTGTCTCCACGTCCAGCTGCTGGGATGACAGCCATACATCACCAAATCTGGTTTTCTGTTGTGCTGGGCATCGAACCCGGGCCTGATGTACTCCAGGCAAGCATTCTACTGATTGAGTTCCATCCCTGCCCCACAGAAGGGTATTGGAAGGTGATGCTGCTGAAGCCTGGTTACCAAGAGATGCGAGCTAAGGTTGATACTGTCTCACTGAGTCTGTTGAATGACTTGGGGGAAGAGGGAGACCAACAGAGTGGAGAGACAGAGTAGTGACACCGAGGGGAGAGAGGTGGGAGTTGAGGTGAACACAGGGAGGGCCTAAAATGAGGTGGAAGGTAAAGGCTTTCGCTGGCGCTTGTCCTCTTTCTTCCTGTACATGTGAGGCTGGGGCATGCCGTGCAGGGAGATGGGGAGGGGCTCTGAGGACGGGTTTCTGGGCACGGCCTTGTACCTGCTGGAGCTCCATGGGATGACTTTACAATAAGCTCCCTGCAAGCAAGCTCTGTTCTTCCTATTTCGTTCCATCTAGCTGTGAGGGTGAAGGTGTGAAGTGGAGGGTTGGGGCAGGAGCTTTGGAGATCAGCCAAGGGAGAAGTGTGGGGGAGGAGCTATGGATGACGATAGGCAAAGGTCCATGAACTGGCAAAGGTCCTGATGGCTAGGGAACATGGAGTGGACTTAGGAGGTTCAAGGGTCCCATGAACAGAAGTGGGACTAATCAGAGTGTCATGGAGCAGGGAGGAGAATGGGAGTTTTGGTTTAAGGGAGGATGTGCTTTAAGTCATGAGTCTAACGGTGGTGCTGATGTGGGTGCTTGCCGTGGGATTGCTTAGGTAGGATGATTGGTTACAAGGGGACCCGGAGGTCCAGACAGTGGAGGGGCCATCAGTGTGGCTGGTGACATCACCTGTATGATGAGAGAACCAGGGAAGACAGAGAGAGAATCTAGTTAATATCTAAGTCTTGGGAGAATTCGGGCTGACTAGGAAGCCCACAGCTGTCGTAGCAAGGGAGCCAAGGAGGGGAATTGCATGGCTGAGTCTGGCTGTGAACTTCACAGAAACTAGAGATATATGTAATTCAATTAATATATTTACAATTTTTGAGAAGTTTATATATTTCTAATGATCCTATCCACCCTTTATTTTCCTCCCTTCCTCTAATTGCCTGGACCTGCCTCCCAGCTCCATGCCTTTTACTTTTTAATAGCTCACGGAGGGCCTGTGTGCCCTCGGCTGTGGGGCGTTGTCTGGAGCCTTGGTAGCCTATCAGTGGTCATACTCCCAAAGAAAAATGACTCTGAGTAACTGCCAACAGCTCTTCCAGCAGGGGTGGGGCCTGGTGAGCCGATCCCTGACCTGTGCTGGAATCTGACGGGCTTAGTCTCCTTTCTAGGAGTGTGACCATCGCAGCACGTCTGCCCTGTGTGAGACGGCACTTCCTAGCCTTCCTCCCGCCCTTCTGCTCGGACAGTCTCTGAAACCCTCTTCAGCAGTTTCCCCTGAGCCCTGAAATGAGGTAGAGGGTTGACGTGGCTTTTGGGGGCTGAGCATTTCCAGTCACTTCTCCGAGCTTTGACCAGTTATGAGTCTCTGAATTAGCCCGCCTCAGGAAGAAGCTTCTCTGACCGTGGCGGAGAACAGCACATGGTTAGGGAGTACATGGCTGATGCAACTGAGTGGAAAGGTGACATTCTCAAATCCCTACAGTTCAAGCAGGTTCCAGGATGTGCTGTGTTGGAGAGAGGCGGATGGGAACCTTTTGTTTCTGTGATTCTGTATCTGGAGTTTGAGAAGATAAGGAAGTCAGCTATGGTGCCCCACCTTAATTAATGAATTATTACTTTTTTGAGACAGGTCTCATTGTATAGCCAACGTTGGCCAGGAGCTTTCATTGTAGACCAGGCTAGCCTCAAACTCTCAGACATTTGCCTTCCTCTACCTCTAAAGTTCTGGGATTAAAAATCTATACCATTATGCCCAGTTTATTCTTTTTTTTTTTTTTTTTTTTTTTGAGACAGGGTTTCTCTGTGTAGCCTTGGTTGTCCTGGACTCACTGTGTAGACTAGGCTGGCCTCAAACTCACAGAGATCCACCTGCGTCTGCCTCCCTAAGTGCTAGGATTACTGGCGTGTGCTACTGAGCCCAGCTAGTTTATTCATTTCTGAGGAAGGTTCTCACTATGCAGTGAGCCATACTGTCACCCCTAATTATGGTTTTTTAATTTAGATTTTAAAGTATATTTTTATGTGTGTTTTGTCTGCATAATATGTATGTTTATCATGTGGATACCCAGGGCTTGTCGAAGGAGGGCACTGATATGCTGAAAGTGGAGCTATGGATGTTGTGAGCCATCATGTGGGCGCTGGGAACAGAACCTGAGTCTTCTGCAACTGTAGCCAGTGCTCTTAACTGCCATCTCCCTAGCTGTTAGGAGAGAATGTTGGATTCTTTCAATCTCTCTCTTTCTCTCTCTCTCTCTGATTTTTGAAGACAATATCTTCCTATGATATAGTAGCCTTGGCTGTCCTGGAACTCTCTATGTAGTCCATGCTGTCCTTGAACTCACGGAGATCCACCTGCCTCTGTCTCCTGAGTGCTGGGATTAAGGGCGTGTATCACCTTACCTGTTGTTGTTATTGTTAGTATTATCGTTGTTGTTGCTACTGTTGAAAGAAAAAAAAAAAAAACCAAGCAAACAAAAATCCCTTATCTTTCGTGCCTGGGTTAGGTTCTGTGAACACTTAGAGACACATCTTTTCAAGCTTTTCTCGTGCGCATGCGCTATAGAAATTATAGAACTTGCGCAGTCAAGTTCACCTCTGGGTAGACAACATGGCCACTGCTCTGATCTTCACAGTTTGCAGCTCACTGTTACAGAGGTCTTCCTAGGGAGAGGTCCAGCATCTTGAGACCACTCTGAATCTACCAAGAAATCTCACATTTTGCCATGTCAAGAAGAGTTAGTTCATCTCGGTGTTGCCTTTAATGACCACAGGGTGCTGGGTGCGGTTAAAACCTGGAGTTAAGCAGTCTACCCTGGCGTGAAGGCCTCTGAGCCTCACTATTCAGTAGCTGCTTCTGCTGTACGCTTTATGCCAACAGGAGCCCTGCTGAGGACCCTGGTCTCAGGAACTCTGATTAAAAACACAACCGGTTTCTGCCACCTCAAATTTCTTCCTTGGGAATCCACACCTCAAGTTTGGCTGGCTTAGAACTTGCTATAGACCAGGCTGGTCTCTGCCTTTCCTGTGCTGGCTAAAGTTAAAGGCTTTAGAAGGTTGGGTTCACACCTCCTTTTCCTGGGAATGTGGCTGTCCATTCCTTGTTGTAGACAAGTGACCCTTTCAGGCTTCCGTAGGCTCCACCTGAAGAATGTTTCCTCACTCAGCAGACATATATTCATTCTCATTCTCTACTCTCCTCTTGTCTCTCGAAGCACTCACAATGTAGCTGAGGCTAGTCTTGAACTCTCCATCACTCTGCTATGGCCTCTTAAGTAATAGAATTACAGACTGTGTCCCACATCCACGTTCATATATATGTGTGTGTATATATATGAATCTGTCTTGAGATTTTATTTTATTTTATTTTATTGGTTTTCTCAAGACAGGATTTCTTTGTGTAGCCCTGGCTGTCCTGTAACTCACTCTGTAGACCAGGCTGCCCTCTGCCTCCTGAGTGCTGATATTAAAGGTGTGTGCTACCACCACCTGACGAGATTTTATCTTTTATTAATTAAAAATTATTTACTGTTATTGTGTATGTACAAACGATACGTATGTACACAAATGCCGCACGGTGCATATGGAGACCAGTAGGGTAAGTCTGTGAGTCACTTCTCTTCTCCCACATTTACATGGCTTCCAGGGTTTGTGAGGCTTGCACAGCTCCCTGCCCCATTTTTATTTAAAATTTATGTATTTTTATTTTGTACGTATTGTATTTTGCCTGCATATATGTCTGTGCACATACATGCAGTAGCTGAAGAGGACGGAAGAGGGCATCCATCCCCCTGGAGCTGGAGTTACAGGTGGTTGGAGGTTGGTGTGTGTGAGCAGAGAACAGAAACTGGGTCCTCTGCAAGAGCACCCCGTGCTCTCAACCACCGAACCATCTCTCCAGCCCACTATGTGTTTGGCTGTGTGTGGGTTTGTGTATGTGAGTTCAGTGAGTGATCAGAAGTGGGTGTCGGATGCCCTGGGGCTGGAGTTACCAGGCGACTGTGAGTCTCCCGGTGGAGGTGCCGGAGATAGAACTCCTGCTCTGTGCAAAAGCAGCAAGCTTGTAAATGTTGAATCGAGCACCTCTGCAGTCCCCCAGCCTTCCTTTTTTGAGTCAAGGTCTCATGTAGCGCAGCCTTGAACTTGCTTTGTGTCTGAGAATGACCTTGAACTTCTGATCTTCCAACCTCCAAACTCTCCAGTGTTGAGATCATAGGCATGGGTCATCTCATCTGACTTATCCAATAACCATTTTTCTTCCTCATAGAGAGAGATGGCTTTGCAGGTGTTCACGTTCCCAGCTTCTCTTACTGCCCGAACATCAGCATATGGCTCCATCCTGCTCCACACGCTCTGATGGAGAGCCGCTTGGAGGGGGGGACTTCCAGGAAAGGTCTTGAACAATTTTTTTTCTGATGAATACACAGATATGCGTCAGGAGGAGCCTGCTCCTTTCTTACATGTTTGATGAAAAGCCTTAGGACATGGCTCTGTGACCAGCTCCACTAGCTTCAGTTCCCACTGTTCTTGTCACTGGGTTCCAGCCACCTTGGGTTAGGACAGTCTTTGCCACTAATTGTACTTTATGGTTCTCTTTTTCTTTTTCTTTCTCCCCTGATACAGGGCTTCTCTGTATAGTCCTGGCTGTCCTGGAACTACTTCTGTAGATCAGGCTGGCCTCAAACTCAGAGATTCTCTGCCTCTGCTTCCTGAGTGCTGGGATTAAAGGTGTGCGCTGCTGCCACCACCACCAAGTAGTTGATAACTGACAACTTTTAAAACCATCTATCTTTGGGCAGAGTGCTGGGAACCTTATGAAAGAAGGGGGGGATGAAAGACTGGAGGGGACAGGAGCTCCACAAGGGGAGCAACAGAACCAAAAAATCTGGGCACAGGAGTCTTTTCTGAGACTCCAACCAAGGACCATGCATGGAGATAACCTAGAACCCCTGCACAGATGTAGCCCATGGCAGCTCAGTGTCCAAGTGGTTCCATAGTAAGGCAAACACGGGCTATCTCTGGCTGGTTCTTTGATCACCTCCTCCTGAGTGGGAAGCAGCCTAACCAGGCCACAGAGGAGGACAATGTAGCCAGTCCTGATGAGACCTGATAGGTGGGCCTCCCCTATTAGTGGACTTGGGAAGGGACATGGGAGGAGATGAAGGAGGGAGGAAGGGTGGGATGGGGAGGGGATGAGGGAGGGGGGCTACAGCTGGGATACAAAGTGAATAAATTGTAATTAATTAAAAAAAACATCTATAGCATGTTTCTGCATTTTCTCCCTCCCTCTTTCTCTCTCTTTGTTTCTTTGTTTCCTTCCTTCCTTCCTTCCTTCCTTCCTTCCTTCCTTCCTTCCTTCTTTTCTTTTTGAGACAGGGTCTCACTGTGCCCAGGCTAACTGTCAGTTGGGAGACACAAATGACCCTCCCATGCCAGCCTTCTGAATGGCAAGGACTATAGATATAATCCACTGTGCTGGAATCTTTCCCTTGTAAGGCTGAATACTATGCTATTGTATTTATGTATTACATTTCATATAAATATAATTATATATATTACATTTCATATGAATGTAATATATATAAACACCCATTTATCAGCATTTATTTATTTTTTCCTTCTTGAGGCAGAGGTTGTCCTGCAGCCCTGGATCTTTCTGCTTCAGCCTGCTGAGTGTTAGCTTTATAGGAGTGAACCATCATACCCGGCTTCACTTTCATCCTTTCGGGTACATACCAGAAATACACATTTACTTTTAAGGAAAAGCGATTTCTGAGCACGTTTTTTGTTGGTGTTGTTTTTCTCAGTGTGCCAAATCCACGGGCCTCGTATCACGTAGCTTGATGAGTCTGCCCCATCCCACAAGGATTGGCAGCCAGCAGGAGACACTCCTCCCCAGTCCCTCCGTGTTGGGAGCTTCAGATCCTCCACAAGTTGTCTTCCCAGGCCAATGCTTTCTTCCTTAAAGCAATATTTCCAGGGCTGAGGACATGGCTCAGCAGATAAAGGTATGAGCTGCCCAACCCTGACCACCAGTCTAGCCAAGAAACCCACGTAAAAAAATAACAAAAAACCCCCACAACAAAACAGAACAAAACTGTGTGCAGCAGGCATAGTGGGGCACACCTGGAATCCCAGCCCTCGGGAGGCAGAGGCAGGTGAATCTCTGAGTTCGAGGCCAGCCTGGTCTACAGAGTGAGGTCAGGACAGCCATGGCTACACAGAGAAACCCTCTCTCGAAAAATCAAACCAAACCAAACCAAACCAAACAACCACAAAGGCTGGGGGCGTGGCACATGTCTGTACTAGTCCTGTGAGATGGGGGATGGAGACAGGAGAGTCACGTGGAAGGTAGCTTGTGCAGCTACCCAGGGAGCTCAGCAAGGCGGGGCTCATCTGAAATTGTTGCCCGCCCCCAACTACATAAATGCATTCAGTTTTTGAAGTGATGATTTCTGTTAATGGTCATGTGGACACCCTGTTCTCCGGGAAGCGGGGCTTCCTGGTAGTAGCACCAGTGTGCACGGCTGAAGGGCAGCTGGAGCTGTTTTCCTGTCCCCACCGGGAGACACCGGAGGAACGAATGTTGCCGGGAGCTCCTGAGGGATGTCTTTCCTCTGGGAGCCTCAGATGTCCGCAGACCAAGTGGACCCTCCAGGCCTAAACAGTCCTCCACCAGTGTGTCCTCAGGCTCAAATAGGAAAGCTGAGGCCTCGAGGCAAACATTCAACATCCCCTCACAGTGTGAGAGCCCTGGCTGCATCACATCCAGGGCTCTGTGTCACCCTCCAGTCCTGGCGTGTGTGTGCATGTGTCTGTGTGTATATGTGTGTGTGTGTGCATGTGTGTGCATGTCTCTTTGTGTGTGCATGTGTGTGTGTGCATGTCTGTGTGTGTCTGTGTGTGTGCATGTGTGTGTGTGCATGTCTCTGTGTGTCTGTGTGTGTGCATGTGTGTGTGTGCATGTCTCTGTGTGTCTGTCTGTGTGTGTGTGCATGTGTGTGTGCATGTGTGTGTGCATGTATGTGTGTGTGTGCATGTGTGTGTGCATGTCTCTGTGTGTATGTCTGTGTGTGCATGTGCGTGTGCATGTGTGTGTGCATGTATGTGTGTGTGCATGTGTGTGCGCATGTTTTTGTGTGTGCATGTGTGTATGTCTCTTTCTGTGTGCATGTGTGTGTGCATGTCTCTGTGTGTATGTCTGTGTGTGTGCATGTGCGTGTGCATGTGTGTGTATGTCTCTTTGTGTGTGCATGTTTGTGTGTGTACATATGTCTCTGTGTGTATGTCTGTGTGTGTGCATGTGCGTGTGGATGTATGTGTGTGCATGTGTGTGTGTGCATGTGTGTGTGCATGTACGTGTGGATGTGTGTGTGTGCATGTGTGTGTGCATGTGTGTGTGCATGTGTGTGTGTGCATGTGTGTGTGTGCATGTGTGTGTGTGCATGTGTGTGTGCATGTGTGTGTGCATGTGTGTGTGTGTGCATGTGTGTGTGCGTGTTTGTGTGTGTGCATGTGTGTATGTCTCTTTCTGTGTGTATGTGTGTGTGTGTGCATGTCTCTATGTGTATGTCTGTGTGTGTGCATGTGCGTGTGCATGTGTGTGTATATGTATGTGCGTGTACATGTGTGTGTGTGTCTCTTTGTGTGTGCATGTATGTGTGTGTACATATGTCTCTGTGTGTATGTCTGTGTGTGTGCATGTGCGTGTGGATGTGTGTGTGTGCATGTGTGTGTGTGCTCACCCTTTTACTCTTCAGGGAATTTCCAGGATGCCTCTAGGCAAAGCCTCTTTCATGTCAGACCTCACCAGAGGGCCATCCCTGAACCTGTGTTGGGAGAGCTGGCGCCAGGATCTAAGGCCATCTTCTCAGGCCATTCTCCTGGACAGCAGCTGACTCCCTGACCTGACTAACTCCTGGGACTTGGTTCTCATGAGGCCACTTTAGTCTCTCACAGCAGAGTGGCTGCACAGAGTGGCCGTGACGGGGCTGCTGTCTTCTGAAATTCAGTAGACAGTGCTGCTGGGTAGCTTGCACAAGCGTGTGAGCGCAGGCAGTCCTCACGAGCCTTGTCTTCCTGTGTTTGTACTAATGATAGAGCTCAGCCTCTGGCCTGTTACTGCTTGCTGCTGATGTTAGGGCTCGAGACCAAAGTATGTGTGAGGGAGAACCCCATCTTATTTAACAAAACAACACTGTGGGGGTATTTTTAAAAGCTACTTTATTTTAGTTCTTATATCTACCAACTTTCCCCACCCCAATCCCTCCCAATGCCCACCACTAGGTAGGAGAGACAGAAGGTTAGTGGGGAGAGGGGACGTTGAGATCTTTTTAGACTACTTCCTGCTGATTAAGGGCACTGAGTTTCTTGAAGCAAGTCCAATCTTCTCGTCAGGATATCTCCCATTTCTTCTTGTCTCTTTCCTCTCGACCACCTGACAAACCAACAGCAGCAGCAGTAGCAGCAGCATGAGGAGAAGGAGCAGAAGGGAGGAGCAGGGGGAGGAAGAAGAAGCAGCAGGAGGAGCAGGAAGGAGGAGCAGAAGCAGTAGCAGAAGGAACAGGTGGAGGAGGGAGGAGGAGAGAGGTGGAGGAACAGGAGGAGGAGGGAGGAGCAGGAGGAATAAGAAGAGGAGGAGGGAGGTGGAGGAGCAGGAACCAGCAGGCAGAACAACCACACCTCCCCTCTTGGGGCTGTGTTCTTTTTATACCCTCTCTAGAGCCCCCAGGATTAAATTGTCTCAGCTGGCAGAATCACGCCCCTGCCAGAGCATGCAGGCGGCAAACACTCAGCAGCTGTGCGTGATCTGAAGCACACCCGAGATTAAAACAAAAACATGTTCACCTAACATAACTGGGGTTTAAAGACCGAAACTCTCACTACACAGTACTTTCTCCATCCCAGGCAGTCAGTGTGGTGTCCCCAGGAAGCAGGGACAGCCAGGCTGCTGTCTGACCAGTGTCGGGGTGCACGCCAGTGACAAGAGAGGCAAGAGAGGAGACTTCTTCCTTTTATGTTTTGTTTGTTAAGACAGAATCCCACAGAGTAGCCCAGGCTGGACTTGAATGCAAAATCATCCTCCTGCCTCAGCCTCCCCAGAGTTGGGATTATAAACAGAAATCCTTGCATCGAGCTGGAAAACTGCTTTTTTCTGTTGTTTGTTTTTTGTTGTTGCTTTTGAGATGTTTCTTTTGTTTTGATTCAGGGCCGCCTATAGCACAGGCTGACTGTAGTCAGAGGTGACATCGGATCCTTTACCTCTAGTCTTTACCTCTCAAGCGCTACAGGCACGAGCCGCCACACCTGGCTGAGGCCAAGCTTCCTCTTCCTTCCTTTCTCTTTTTCTTTTTCCTTTTTGGATACAGGGTCTCACGTTACAGCTCTGGAACTCACTATGTAGATAGGCTGATCTGAAACTCATGTAGATCCACCCGCTTCTGCTTTCCAAATGCTGGAATTTGTGCCTGGCTTCTTTTTATTTCTTCCTTTGCGATGGAGTCTCCCTGTGTGGCCCTGGATGGCTTAGAACTCAGTATGTAGACAATGGCTACACAAAAAGGCTGCCTGCATCTGCCTTCCAAGTGCTTCAATTGAAGACATGCTCCACTCACTCCTAGCTTTTTTACTTTTTAACATTTTAAAATTTATATTTATTTATTTAAAAATTTTTAAATTTATTTTTATTTCTGTGTATGTGCACCGTGTTCATGCAGTGTCCAAAAATGCCAGCAGAGGGCATCCCATTCCTGGATTAGAGTTCTAATCTGTTTTTTGCTCTCTGATGTGGATGCTGGCAATTGAAGTCAGACCCTCTGCAAAGCAACAAGTACTCTTAACCAGTGGGCCATTTCTCTAGCCCCCCATCGTTTTTAGCATGCAGACAACAAAAGGCACTTATTCTGCAGGAGACCAGCATGCGTGCACCTTTACAACGAGGTATCTCCAGTTCTAGCGTGCTGGGATCACATTCATGAGCCACTACCTTCAACAGCTCCTGCAGTCTTTTATGAGAAGCTTTTGGCAGTGAGCCTGGCATGGCTGGGGACTATATCCTTGGCCTTGTGCTTTCTTTTATTATTATTTTTTTATTTTATCACAGGTCATTTACTTGTATCCCAGCCATAGCCCCCTTAGCCCCTTCTTTAAAATGAAAAAAAAAAAATTGTGTGTCTGTCTTTGTGTGCATGTGGGTGTGAAGGCGCCCACAGCACAGGTGTGGAGAGCAGGGACAGCTGGAGAAGCTGTTTCAGCCTTCTGCCTCACATGGGTTCTGGTGATGAAACTCAGCTAGCTTGATTGATTTGTACCTCTTTAGCCATCTTACTGACCCAGGAGATTCTGTTTTCTAAGAAAAAAAAAAATAGGAAGGTATCGTGACAAAAAGACAGGCTTTAAACATTGTTCTGTTTACACCACAAAAGCCCCATGATATCTACCCTATTATCTCCACTTTACAGATGAGGAAATACCCCCGGAGATTAATGATTTGCCTACAATCACAAGGCCAGAGTAGTGAGACTAATTCTGGGTCAGCATCTTAGCCAGGATGTCTACTTGTGCCCCAGTTGCAGGCTCTGATTTTGCGCTTCCTTGAGTCCCATCCAGATCACGTGGGGTATGTGACTGAGTGGCAGACGGCAAGAACCCACCATCATCACACAGCACCAGTGCACCCTGCACTCTTCAGCGCCTTCTATGGGTCAGGCTCTGCTAGCAATGGTTCTTGTGTTTGTCAGGGATCGTCTTCACAGGGAACCTCGGAAGTACACCCTACTCCATCACATAGGATGCTCAGAGAGGTCACACCTAGCAAGCGGCAAAATTTGAATCCAGCCTGCCACCGTGAAAAGCTCACTGTCTTGTGAATTCAGTTTGTTTGCTTTATTTACTGGTCTTCAGATGCTGGGGGTTGAACCTAGAGCCTCTCATCCTAAGCATTGCTTGGCCACTGAGCTGCACCCCAAGACACTTTTTTATTTTATTTTATTTTTTGGTTTTTCAAGACAGTTTTTTCTGTGTAGCTCTGTGTTCCAGAACTTGCTCTGTAGACCAGGCTGGCCTCAAACTTAGAGATCTGGAGTGCTGGAATTAAAGGCGTGCACCGCCTCTGCTAGGTTTACAAACAAAATGTTATTAGCCCAAATCAGCACATAAAGCACAGGGAGCAGGCAGCCGGGTGCAGTGCTCACAGTTTTAATCCCTGCACTGGGAGGCAGAGGCAGGGGGATTGCTGTGAGTTCCATGCCAGTCTGGTCTACATAACAAGTTACAGGACAGCCAGAGCTACACAGTGAGACTCCGAAAGCAAAAACAGAAATATTGTACAAAATTCTCAAAGGCCTAATAAAAATACATAACAATGTTGATTCAATGAGATACTTTAATCAAAAGAGAAAAATGAAGTCTCCCGTGTCCCCGCACGGGAGTGTGGTGCCCACTCACAGTGTCTGTGCTCAGCTGGTGGCCCGCTTCCAGGACGCCACCGAGTTGATGCCACCCTTAGTGTGGACAGTATCGGCAGAGTGCGCTGCAGCCCCAGGCTCCTGGGCTCGGGACACCCCTGTCCCCGGAGGAGCTGGAGTCACAGGCCTGTGCCGCCACGGTGGTCTGCTGTGACATTTCAGACGATGGAGGTGAGTCAGGCTCCCGCCTGTCAGCTCAGTGCTTAAGGAATCTAAGGCCAGCTGTGAGCTGAAGAACAGCCTGGCCTTCACAATGAGTCCCTGTGTTCAAAACAGACAGACAGACAACTCCAAGGACTGTGGGAAAATTTGTATAACATAAAGTCTTAAGCATGGTGGTTCACACCTGTAGTCTCAGCTGCAAGGGAGGCTGAGGCATCGGGAATGCCTGACCCCAGCAGTTAAGGGCTAGCCTGGTCAACATTGTAGGTATGTTTATGTGTACACATACACACACACAGACACACACATTTCTATCTCCATCATCTATCTATAGCATACATATATATATGTATATATATATATGTGTGTGTGTGTGTGTGTGTGTGTGTGTGTGTGTATGTATATATAATATGGGCTAGATATATAGCCCAGTGGTAGAGCCATACTTAGCTCCTGGATTCTATTTCCAGAACCAGAAAAATATTGCTTTGTTTTTTGTTTTTATTTTTCAAGACAAGATTTCTTGGTGTAGCCTTGGCTGTCCTGGACTCGCTTTGTAGACCAGGTTGGCCTTGAACTCACAGAGATCCACCTACCTCTGCCTTCTGAGTGCTGGGATTAAAGGTTTGTGCCACCATACCCAGCCTGCAAATACTTTTTAAAGCCCACAATCCAGTGGCATTTACTGCTTCACAGGGTTGTGCCACTGTCACTTATAGCTAGCTCCAAAACGTTTTCATCACCCTCAAAAGAGACTTCGTTAAGCATTCTCCCCTTCTCTCCCCTCTTCCCTCCCCTCCCCTCCTCTCTCCTCCTGGCAACCATGAATTTGCTGCCTCCATGGACTTTCCTGTTTAAGGTGTTTCCTAGGAGTCATGCATGCTGTGGCCTTCTGTGATTGGCTTCTCAGCGGTGTTCTTGAGGACGTCTGTGATGGGCAGTGTCACTGCTCTTCACGGCTGGATGATGTCTTGTTTTCCGAGCTTGCCTGGTCCCAGCTGTTTAGTTAGCCTTTACATGGTTTCCACCCATTATTTCAGTGGCGCTGTTGTGGGGTTCGGGGCTGAGCCTCGGACCT
This sequence comes from Psammomys obesus, assembly GCF_907164565.1. Classification (NCBI taxonomy): domain Eukaryota; kingdom Metazoa; phylum Chordata; class Mammalia; order Rodentia; family Muridae; genus Psammomys; species Psammomys obesus. The sequence continues at coordinate 5,913 of NW_026593183.1, read as the reverse complement.
GTGGCCTCTTGCATGCTAGGCCGGCACTCTACCACGGAGGTACAGCAGCAGCCATCTTTTCTTCCCCCTCCGTCCCCATCTTCCACCCACCCTCCTTGTTTTCCTATTTGGGACTGAATTCAGGCTGTGCATGTGTTAATACTATCACTCTGCTCCTAGCTGCGTTCTTAGCTCTGGTTTCACTTCATAGTTTCACGTTTATTTATATGCCTAGGTATGCTGTTGTGAAGCTGGCTGTCCAGAAATCTCTTTGATTGCCTGCTTTTAATTCTTTGGGGTACATTTGTGGAGGGCACCGCTGGATCCCATGGCAATTCTATGGCCAACCTTTGAGGACCACGGAAGTCTTTTAAGTGTGGCTGCATCGCCACGGTTGCCAGCTTTTCAGCAGCCTAGCGCACGCTTGTAATTTCCCCTCTATGGCACCGGCTCAGTGGGTGTGGAGCGCTCTCTCCTGGTGGTTGGCCTTGCATTTCCCTACAGGGCTCTGAACAACCTTTCAGGAGCTTGTTGGTCATTTGTGCCTCTTTAGAGGGGCACCTGCTCTGTCCACTTTTTAAACAGGACTGTCATTTCTCTGGCTGCACTTGTACTTAGAAGTCATTTCTAAAAAGAAAAAAGAATTTCTAATCTACAGAGAATTACAGTATAAACAGAGACGTTCATATAACTTTTGCCTTAGGTTCATCTATTACTAACATTTCCCCTCATTTGCTTTATTTAATTTTTTTACATGTTTGTATTGTATTGTATTTTTATTATTATTTTTTGTGTGGGTGTGTGTATGTGGAGGTCAGAGGACAACTTGTGAGAGTCAGTTCTCTGCTTCCATCTTGTTGTTCCCAGAACTGAAGTCAGATAGTCAGGCTTGGTGGCAATCACCCTTAACCACTGAGCTTCACCCTATTTGCTCACTTATATTAATGTCTTCCAGCACCACTGGAAAGAGTACGTCATAGACTCTGTAGCCCGTAGACACTTCCGATCAAGAACACTTGTTTACATAACTACACGATGCTCTAAACCTAAGTATGCTCACTGGGTGAATAAGGAGTTTCTTCCTAACCCACTTTCCGTATTCTCTAACTTTATCCATCCATCCAGCATTGAGTCTTCCCCTGCTACACAGTAGCCAGGTGAGGGCCCAGGGTTCCACAGAATTGTCAGTTCTCCTCTGTCTCTCTTTCTCTGGAGCTAGGAGACAGGGTCTCTCCGTGCAGCCCTGGCTGTCCTGGAATTTGCTCTGTAGGTCAAGCTGGCCTTGAACATAGATATCTGCTGGCCTCTCCTGTCAAGCAAAGGCATGCACCACCACACCCAGCCTTCCTTTATCTCTTTTTTGTTTGTTTTTTTCAAGACAGGGTTTTTCTGTATTTCTCTGGCTGTCCTGGACTCATTCCTGTAGACCAGGCTGGCCTCGAACTCACAGAGATCTGCCTTCCTCTGTCTCCTATGTGCTGGCATTAAAGATGTGCGCCACCACCCAGCTTCTTCATCTTTTTTAACATAAAATAGTCCCCCAGTGTTCTTTAGTCTCCTATAACCTTGACCTTTCCCCTCTCTCTATATACACACACGCATATGTGATATATGTGTGTGTGTGTGTGTGTATATATATATATATTGAGACAGGGTCACAGGCTGCCCAGGCTGCTCTCCAATTGTTAGATAGCCAAGGATAATTTTAAACTGCCGATCCTCTTGCTTCCACTTCCAGAGTGCTGGGGTCCCAGGTAGGAGCCATCATGCCCAGCGTAGGCAGCGCTGGATGTAGGACCTAGGGTTTCATCCCTGTTGGCCAAACACTCAGCTGACCGAGCCACATGTCCAGCCCCTGGTGTCTGTTTTCTGGAGACAGAGCTGACTCTGTAGCTCCGCCTTAGCCTCTTCAGTGCTGATTATAGGCATTTTGATACCACCACACCCAGCTGACACCTTTCCCCCAGGAATGTTTATTTTTACTCCTAATTTTTATTAATTATTATTGATTGTTTTTTTTTTTTTTTTTTTTTTGTTGTTGTTGTTTGTTTTTTGACACAGGGTTTCTCTGTGTAGCCCTGGCTGTCCTGAAACTCATTCTGTAGACCAGGCTGGTCTCAAGATCTGCATGCCTCCTGAGTACTGGGATTAAAGGAGAGCACTACCATGCCCAGCTGACTTTGGTGGTTTGTTTGGTTTATTTTTTTATTTTTTGTGCTGGAGGTTGAACCCAGGCCCTCAGGCTTGCTATGCATCTGCTACACTGAGCTACACTGCCAGCCACTGATACTTTGGTATAATACAATCCCTTAAAAAACAGTAGTCCTAAACTGGCTGTGGTGTGCACGCTTGCAATCCTAGCATTTGGGAAACAGAGCCAGGACCTTTGAATTCGAGGCAAACCTTCAGTATATAGGGGCACTTTATTTCTTTTAGATTTATTTATTCTATTCAATGTGTATGAGTGTTTTGCTCACATGTATGTCTGTGCACCATGTGTGTGATTGGTACCCACAGAGGTAAGAAGAGAGTGTCTGATCTCATGAGATTGGAGTTATGAGTGGTTGTGAGCCTACACGTGGGTGCTGGGAATTGAACCCAGGTCCTTTGCAAGAACAAATGCCCTTAACTACTGAGCCATATTTCCAGCTTGAGCCTGTTAAAAAACAAAACAAAGAGAGCGAGAGGAAGAGAGGAATAGAGAGATCGAGAGAGTGAGAGAGAGAAAGAAAGAGGGAGAAAGAGAGGTGTTTGAGTTTGTTTAACGTCTCCTCATTTCTGAGTTCAGGCTGTGCAGGCTGGTGAGCTGGCTCAGCAGGCAGAGGTGTCTGCAGTGTTCGCCTGAGGATCTGAGTTTGATTCCTGGATCCCAAGGTGGAAAAACATCAACTTCTAAAAGTTGTCTTCTAATCTCTAGTGGTGTTCAAAGCCTTCCTCCTTCACACACACACACACACACACACACACACACGTTTTTAGCTGGGCATCGTGGCACATGCCTTTAATTCCAGGCTCAGGAGAGGCAGAGGCAGACAGATCTCTGTCATGTACATCCAGCTGGAGCCCTGCACTGTGACCTGTGCCGGGCTTCTCGCCTGGAGACACTCAGTGTGACCGTCATCCTTGAAGCGAGATGTCGGATTCCTTTGTTGTATACTTTTTCTTCTGGCACCAGGTCTCCCTACGTGGATCTGACTTGGAGCTCTCCATGTTTGTACATCAGCTGCCCTCAAATTCACAGATTTGCCTGCCCCTGTTTCCGAGGGCTGGAGTTACATGCATGGGCCATTATGCCTGGCTGCTGTACATTACTGTATGTGTGTAGGATGTGTGTGCAGACAGTGTGCCATGGCACACGTGTGAGATCTGAGGACAACTCTGTGGAGCTGCTTCTCTTTCCATCTTTAGCTGGGTTTGGAATTGAGCTTGGGTTGTCAGGCCTGCACCGCAAGCGCCTTGACTCGCTGAGCCACGTCGCTGGCCCTGTGCACTTACCTTTTCTTAATGTTCTTTTGTTTCGAGACAGGGTCTCATGTAGCCCAGGCTGGCCTTAGACTCACCATGTAGCTGTGGATGTCCTCGAACTCCTGACAGTCTGGCCTCCACTTCCCAAGTGCTGGGAGTATAGGCAGGGGCCCCTACTGATGGCTCTAGGTATTTGGTACAGTTACTTTTTTCACCCTTGCTACTGGTGATCAATTTGTAAAGACACACTTTGGGCTCACTGTCAGGCTGCCCCCTCAAACATCTCCCTAGACGTTATTCCCTGTTGAAAACATATTCATTAGATTGTTTATTTTGTGTGTGTCCGAGTGTGAGTGAAAGTGTGAGCATGTGTGGTGTGTGTGTTGTGGATGTTTTGGTTTTTGCTATGGTTTATGGTTTAACATATTTTTGTTAAAATTCCAAGCTGAAGATTTTAGTTTGTCCATACCTGTGAAGTGTCTTGTGAGGAGTGTGGTCTTTGCCAGGAGGAATTAGCTGAATTCTGAGGACTTAGAGTTGTATAAATATGACAGAGGAAGGAGGCGCAGCTGCCTGGAGGAGGACTGCTTACTGTTGGTTCGTTCTGCTGCTGCATTTGCTGTTTGCTGATTTGCTGGTCACCTGGACTTCTGGATTTCTGGACGACTGGTATTGGTCTTGCCCCTAAGGAATCCTATGAGCCTACCCAGCGGGAAGTAGCAGAGAGAACTCTGACCCTGTCCTCCTAACCTTCTTTCCCTCCTACCTGGTGTTGAGGATCGGAAGGGAGGTAGAAGCGTTTAATAACCCTAAGTAAAGTAGGTTTGTTAAAAAATCAACGTCAACATGAGTGTGTGTGAGTGTGTGAGAGTACTGTACGTGTGCCAGTTATATCTGAAGATCAGAGGACAACCTTGTGGATTTCTCCCTTCCACCAGTATGGGCTCTGGGGATCAGACATAAGTCGGCTGGTGTGGTGCTTTCATAGGCTGAGCCGTCTGGCCAGCCCCACGGGTTTTACGTAAGCTGTGTTTCCAGCTTCCGCTGTTATCTTGCTCCTCTGGCAGTTTTCTTACCATAGCCCAGTGGTCTCCCAGCCAACACCACCCTCTGTATCTGACCTGGTTCACGGCCCGCTCACAGTCCATGTCCTGCTTGCATAGGCAGGCCAGTTTGCAGTGAGCAGGGCCTGGGGACATTCCTTTCGTTTCCTGTCCCAGGAGCTTCCCTTTCTCACTGCAGCTCTGCAACCACAGGCTAGATGGGGGGCCAGAGTTATCCAACCACCAGTGCGAGACCCTGTTTCCCCAACGGGGCTCGGAGGCTGAGTGATGAAATTCCAGCAGCACGGTTGCAAGCGTGCTCAGCAAGAACCTGCGATAAGATGACCAGCAGTTAAAGGCTTTTGAGGTTCGGAGGCTGGAGCCACAGGAAGTGACTTGGGGCCCAAGCTGAGGTGGCGTTGTCCGGCGCCCGCCCTGGCTGAGAAGCTGCAGCTGGCACTGTCTGCAATGTCCACAGAGTGTGTCAGTCCTCCGACAGGGGGGCCCCAGAGCCGGGCCCAGAGCCCAGGTGGGCAGTACGGGGCCTTGGCCTCAGATGGGTGTCGGCCTCCCTCCACATCTGCCCCCGGGAGCCTGCCCCGCTGGCGAGCACTCTTGGCCGCTGCTGTCCTCTGCTACATCAACCTTCTGAACTACATGAACTGGTTCATCATCCCAGGTGAGGAGGGGCGGGTGGCCTGGGCGGCATCTCCCGTACCCCACTCTGCAGAACCGTGACTGCGGGCCTAGCGGCTCTCCTCCCAGCGCCTTTCTTCTCCTGAAGCACACTGCTGATTTCACCAGCCTCTCCTGAGCGGTCCCAGACCGGAGTGGGGCACACCGTGCGCTGGCAGGCGCGCACGCGGGGCGTGCAGACCGACGGGGCTGTGCTCCGCAGGAAGGCCCCGGGTTGAGCCAGGCGAGGTGGTGAGGCAGGGCTCCCGGCTCCGCTCCCCAGGGAGGACCGCTCCTCCTGACTGTTTGTGGAGCAATCGGCTGCTGGCCGGCCTCGCGCAGTGTGCCTTCCTCCTACAGAAACGGCACAACCCGCATCTCTGTTCTGTCTCTCACTTAGCATTCCTTGGTGACTGGGCCCCACTTGCCTTGTCCATCTAGTCAGTTATTCATTCATTTACTCATTCATTCCTTCAGCAGCTCACACTCAGCCCTTTCTTTAAAACTATTTCAGTGTGTGTGTGTGTGTGTGCACGTGTGTATCTCTGTGTGTATGTGTGTGAGTGGGTGTGTATCTATGTGTGTGTATGTATGTGCGTATCTGTGTGTGTATCTGCGTGTGCGTGCACATGGGTGTGTGAGTGTGTGTACTTGTGTGTGAGTATGTGGGTGTGTGCGTGTGTGAGTGTGTGTACTTGTGTGTAAGTATGTGGGTGTGTGCGTGTGTGAGTGTGTGTACTTGTGTGTGAGT
>NW_026593182.1:0-18848 GCF_907164565.1 Psammomys obesus | reverse complement strand
TCTTTCTTTCTTTCTTTCTTTCTTTCTTTCTTTCTTTCTTTCTTTCTCTTTCTTTTCTGAGACAGGGTTTCTCTATGTAGCCCTAGCTGTCCCGGAACTCTCTCTATAGACCAGGCTGGCCTCGAGATCCACCTGCTTCTGCCTCCCCCCAGGTGCTGGGATTAAAGTCATGTGTACCTCCACCACCCATCTTAACACCTTACCTTAAAAAACAACGACAAGGGGGGGGGCAAGATGGCCGCGCCAGGGGAACACTGTGTCTGAGGAGCAGGATAACTTTTTCCGTATAGCGACCAATAGACTGAACTCTGGGCCCTAAAACAACAGCGATCGTGTTTCCCAGGAAACCCCCACGGCTTGGGAATCAGTCGGGTCCACTCTCAGGTCACCCACCAGAACCTGGAAGAGATCCTGGGTCGTGCAGGCACTAGGTCGCTGGACCAGAGCCACACGCCTGCATGTCCTGATCACCTTCCCAGGCTGAACGGTGGGTCCCAGTCTCGAGAAAAACCCACGGGGAAGGAAAGCAACAGGACTGGCCACAGGTCACCCAGTCTTTACCTGGAATAGGTCTCGCAGACCAGCTGGTCCCAGCCGCCATCACTGAACTGGCTCAAGCCATGAGCATGGAGAGGGCTGCACGCCCAGCTCTCCAGCACAGTAGCCATTCTAATATCTGATAAAATAGACTTTCAACCAAAATTAATCAAAAGAGATGGGGAAGGACACTTCATACTCATCAAGGGAAAATTCCACCAGGAAGACATCACAATCCTGAACATCTATGCCCCAAATACAAAGGCACTCACATTTGTGAAAGAAACATTGATAAAACTTAAACCACACATAGATCACCACACATTAATAGTGGGAGACTTCAACACCCCACTCTCAACAAAGGACAGGTCAACAAAACAGAAATTAAACAAAGAAACAATATCTCTAACAGAGGTCATGAATCAAATGGACCTAACAGACATTTACAGAACCTTACACCCAAACACAAAAGAATTTACCTTCTTCTTAACACCTCATGGAACCTTCTCCAAAATAGACCATATAGTGGATCACAAAGCAAGCCTCAACAGATACAAGAAGACTGAAATAATCCCTTGTATCCTATCTGATCACCATGGAATAAAGCTGGACCTCAACAACAACAGAAATAGCAAAAAGCTTACACATACAAGGAAACTGAACAATTTGCTACTAAATGACAGCTGGGTCAGGGAAGAAATAAAGAAAGAAATTAAAGTCTTCCTAGAATTCAATGAAAATGAAGGCACAACATACACAAACTTGTGGGACACAATGAAAACAGTGCTAAGAGGAAAGTTCAAGTACCTTCAAGAAGAAATTCAAGACAACTCATTCAAGCAACTTAATGGCTCACCTAAAAATCCTAGAAAAAGAAGAAGCAGACACCTACCAAAAGACTCCTACCAAAAAGGAGTAGATGGCTGGAAATAATCAAACTCAGGGTTGAAATCAATCAATTAGAAACAAATAAAACAATTCAAAGAATCAATGAAACCAAGAGCTGTTTCTTTGAGAAAATCAACAAGATAGACAAACCCTTAGCCAAGCTAACTAAAAGGCAGACACCATCCAAATCAACAAAATCAGAAATAAAAAGGGGGACATAACTACAGACACTGAGGAAATCCAAACAATCATTAGGACTTACTTCAAAAGTATATATGCCACAAAATTTGAAAATCTAAATGAAATGGATAATTTTCTTGATCGATTCCACTTACCAAAACTGAATCAAGACCAGGTAAACCAATTAAATAGTCTTATATCCCCCAAGGAAATAGAAGCGGTCATCAAAAGTCTCCCATCCAAAAAAAGCCCAGGACCAGATGGTTTCAGCGCAGAATTCTACCAGACCTTCAAAGAAGAGCTAAATCCAGTTCTCTTCAAACTATTCCACAAAATAGAAACAGAAGGAGCACTACCAAACTCATTCTATGAAGCCACAGTCACCTTGGTACCTAAACCTCACAAAGACCCAACAAAGAAAGAGAATTTCAGGCCAATCTCCCTTATGAACATTGATGCAAAAATACTCAACAAAATACTTGCAAACCGAATACAAGATCACATCAAAGATATCATCCACTATGACCAAGTAGGCTTCATCCCAGGTATGCAGGGGTGGTTCAATATACGGAAATCCATCAATGTGATCCACCATATTAACAAACTGAAAGAAAAAAACCACATGATAATCTCCTTAGATGCTGAGAAAGCATTTGACAAAATCCAACATCCATTCATGTTTAAAGTATTGGAAAGATCAGGGATACAAGACACATATCTAAACATAGTAAAGGCAATATACAGCAAGCCTATAGCCAACATCAAACTAAACGGAGAAAAACTTAAAGCAATACCACTGAAATCAGGGACAAGGCAAGGCTGCCCACTCTCTCCATATCTCTTCAACATAGTTCTGGAAGTCCTTGCCTGAGCAATAAGACAGTTGAAGGAGATCAACGGGATACAAATTGGAAAGGAAGAAGTAAATTATCACAATTTGCAGATGATATGATAGTATACCTGAGTGACCCCAAAAATTCTACCAGGGAACTCCTACAGCTGATAAACACCTTCAGCAAAGTGGCTGGATACAAAATTAACTCCAAAAAATCAGTAGCCCTCCTGTATACAAAAGACAAAAGGGCTGAGAAAGAAATTAGGGAAACAACACCCTTCACAATAGCCATAAGGTATAGCCATAAGCCACAATGACATAAGGTACCTTGGTGTAACCCTAACCAAGCAAGTCAAAGACTTGTATGAAAAAAATTTCAAGTCTCTGAAGAAAGAATTAGAAGAAGATATCAGAAGATGGAAAGATCTCCCATGCTCATGGCTTGGCAGGATTAACATAGTAAAAATGGCCATCTTACCAAAAGCAATCTACAGATTCAATGCAATTCCCATCAAATTACCAACACAATTCTTTGCAGACCTGGAAAGAAAAATTCTCAACTTCATATGGAATAACAAGAAACCCAGAATTGCTAAAACAATCCTCTACAATAAAAAATCTTCTGGAGGTATCTCCATCCCTGATCTTAAGCTGTACTATAGAGCAACAGTAATAAAAACTGCATGGTACTGGCATACAAACAGAATGGTGGATCAATGGAACTGAACAGAAGACCCAGAAATAAACCCACAAACTTATGGACACCTGATCTTTGACAAAGATGCCAAAACCATACAATGGAAAAAAGATAGCATCTTCAACAAATGGTGCTGGTCTAACTGGATGTCTACATGTAGAAAAATGAAAATAGATCCATACTTACCACCCTGCACAAAACTAAATTCCAAGTGGATCAAAGACCTCAACATAAAATCCGACACATTAAATCGGTTAGAAGAAAAAGTGGGGAAGACCCTAGAACTTATTGGTACAGGAGACAACTTCCTGAACAGAACACCAACAGCACAGGCTCTGAGAGCAACAATCAATAAATGGGACCTCATGAAACTGAAAAGCTTCTGTAAATCAAAGGACACCGTCATCAAAACAAAACGACTGCCTACAGATTGGGAAAGGATCTTCACCAACCCTTTATCTGACAGAGGGCTAATATCCAGTAGAACTAAAGAAGCCGAAAAGCAGCAAACCAAGTAATCCACTTAAAAAATGGGGAACAGAGCTAAACAGAGAATTCTCAACAGAGGAATATCGAATGGCAGAGAAACACTTAAAGAAATGCTCAACGTCATTAGGGAAATGCAAATCAAAACGACCCTGAGATTTCACCTTACACCCATCAGAATGGCCAAGATAAAAAACTCAAGTGACAACACATGATGGAGAGGTTGTGGAGAAGGGGGAACCCCTCCTCCATTGCTGGTGGGAATGTAAACTTGTACAACCACTCTGGAAATCAATCTGGTGCTTTCTCAGACAACTAGGAATAGCACTTCCTCAAGATCCAGCCATACCACTCCTAGGCATATATCCAAAAGAGGCTCAAGTACACAACAAGGACTTTTGCTCAACCATGTTCCTAGCAGCTTTATTTGTAATAGCCAGGAGCTGGAAACAACCCGGATGCCCCTCAACTGAAGAATAGATGCAGAAATTATGGTACATCTACACAATGGAATATTACTCAGCAATGAAAAATAAGGAAATCATGAAATTTGCAGGCAAATGGTGGGACCTGGAAAGGATCATCCTGAGTGAGCTGTCCCAGAAGTAGAAAGACACACACGGTATATACTCACTCATATAGACATATAACATAGGATAAACCTACTAAAATCTGTACATCTAAAGAAACTAACCAAGAGAGAGGACCCTGACTAAAATGCTCAATCCCCATCCCGAAAGGCAAAGAGGATGGACACCAGAAGAAGAAGAAAACAGGAAACAAGCTAGGAACCTGCCACAGAGGGCCTCTGAAAGGCTCTGCCCTGCAAACTATCAAAGCAGACGCTGAGACTTATGGCCAACTGTTGGACAGAGTGCATGGAATCTTATGTAAGAAGTGGGAAATAGTAAGAGCTGGAGAGGACGGGAACCTCACTAGGAGAGCAACAGAACCAGAAAATTTGAACACAGGGAACTTCCCAGAGACTCATACTCCAACCAAGTACCACGCATGGAGATAACCTAGAGCCCCTGCAGAGATGTAGCCCATGGCAGTTTAGTGTCCAAGTGGGTTACATAGTAATGGGAAGAGGGACTGACTCTGACATAATCTGACTGGCCTGCTCTTTGATCACCTCCCCCTGAGGGGGGAGCAGCCTTACCAGGCCACAGAAGATGACAATGCAGCCACTCTTGATGAGATCTGATAGACTAAGATCAAAAGGAAGGAGAGGAAGACCTCCCCTATCAGTGGACTTGGGGAGGGGCATGCATGAAGAAGGGGGAGGGAGGGTGGGATTGGGAGGGGAGGAGGGAGGAGCTTATGGGGGGATACAAAGTAAATAAAGTGTAATTAATACAAGTTAAACAACAACAACAACAAACAGTCTCTCCTTTAGCCTGGAGCGCACAGACTGAGGTAGAGTGAGTGGCAAATGAGCCCTAAGGATCCAGCTATTTATTCTAAGACTGCTTCTCACTCAGTTTTCCAGTTTGGCCTTTAGTTCAACTCTGGGACCCATGCTAGTCTTGAGCTTGTCATCCTCCCAGCAGCTGAGCTGCTGGGCCAGGCTTGACCAGACTGTGCCCTTTTGGGGTTCCTGTTTGTTTGTTCAAGATCTATTTTAAAGTGTGTGTGTACGCATGCCTGGCATTTGTGTGCCCCAGAGGTCAGAAGGAGGCATTGGATTCCCTGGGGCTGTAGTTTCACATGCTTGTATGCCACCCAACTGTGCTGGAAGAGCAGGGAGTCTCTTAACCCCTGAGCCTTCTCTCTAGCCCCTGCCTAAGCTATTTTGATAGGAGTTTATGAAACTCTCTCCACTCTGTTAATAGTCTCCACTGTCACTCTCTTATTAAAAATATGAATAGGGCCAGCAAGATGACTCAGTGAGTAAAGGCAGTTGCTACAGAGCCTGATAAGCTGAGGTTGCTCTCTCTGACCACATAGTGGGAGGAGAGAATCAGTTCCTGCAAGCTGTTCTCTGACCTCCACATGTGCACCTTAGCTCGAGTGTGCCACGCCACCAAGAGAAATAAACTAATAGCTGGGCATGGTGGCGTATGCTTTTAGTCCCTAGGCCAGTCAGATCTACTTGGGAGCTTCCAGGGCAACCCAGGCTGCAGAGTGAGACCCTGTCTCAAAAGAAACAAAGAGAAAGCAAGAAAACTTGACCAAAAAATAATGACCACAACTCTAAATAAATAAATGTAATTTAAAAAACTTATTTTAAAATGTGAATAGAACCATGTGTCCATTCTTTGGCTGCAAACACCTAGTGATACCCCACATTTTACCCCACTGCTATAGCAAACACAGTATATTGGGTTTCCTGACCTCAGGCTGAGGCAGGCATGTCTGACTCAATCCAGGTTCCTGATATCCCAGGCCTTGGCACTTCTGGCACTGCTGGACTTGCTCTTGTGTTGTTGGCTTCTCTCTCAGCCTCACACAGGAGCTGACGCAGTGGCAGCATTGTGAGTGAAAGCCACCCAGAGAACCTGTGCCGTACGCCCAGGAGCCCCAGCTCGCCTGGTGCAGTCTTCAGCTTCTGGATGGGATTCTCAAGAAGAATGGAAAAGCTCATCTCTGCAGATGTGGCAGAAGGCCACCTCCTAAGGCCTGTTGACTGGCCTCTCGTACACGAGCCGCCTGGAGATACCTGATCACAGGCATCTTTCTGAGCCAAGCTCCTGTTCCTGCCAATGAGGCCCCAGGCAGGGGAGTGCCTTGCTCAGATAGCCAGGGCTCCTCTCACACAGGAGTTGGAGTGCTTGCTCAGCTTGAAATGAAAATGAAATAAAACCCACTCAGTCCTTTGCATCTGAAGCCCAGGAAGGTGAGGGACTGGGGTGCTTCTCCGCTTCCAATCCATGAATATTTTCCCTTGGCTCCAATATCAAGAGAAAGGCCTAATACTGAGTCTATCAGAAACCTTTGAAGGACAAAGCCTCCTTCGAGGTCAGACCTCTCTGAGTTCCCATCATCTTCTCCTATCTCCCAGTGAGACCCAGGGGAGCTGGCACTTAAGACTGCCAGCCACCTGCACAGACACCATTAAAGAGACCTCACTTGGAGAGGTTGATGGGTAGGATCATGGCTCTAGCATGGGATGGAGCCAGCTCCTTTGAATACACTGTGGTACAGGCAGGTGAAAGCTAGAGCCTAGTGGAGAAGCAAGAGGAAGGAGGCCAGGACGCTTATCCCTTCTGCACGCCCCCATCCCAAGACAGCAATGAGCACGTGACTCTAGTTACATGTTTGTTTATTTTCAAGGCTTTATTTTTATTTTATTTTAAAATTATGTGTGAATGTGTGGGTGGACTTGTGCTGTGAGTACAGGTGCCATGGAGCCCAGAGGCCTTGGATCTCCAGGAGCTACAGTTGCAGGAAGCAGGAACCTGCCTGATGTGAGGACGGGGGAGAGCTCAGCTGGGTCCTCTTAACTTCTGCCCTGTAATTACATTTTAAAGTAAGTTTTTTGTGTGTTTGTTCTTTGAAACAGGGTCTCTCTAACATACCCTGGCTGTTCTGGAACTCACTATGTAGAACAGGCTGGCCTTGCCTCAAACTCATAGAGATCTGATCTATTTGCCTCTGCTCCCAAGTGCTGAGATCAAAGGCATACACCATCACACCCAACTTACAGAAAGTTTTGTTTTTGTTTTTTTTTTTTTTTTAGTTACATTTATTTATTTACTTCAGGCTTTGTTTGGTTTTGATTGTTACTGGTTTTTAGGCAGGGTCTCACTATGTAGCTCTGACTGGCCTGGAACTTGCTGGATAGACCAGGTTAGCCCCAAATTCTCAGAGATTTGCTTGCCTTTGCTTCTCAAGGGCTTGAATTGAAAGTGTGAGTCATCAGCTAGACACACCTCTAATCCCATAACATGGGAGGCAGAGGCAGGCAGATCTCTGAGTTTGAGGCCAGCCTAGACTACAGAGCTTTTTCCGGGACAGCTGAGGCTACACAGAGAAGCCCTGTCTCGAGAAAGAAAAGAAAAGAAGTGTGAGCCATCATACAGGACTATTTATTTGTTTACTTTAGGGGGAGGTATGCTCACGCTAAGATGAGCGTGTGGTCAGGACAGCCCATACCCAGGTGCCACAACCCTGCTCCTGCAGGCCTCTGCTCTTTCATTGGGCCACCCAAGGGCCCATGGACAGAGGCAGGGGCAAGCTTGGGGAAGCCTGCACAAGCTGTCAGGGTCCTGGGTCTTCCAGTCCAGTTCTCTGTCCAGAGCCAGAGAAGAGATTCTGCCCGTTAGGTGACAAGTGACCTGAACTACATTCTAATTTCACCTATGACATTTTGTTTTTTGCCTTGTCCCCCATGCCATCAAATGCTGACTCATGGCTGCTACTAATGGTTGATTAGCAGGAATATTTAGACAGAGTATTCTTTTCCTTCCAAAGTCCTAGATGAAAACTGAGGAGAGGAGGACCTGGCTCAGGCAAGGCTGAACAGCTGCTTCTGTTTTAAAATTATATATACATCTAATACATAAATTATAAATGTAATATAGCTATGCATTTTTTTTGAGGCAGGGTTTCTCTGAGTAGCATAGGCTCTTCTGGACTCACTTTGTAGACCAGGCTGGCCTCAAACTCATAGAGATCTGCTTGCCTGGAGTGCTGGTATTACAGGCACACAACACAAAAAAAAATTTAAAGTACCAAAAAGACAGGCATGCTGGTTCATGCCTTTAATTCCAGGACTGGGTGCTGTGGATTTGAACAGGCACCTTACTGAGCCCTCTCTGCAGCCCCTCATTCTTTTTAAGAAAGCATAATACGTAGGTGGGCTGGGAGCACAATCCTGTGACAGAACATTTGCTTAACATGCTCAAAGCTCTGGGTATAAACCCCAGAACTACAAAACAAAACACAACAAACAAGCAAAGAAAGAAGCCATTTAACTTGACAGTTGCAGCATAAACTTAGCCTCCCTTAGAGTCCGTGTCAGAAACCTGCTGGGGTCATTCTTAGTATTTGTTGTGCCCCTTGATAACAGGTGAAAATGTTCTCTCATTCTTTTTTTTTTTTTTTTTTTTTTGGTTGTTTTTCAGTTTTGTTTTGTTTTTCTCTCAAGACAGGGTTTCTCTGTGTAGCCCTGGTTGTCCTGGAGCTCAATCTGTAGACCAGGCTGGCCTCAAACTCACAGAGATCCTCTGGCCTCTGCCTCCCAAATGCTAGGATTAAAGGCGTGCACCACCACTGCTCTGCATGTCTCATAGATTTTTTGGTTTGTTTTTGTTTTCCAAGACAAGGCTTCTTTGTGTAACAAGAGCTCTTGGCTGTCCTGGACACTTTTATAGACCAGGCTGGCCTCAAAACTCACAGAGATCCACCTGTCTCTGTCTCTCCCTCCGCTGGGATTAAAGGCGTGGGCCACACCCACCAGCATGTCTTATAGTTTTGCTTCACACTTTTTTTTTTTTTTAATAGAAACTCCAAGGTCTGTTTGTAACTGGGTAAAGTCTGGCAGCTACCCCAAGATGAGTCATAGAGCCCCTTGTTTGGGAGCCTGGTCCTCAGCTCTTCCCTCTCCTGGAGTAAGTAACAGTTTCTCCTGCTAGACTAGAAGAAGCTTGTCTTACTCAGCTGCCCTGGTTTGTCCTGCTTTTCTGCTCCTCGGGGCAGCTGGGGAGGGTGTGGCAAGACAAGACCTGCTTTTATTATGAGTGTGCTGGGTAAGGGAGGAGAGGGAGGATGACAGGGAGGGGGCGCTGCAGGGTGCATCAGTGGTCCCTAGGGATGAATTTGTAAGGCAGTGATCCTGGGACAAGGAAGGGTTCGGGTGGGAGTTGAGTTGGAACTTGTCTTCAGGATGGATAAAGAAAAATGTGTTTTAGTTGACTATTCTAGAGGCCATCGGATTGGAATGGTCACATGTCCAAAGGAGGGTAGTGAATACTGCTAACCTGGCCACATCAGCTTTGGGGTGTGTCCTTCTCTTGGCTTCTACAGAGGCACAACCTAGCTCCTAGGAAGGTTAACCCAGGGCTGTTCCCTCCTGGCTTACCACATTGGGCTCCTCCTCTATGCTGATGTCCCTCTAGACAGGACGGGTGGGGTGGAGAGTGACCATTAGCCTGGTGGGCACAGATCCTTAGGAGCTGGAAGGCCAGGCCCTGGGCCACTGTCCTTACAGCTTCTGAGTTTTTGTTTTCTCTCTCGCTCTTTTTCTATCTTCTTGTCTTTCCCAGAGTTCCCAGTCTCAAAAGATTTGCTTTTCAAGTGCAGTAAGAGCGCCTGCTGTGGGGCTGAGCTCTGACCTAGCACAGGTGCGCTGAGAGACCCTGCTCTAAGAGAGCAACGAAGGGTGGCACCCTTGACCTCTGGCTTCCACACATGCTCCCAAACTCAGCAAACACTCGTGTGTGCCCAAACACAAAAAGCAATCGCTGCAGTCAGTCCTGGTGGCGCACGCCTTTGCTCCCGGCCTTCCGAAGGCTGAGGCAGGTAGAATCTCTAGGAGTGAGTTGCAGTGAGTTTGGGGCCAACCAGGGCTACAAAGTGAGACTCTGTGATGGGGCTCGGACTCTGGGCTGGAGGGAGGGTGTGCCTAGGTGAAAGCACCTGTCCAGTATACGTAAAGGTCCGAATTTGCCCTCACCCCACCCAAAATGAACATTGCAAATGTTCAAGGCAGTAAAGTCTTTTTTAGAGTTAGGTGAACTTGAATTTTCATTAATAAAGTTTTGTGCTATCCATTTGTGAGATATATATTTGTTTATTGCAAAATTCAAGTTAGACCATTCACAATACATTTTTTCTTCTCTCTCCAACTTCCCTTCCCTTTCTCTTCCCTGTTCCCCTCTTTCCCTGTTTCCCTCCTGCTCTGACTGGTGATGCTCCTGCTCCAGGCTTTGGTTCTTTAGGGCAGGTACGTTACAGTTGGCTTGGTGCTCTCTCCTTTCTTCCAGGCTAGGGAATCTGCGTCGTCTAGAAGCAAGTGATTTCAGAGGTAAGACCTTAAACAAGGCGAAGGACCATGGCTTATTTGACTGAGTTCCCTCGGTGAACACCCAGACTGCTAGGAGAGCACCCCCTCCCACACAGTAGCTTTTCAAAGAGGGTGGGGCGAAGAGCAGACTACCCCCCAACACGTGCAGAACGGAGGGGACTTGATTCTAGAATAGTCAAAACAATTTTGCCACCAAATGCCTCTTAGTAATAACAATACCACCCTCAGTCATTTGCATAACTTCACAGTTGACAAAGGATGTTCCGGGCAGTTAATTAGCATGATGCAGGTAGGGACACCAGAAGCCTGAAACACCCAGGGAAGTTTCCGGGGTTTTCTCCTGTCAAGTGGATACTCGGCTGACTCTGCCGGGCCAGCTGCCAAAAACCAATAGGTGGCGGCTGGACTGGCTGGGCGCCGGATCTGCCTGAGCGCGCAGCGCAGGTCCACTCCCCAGTGGGTCAGCAGGTGCGGCGGGTTTACAGTCCTCCGCAGTTTCTGCGGGACGGAATTCCCCGTGGCAGGACCAGTCTGTATCCAGCCTGAGTCTGCAGGTGAAGAATCAGACCGGTGAAAGGGAAATGAGAGCCCGGGGCCACAGGTGGGTTAGGGACATCCAGAGGGCCGGGGCTCCGGATACCTGCCAAGGGCCTAGGAGTTGGAAAGAACGCGATCAAAATGAATCATTTTCACCAGATGTTTGATTTCGGGCCCTTCACCTCAGGTCCTCATCTCAGTCAGCAGAGTCAGGCCCCAAATACGTGGGTTGAGAGTTTTCCTTCCTCTTTTGGTAGCGTGGGACAGGAGCGCGTAGTCTTTTTGCCTTCAGAATTTAAAGAGTGCCAGCCGCGAAGCCGAAGCCGGTAAAGGAACTTCAGGGAATCTTTAGAAAAAAAATAACGTAAGAAACACCAGTGGTGAGGGTATGAACGGTCCCTCTCAACCGCAAGGTCTTAGCGAGCGAGGCTAAAGCTCTGTGCAGGAGCGCTTGCCTCCTGTGCATGACAAAATAGGTTCAGTACTGAGAGGTACAGTCATAACCAGACCTGGCTGGTGAAACGGCTCACCGGATGAAGGCATTTGCTGCCAAACCTGACCCCCTGGGTTCATCCAGGGACTCCAGCTGACGATTGGGAGTGTCCTTCGACCTCCATGCACCAAGGTAGGTGAGACCCCCGCAAACACTCAAAAATAAATAAATAAATAAATTGAATTTATTTATTGTTTTTAAACACACAAATACAACAAAAACAAAAACAGTGTCTTGCTAGGTAGCTGAGGTTGGCCTAAAACACTCTATCAGCTTTGGAATCCTGAGCGGGATCACAGGTGTGCGTGACTAGGCCAGGCTTTAGAATTGCACTTTTAGTAAATCTTGGTTGTTGTTTTTTATTTATTTTATTTTATTTTACTTAAAAAAATATTTAAAAAAATATATTTTTTAAAGCTGGGCACGGTGGCTCACACCTTTAATCCCAGCACTCAGGGAGGCAGAGGCAGGTGGATTTCTGTGAGTTCCAGGCCTGCCTGGTCCGCAAAGCAAGTCCAGGACAGCCAAGGCTACACAGAGAAATCCTGTCTTGATAAAACAAAAAGTAAAATAATAATGAAGATTATTTTCTGGGGCGCTGGAGAGACAGTTTAGCATTTAAGAGTACTGGCTGCTCTTCAAGAAAACCAGGGTTCCATACCCTCACATGACAGCTCACCACGGTAAATTACTCCAGTTCTAGGGGATCAGAAGCCCTCCCTGGCCACCTTAGGGACTAGGTATAGAAGGCACGTGTAGACATACATGCAGGCAAAAACCACATATGCACACATGGGGTGCAGAGACATATGTACATATGTGTACAGGCATACACATAAATTACCAAAATATATTTTCATTTTTCTCCAGTTTTATTTATTTGTGTGCATGTGTGTGTTTGTCTGTATGTGTCCCACATGTGTGCAGTGCCAAGGGTTCCCTGGCACTGGAATTACAAGTGGTTGTGAGCCAACCAAATCTGGGTCCTCTGCAAGTCCTCAAGTGCTGCTAACCGCTGCACCATCCTTCTAGCCCTGTACTCTCTGTTAGAGGTGGTGAGAAAAGGCAGGCATATTGGCTCATGCCTATAACCAAGGTACTTGGGAGGAAGGCTGAGGAAAGAGGATTATGTTCAAGGTCATCCTGGGCAGGAGAGAGCCCTTGCCTTAAACAAGCAAGCAAACCAGCCAGGTGAAAAGCAGCATGCCTTGCCTTTCATCCCGGTGCTCCTCAGAAGGCAGAGGCAGGTGGATCTCTGTGAGTTTTAGGGAGTTCTAGGACAGCCAGGACAACACAAAGAGACTCTGTTTCAAGAAAATAAAATCCTACCCTTCCAGATAACAAAAACAACAAAAGGTGACGAGAAGAAGGGATGTGAGAAGACAAGCTGATGTGACCACACAGGAACTGGGAACTTGGAAGGGACTCCAAGTTGAGTGCATTGCTGGCACAGCACACATGAGGCCCATCTCTAGCCCAGTAAAAACTACAACAAAGTCCCCAGATGCCCCTAAAATCCCCTTGTTACAAATGTCTCACACACACTATTAGAACCTCAGCTGGGTGGTGATGTTCAGGCACTTGGAGGCAAATCTTGAAACCCTGTCTTGAAAAACAACAACAAAAATAAAACGTTATCAGGCTAGACTTTGTTTGCTTGCCTTTTGTCTGCTTTTTGTTTGTTTGTTTAGTGACATGATTTCTCTGTGTAACCCTGGCTGTCCTGGAACTTGTTCTGTAGACTAGGCTAGCCTGTAGCTCAGAGAACCACTTGTCTCTGCCTCCTGAGTGCTGGGATTATAGGAGTGTGCCATTACTGCCTTGCCAAACTAGACTTTTCCTATCTCAGTGGAGTGTCAGACTGTTTGGGATGTGGAAGGTGGATGGGTCATGCTCCGAAGTCCTCATCTCAGCAAAATCTGCTCAAGACTGTCTAAGCATTTATCAGGATGTCACAGATTGAAAACCCAAGGGATTATAGTGGCAAAAAGTCCCTGACAGTGTAAGTGACATTTCACATAGTGTGGTCCTTTAGGCAGGTTCCAACCCTGAGTCCTGATCTGTAGGCTGGAGGGCAGGCCATGGAGGATGGCTGGGAGGCATTCCAGAGCACCAGGAGTCTCTGCTGCTCTCCATGACTCCTCCACACACAGCCAGGAGAGCAGGGTGCAAATGCTCACACACATAGAACACCCAGGCACCCACGCCCCTTACCCCACAGGATAAAGCAGGACTTCCAGACTGAGTGCTTGCTAGAGGAATAGGGAGCAAGACTCCTTTTTTCTCAGCGTTTACTCTTGTTACCAAACTGGAGGCCACAGGCTGTAGCCCAAGAAGTCAAGTTTGACTGTCCTTCCTCAAGAAGCCAATCAAAACAGCCAAAGTCACAGTAAAAAGTAGAAAAACAAAACAAAAAATCCTTACTCAATACAGGCGCACTGGGAAGAGAAACAAAGGGATCCAGTGACCCTCCTCAAGTCTATCTTTGGGGTCCTGAGATGGAATTAAGGCTGTTTACCATCATTATCATTATTTTATAGATTTTATTTATTTTTCATTTTATGTGTTTCATGGGTGCTTTGCCTGCATGTATGTCTGTGCACCGCATATGTTCCTGGTGTGTGCAGAGGCCAGAAAAGGGCACGGATCCCCTGACTAGAGTTACAGGGTGGTTGTGAGCCGCCATGTGGGCACCGGGATCGGAACCCGGGGCCTTTGGGAGGCAATAAGTGCTCTTTCCCACGAGCCATCTTTCCACCCCAAATTTAAATACCGAGCCAAGGATAGGCACCACCACCTCTCAGCCATCATTGGCAGGGCTTCAGTGACACCCCCTAATGTGATCTGATGAGCTGCTGGAACTGTGGGAACTCTCTTACCCGGAGACGGCTCCCTGAATTTCCTGGGGTACCTGCTTCTTCCAGAATGGATGCCTGGGGAAGTCCCCATTTCTTTGAGGTCCATTGTTTCAATATTCTGATAGAGTGAAAGACACAAGTGTCTCTTTAGAATATCCTCATTTCTGTCAGACCTGTTACAATTCCACATCCCACACTATGCTACCCGCCCCTCCCCCCGCCACTGTCCTAGTTAGAGTTACTATTGCTATGTTAAACCAAAAACCACTTGACCATAACCAACTTGGGGAAGAAACATTTTGTTTGGCTTATACCTCTATATCACAGTTCATCATTGAAAGAAGTCTGGATGTGAACACAACCAGGGCAGGAAACTAGAGGCAGGAGCTATAGCAGAGGCCATGTAAGGGGGCTGCTTATTGGCTTGCCCAGTCTATTGTTTGTCTGTCCTTCCTTCCTGTATTTTTGTTTGTTGTTTGGTTGGTTGGTTTGTTTTTAGTGACATGGTTTCTCTTTGTAGCCCTGACTGGCCTGGGACTCACTAAAACTCAGAAATCTGCCTGCCTCTGCATCCTACGTACTGGGATGCCATGGCACCTGGCTCTCAGCCTGCTTTCTTATAGAACCCAGAATCTCCAGCAGAGACACAGTACCACCCACAGTGGTCTGGGCCCTCCCCCAACAATCGCCAGGAAAATGCACTGTCTGCTTGCCTGTAGCCCCATCTTGTGGAGGCGTTTTCTTCATTGTGGTCCTCTCCTCTCCGACTACGACTTTAACTTGTATCACTTTGACTTAAACTAGCCAGCACCACCTTGTCCTTACTCTGAGCCTTCAGAACCCAAGAGGGACATTGCTATTTTTAAAATGTATTCATTTTTATTTTATGTCCGTGAGTATTCGCCTGCATGAGGTGGCTTTTAGGGGATTGGTGCCCCTCCCTTTATTCTGCTAAAGATGGAGTGTGGGGTAGACACTTGTCTCTGCCTAGTCCTTCCTGCTCTCTGTCTCTTTCTTCAAGACAAGGTTTTTCTGTGTAGCCCGGACTGTGCTGGAACTCCCTGTGTAGACCAGGCTGGCCTTGAACATAGATCCACCGCCTCTGCCTCCTGAGTGCTGGGATTAAAGACGCATTCCACCACTGTCAGGGTTTTCTACTTGTTTAAAATTTACAGTTACTTGAATGATTTAAAAAATCTTTTTTTGTTGCCCACTGTGATGGCTCATGTCCTTAATCCCAGTACTGAGAGGCAGAAGCAGGCAGATATCTGCAAACTTGAAGCCAACCTTGTCTATGTAATGAGTTCTAGGTCAGCCAGGGCTACATAGTAAGATCCTGTCTTTAAAAAAGAAAGGGAATTCTTTTGTAGCTTGGCATAGTGACACAGTGCCTGTTACACAGTAACAGAGCAGAGGCAGGTGGGTCTAAAGGCAAGTTCTAGGCCTTCTCTCTAGATCTCTAGAGAGAGATCTGAGCAGAGAAAGAATGCATACAGCAGTGTTATTTAGTGGTTTCAAATGGAAACTAGGAGAATAAATAAACTGTATTTGCTGTAGTCTAAATGTGTCAACCAAATGAATGAAATAAAAGGAGGACATGACTACTCTTAAAATATGGAGAAGATTTTTTAAAAATATACTTTTAAATTTTTGATATATATTTTAAAATTTATTTATTGTATGTATATGAGTGCTCTATCTGCATGTACACCTGCATGCCAGAAAAGGGCATCAGATCCCAGTATAGATGGTTGAGCCACCATGTGGGTGCTGGAAATTGAACTCAGGACCTCTGGAAGAGCAGCCAATATACTCTTAGCTACTGAGCCATCTCTTCAGCTCCATGGAGAAGTTTTTTTAAATGTAGATATAAGCGAGAAAGCAGGCAGAGGGGAAGAGTCCAGGCTGAAAATGGCCGCAGACTAAGCCGGACCATGAGTAGAGAGAAGGGGGAGAGAGAGCAAAAGAGGAGCCGCGAGGCGGTCAGGGCCGAGAGACCAAAAGAGCGGGATAGCCAAACGGCTGAGTTATAAGGCGTCAGGCTGGGGTGCAGGGGCACAAGGAAGCCCAAGCTCTGCCTCTGGGCGGGTTTAGGATAAGGGGCGGGGCGAGAAGTGATGGGCGGAGCCACGGGTACGGAGTTCAGCTGGGAGAGCTGGCCTTCGTCCACCTTGATATGTTTATAGGTCCTCAGCCATTTACCCTAGGGTTCTGAGGCCTAACACCAGTTTATCATTACTTATATTTAAATTACATTTACTTATTTATTTAGTGTGTGTATATGCACCTTCAAGCATGTGCATGCGTGCCTAGGTCAGAGGACAACTTTCCAGAGTCAGTTCTCTGCCATGTGGGCCTCAAGTCATCAGATTTGACAGCAAATCTTTATCAACTGATAGAAACTGCAAAGAAAAGAGACTGCCACCTCAGCTGAAGTGTCTTGACAAGGCAAACTTTATTCTTGGCCAAGAGGGTCTGCTGGGGTTGCCTTTAATCCCAGACAGGGAGGAAACCCTGTCTCAACAACCCTCCCCCAAAAAAAAAAAAAATTAAAAAAAAAGGAGGGTGAAAAAAAAAAAAAAAAGGAGGGTGTGTTGGGTATGTTCAGAAGAGTCAATACAAGACAGGAAATGCTCTTGGCTTCTTTTCTAACAGGTGGGGACTCTGGGAGGACCTCATGGCCTTATTTAGTTGGTCAGTGTGGAAAGAATTGGTGTACAGGAAGTGAAGGATGAAGAGGAGAGGGGTCACTCTCCTAGGAGGAAAGCGCCACCTTCAAGGTCATTATGTCCCTGTAACACCACAGGCGCCTTGTAACTAAGGCTGTAATGGAGGTGGGGGTGGGTAGGCAAAACAAAGCGGGAGAGAGAAAATGTTCTGACTTCCTGGTTTATAGTATTTATAAACACCCGTTTTATAGTATTGAATAGAAATGATAGAGATGACTCAGGTTTGATATTTCTTGTGCACTGAACCATTTTACTAGCCCCCATTTTATTTTGGGGATGCAACTCACGTGTGTATGTGAGACGGGGTCTCATGGAGCACAAGTTGGTCTTGACATTTTTGTATGGCTGAGGCTGGCCTTGAACCACTAACCCTCCTGATTCTCTTTCTGATTCTGGGATTACAAGCATGTGTTGTTATGCCCTGTTTATGTGGAACCTAAGACTTTCTGCCTGTTAGGCAAATACCTAAAATGCTCTACCAACTAAATTGCATCCTTAGCTCTCATAACCAAAATTTATGTGCTTAAAATCTAATCCAGTGCAACAATGCTGGAAGGCGGGCCCTAGCGAATGTTTAGGTCAAGGGACTCTGCCATAGTTAGTTCCTTTGTTTTTTGTTTTTAGAGCTGGGTGTCTTTTTAATGGTTGCTATTGCTGCGATGCACCACCATGATCAAAAACAACCTGAGGAGAAAAGAGTTCATTTGACTTGCAGGTTATGGTCCATCTTTAGAGGAGGCCGAGGCAGGAACTGGAGTAGATCAGAGGCGTGGGAGGAACTCTGCTCATGGCTTGCCCTCCATGGCTATCTCAGCCTGCTTTACTATACAACCCTGGACCATCTGCCCAAGGCTAGCACTGTCCACAGTGGGTTGGGCCCTCCCACATCATTCATTAATCAAGAAACTGCCCCATGGTTTGCTCACAGGCCAATCTTAAGGAGGCATTTTCTCAGTTGAGGTTCCCTCTTCCCAGATGACGTTAGCTGTGTCAAGTGACAAAAATACCAACAGGACACAGGTTATACAGCCTGGGTCCTCTCAAGTGCTATGCAGGTAGAGGGGGCAAGACATCTAGCAGCTTTAAGTGTTCCCACTCCCTCTGCCTCCAGGGCTCCGTATTTCCGCATGAGCCGTTGACCAGTGCTCTGAGTCTCACCAGAGACCGGAGTGCTCCCGGGCCTGGTGTACTCACCCACCAGCAGGAATGCTAGATAAGTGTGTCTTTGACTTTTATGGTGGTTATAAAGGACATTCAGGCTAACAAAACTTCCCTGCCCATCTGGAGGTTGGGAAGGTAAGTCAGAGAAGAGCAATTTATAATGGACATCTTTGGCCAAAACTGTGAGCATAATTACTATCTAAGTACTTTTACTAGAGCATCAGATTTGTAACATTTACCACTTAAAAGTCCATCTTCTGGCTGGGCAGTGGTGGCAGTGAACTCCTTTAATCCCAGCACCTGGGAGTTAGAGGCAAACTCTGTGAGTTTGAGGTTAGGCTGGTCTACAAAGCAAGTCCAGGACAGCCAGAGCTCTGTCACACAGAGAAAACCTGTCTTGAAAAACCAAAAAAGAGAGAAGGAAAGGAAGGAAGGAAGGAAGGAAGGAAGGAAGGAAGGAAGGAAGGAAGGAAGGAA
>NW_026593181.1:0-10174 GCF_907164565.1 Psammomys obesus | reverse complement strand
GTGTGTGTGTGTGTGTGTGTGTGTGTGTGTGTGTGTGTGTGCATGTAGGCATGTGTACATGGTACATGAGCACAGATGTCCACAGACACCAGAAGCGTAAGGTCCTCTGGAGCTGGAGTTACAGGTGGTTGTAAGCCATGTAATTGAGAATTGAGATCAGGTCTTCTGTAAGAGCAGGAAGTGCTCCTAACCACTGAGCCATCTCTCTAGTTCCCATAATCTTAAAGAAAAAGAAGAGTGACAGTATGCAAAAAGAAAGCCTGGTGTCTGAATTGGATATGTCTAGGAATCTAAGACTAGTTTAACACTAGAGAATCAAATTCTGCATTAATAGATTAGGACCAGTATGGTTTCTAGACCACAGTGAACCTAGTAGGCTTTCTACACCATAGTGAAGAGTGGCTTCTAGCCCAACTGCAGTATGAAGTCATGTAGAGTCTAGAGAGAAGTCTCTCCTCTCTTTGACTGTGAAGGAGAGAAATTGGAGTAGGCACACATCTGAGAAAACCTATTTTTTTCTTTTTGTCTTCCTCCTCCTCTTCTTTTTCCAGACAGGAAGGATCTCTGTAAGTTGTCCATGCTAGCCTTGAACTCTCTGCCTCTACTTCTGCCTCAACCTCCCAGTAGCTGAGACTAGAGGCCTATGGCACCATGCCTTGATCCTTTTTTTTTTTTTTTTTTTCCAGAGCTGAGGACCAAACCCAGGGCCTTGCGCTTGCTAGGCAAGCGCTCTACCACTGAGCTAAATCCCCAACCCCGCCTTGATCCTTTTAAGGTCATGATAAAGTAAGGCACACAGATGCCCATAGACTCCGTAAATACTCATTGCAGCTTTGTCCCTTGGGACCTTGTTTCTGCCATCTAAACACATTTCCGTTTCAGTTTTGAGTTTTGTTTTTGTGAAGTTTTGTTTAGTTTTATCCCAGGTGCCCCTCATCTCTAAGGTCTGGTCACTTCACTGTCCCAGGAATTTGCCAGTCTTAGCAAAAAAAAAAAAAAAAAAAAAAAGTTGCTACTAATTTTATTTAAATCAATACTAGGGTGTGGCATACCTTGATTCTGTGTGTGCGTGTGCACATGTGTGTGTGTGCGTGCACGAGCACACGCGATGGTGCTGTCATCTACAGCAATTAAGGTGGAGTCCAGGCTGGATGTTGAATGTCTTCCTCCTCAACTGCTTTCCACATTTTGCGGGGGGGGGGGAGGGAGATAGTGGTTTCAAGTCAGGGTTTCTCTGTGTGTGTCCTGGAACTCTCTTTGTAGACCAGGCTGGCTTTGAACTCACAGAGATCCAACTGCCTCTGCCTCCTGAGACCAGGGGTTAAAGGCATGCACCACCATGCCTGGTTGCTTTTCATCTTTTTGTTGAGACAGGGTCTCATTGAACCTGGAGTTTGCTCTTTTGGGTAGGCTGGCTGGTCAGCAGTCCCAGAATCCACCTGTGCCACCTAAGTGCACAGCGCTGGAGTAAGAGCAGCTCAAGCTTCCTTTCTCTGGGGTCTCAAGGGATCTGAACCTGTTCTCATCTCTGCACAGCAAACATTTTATTTAGTGAACCATCTCCCCAGACTCTCTTCATCTTGTTCTTTAAGACAGAGTCTCATGTGGAAAAGGCTGATCTTGAACTCCTGATCCTTTTGCCTCTACCTCCTGAGTGCTGAGATTACAGGTGTATGTCAGCCTTTTGTTTTGTTTAGTTTTAATGCCTGGGTCTTCCACACTGACTCAGAACTCAATACGTAGACCAGAATGGCTTCAAACTGATGCCTCCTGGTCCTGCCTCTGGAATTCTGAGACTAGGGGTGTGGGGCACCACACCCTTCTCTGATTGTTCTCTTTTTAAGCATAGCACCTTCCTGCCCACACACAAACACATTAGCAAGAGACACTCATCATCTGTTGACTCTAAAAAAGCTGTGATTCCTTAGTGGCTCAAATTCTGAGAGCAGGGGCTCTGGAAGCTAATATTTCTAAACAACAGATCCTGTTTCCTTAGACCCATTTCCTTCAGGGAGATCAAAGACAGCTCACATAGGATGACAGTCATGTTGCTGAAGGTTGAAACCAGTCATTTCCTTATTCATTCAACACGTGTATATTTCATGTATTCATTCAGCAGGTGTATGCAAATGAGACAAGGTTGGAAGTAAACAGCAATCTTGGAACATTCAGGACCTAGTTTCTACTTTGACACTCAGAGATAAATCTTGCTATCAAAGAATATTATTACTGAAGAAAATCAAAGGCTTGAAACCAGTGACCTCTGAAAGAGAGAAAATTTGCACCTTTGCTCTTCAACAGGACTGATGTCGCAGAGTGGTGTCCCCAGCATAGCACCATAATCTAGAAAGCACATGTGAAATTGCGCACAAAAGTATGCCCATCTTCATCTCCCTTTGACAAATGCTCTCCAAAACACTCAGTGTAAGCCATTACAGCTGCACCTGCTTTCCTGTTAGCTGATATGGAAAATGTCTGATATTAGAACCCTGTTGCCCAAATAAGAACATCAGCCAGATGTAGTGTGATACTTATAATTTCAGAGAGTGTTGCTGGAAATTTGAAGCTATCCTGGGCTACATAGTGAGTACCAGGCAAGCCAGGGAGACCCTGGGGCCCCTCTATGTGAAGACCCTGTCCCAAACAGTACAGTAGTTGGTACATATTTCTAATCCCAGCACTCAGGAAGCTAAAGCAGGATTGCCATGTTAGTGAGGCCAGCCTAGGCTACACTTGGAAATTCTAGGCCAGTCTAAAAGACAGGCTAAGACTCTGTCAATGCCCAACTCCTTCCCGAAAACCCTCCCAGTACCTTTTTTTTTTTTTTTTTTTTTTTTTTTTCAGTTTTCTCCGAATAACTTTTCTAAAGGAGTTGCAGGAAATGCTGAAAGGCGCCCTGGGCATTTCAAGGCAGTACATTGCTCCTACCACG
Source organism: Psammomys obesus (assembly GCF_907164565.1). Taxonomy (NCBI): domain Eukaryota; kingdom Metazoa; phylum Chordata; class Mammalia; order Rodentia; family Muridae; genus Psammomys; species Psammomys obesus. The sequence goes on along the minus strand of NW_026593181.1, from coordinate 7,242 downwards.
CTGTGTGCTTGCAAAGGACTTTCTCTGGCTGGAATGGACACTGTTAGCAAGGTGGGCTACTATCAAAGGGGAATGAACATGTCCTTCTGGCCCCTAGATATTCTCTGTGCTTTCTACTTACCCCGGGTTCATTGTGCTTCCTGTGGGAAGACTTTCCCTTCCTCTACCAATGTACCTGGCACCACCTTCTGAAGAAACCTCTTGTACTCATCTTTAGGTCTGTATCTTCAGGGTCTGTATCTATGACAACCCAAAGTAAACTATGGATGCAGCAGTAAGCATCGACGGAACCCTCTAGTGATCCTCATTCTATCTCAAGCAGCCTCTGTCCCCCAGTCAAGAATGTTAGCTTTGTGGTTGGCTCACTCATCATCAGAGGCAAAGAAACTCTTCTGTTAGGCTCCTAGTGATTCGGTAAGACATCCCAGCAAAAACAAGGAGAGGAGGAAGAGTCTACATCACAATTGCAGGTCACAGTCTATCACTGTGGGGAACTGGAAGCAGCTGGCCACTTTACACCTACTTCACTATCAGGAGCAAAGAGCATGCAGGCACTCTCCTCACTGTTACACAGCCCAGATCCCCTGCTTGATTAACATGATCGTGATAACCACCCCACCCCTCCCACACATACACACTCACACAGATGTGTCCATACCAAAGGCCAACCTAATCTGAACAATCCCTCACTGAGACTTCCCACAGGATTCTAGACTGTGCTGTCAGCTAGGCAGTAGATTTCTGTGAGTTCTAGAAATAGTTCTAGATAGACTAGAACTATCTCTGTAGTTCTTCTAGTCAGCCATACACAGTGAAACCCTAGCTGGGTGCAGTGGGGCACACCTGTAATCCCAGCACTCAGGGAGGCAGAGGCAGGCAGATCTCTGTGAGTTCTAGGCCAGCCTGGTCTACAAAGTGAGTCCAGCAAAACCCTGTCTCAAAAAAGCAAAAACAAACAAACCAAAAAAACAAAACACAGTGAGTCCCTGCCTCTAAAAAACAAATCACAGAGGCCATGCAACAAAGTTGGATATACACTCCATCACTTCTACTCAGTTTTAAATCTTTGAGTCAGAGGCAGAGACTTTTATTTACTTATTTTTAAAAATAATTTATTTTATTTTATGTGCATTAGTGTGAAGGTATTAGATCCCTTAGGAACTGGTGTTACAGACAGTTGTGAGTTGGTATGTGGGTGCTGGAAATTAAACCTGGGTCCTTTGGAAGAGCACACAGTGCTCTTAACCGCTGAGCCATCTCTCCAGCCCCAGGCAGAGACTTTTAAATGGGAATGAGGAGAAGGCCTAGCCTGGCATGCTGGGCATGCCCTTCTGCACATGTGGATGCGTCCTGTTTGCTTCCGAGGCTTCCTGAGGTATGGCTCCACAGGTAAGAGCACTGGCTACTCTTGCTGAGGACAATGGCTCAATTCCCAGCACCCATGTGGTGACTCACAGCTGTCTGTGGCTTCAGTTGCAGGGATCTGACAGCAAGCACACGAGGCACGCATGTGATATACATTGATACATGCAAGTAAAACATTCATATACACACATTCATAAAACAAATCTTTTAAAAATACTTATTTCTATAAAAAATAAAGAGAATGTATAGCTAGGAAAAATAAATTATTTGTGTTTCTCTATATTCTAGGTTGTTGTTTGTTTTTGTTTTCCAAGACAGGGCTCTGTGTATCCCTGGCTGTCCTGGATCTCACTCTGTAGACCAGGCTGGCCTTGAACTCAGAGTTCTGCCTGCTTCTGCCTCTGCCCCTAAGTGCTAGATTAAAGGTGTGTATCATCATGCCTGGCTTTGTAGTTCAGTTCTTGTCTTGAGCTGGAGGTGTTACACTGTTTAGGGACAATTAGAATGCTGGCTTACCATTTCTAATTTATGTGGCTGATCTCCCAGGCCCTCCCATGGACTGTCTGTACCTGCATTCCAGAACTTTGGATCAAGGGAAGAGCCATGACTTAATGAGAGAGTAGGCAGTGGTGGGCCATGCTTTCTCCACTCATCTTACCTTTGAGGCAGGAAAAATTTCTGAACCCAAGAGGAAGGCTCTTCTGTAACCATGGGTAGGTAGCATCAGGCCTGAGTGTTGAAAGACCCCAGCCTCACCCTAAGTTAAACATAGCTAATGCCATTTTGTGAGACACCACTGTTTTGTAAAACTCTAAAGGCCAGATGAGAAACTGGAAAATTACTGAGAAATCCTAGCTGTGTCACCCACTTGGGATATCTGTGGTCAGGCTGCCCCAGTCATACTAAAAACAGTTTGTGTTAATCACTCTCATAGATATTTGTGAGACTGTTCCAGTTAAGATAAGGGTCCTTAGGAAAACAACAGGTGGTGGGCCACGTCAAGGGGTCATCATAGCCCCCTTGACCACCCAGTTCCTGGAATCTTGGTGCCCCTGCCAAACTTTGACACAAATTGTGGTCTCGTGTAAATGTACCAATCAGCCCCCTGTAACCATGCCCTCTCGCTTCTGTACCAGTGCTTCTGCTCTAAAACCCTATAAAAACCCCAGTTTTTCCCTAAGGAGGCGCACAAGGCTCGTGAATCAAAATAAAAGCCTCTTGCTGTTTGCATCCGAATGGACTCGTTGTTCTTTGGGAGGGGGTCTCTCTGACGGAAGATACCCTCCGGGGATCTTTCAGTGTCAGTTTCCTTAACTGTAAAGTGACAATAAATAATCTTCTCTCCCAGAGTGTGGGTCTTTATTAGGATGTGACCACCAATACAGAAAGTCCTCCTATGGCAATAGTGTCCCCAGATGAGCTCTGCCCCTCCAGGGCAAAGCAGTCTTCTCCCTCCCTCCTCTGAGCTGGGAGCCCCAGGAGGTGGCATGGGCTCATCCAATCGCAGACAGTGGTCTTTGACTCAGAGGACAGCTGCAGGAGAAACGGGATTCCATGAAAGCAGCGCTGGAGGAACAATGGCAGTGGAGATCCTGAGAGCAGAAACTCTCCTTTCCCTTGTGAGCTACAGTGTGAATAACGAGAGCAAAGCACAAGCTTTCTGCATGGTGTTTGCCAGGCACACTCAGAGCCCTGGGTTTCATCTCAAGCACAGCACTAAATTAATTAATCAGTTTCAACAAATAAAATAAGCGGGGCATGGTGGCTCATGGCTGTAATTCCAGCACTCAGGGAGGCAGAGACAGGGGCCAGATTGCTCTGAGTTCAAGGCCAGCCTGGTCTACAAAGCAAGTCTAGGACAGCAAAGGCTACACAGAAAGACCCTGTCTCAAAAACAGACAAAAGAAATAAAATAAAAATAAACAAATGGAGGCTTTCTGCTGATAAAATTTAGATATTATTCCTGGCTATACCCGGTTGTGCCCAGTTCTCCAAATTCCCACCCCCAGTCAGCAACTGTGAGGGCCACCTATACCTTTAAAAACTGGTTAGAGTAGATTTTGTTAGATGGAGCTGAGTTCCATGACAATTTCCATAACTGTAGGTAAATACACTGTCTGGTGTTAGAAGTGGGGTCAATCAGACTGTACCGTAGCCTCTGGCTTTCCACGTAGATGAGATAATACAGTTCCTTATTGCTTCTGGAATTTCTGCTGAACGTTTCCGCTCCCTCATGCTTAAATGCATGAGAAGCAGTTTCTTAAATACTTTCAGTGTTTGGTGCACCAAGAATGTGCTTAACAGGTCACATTTATTATGTGATTACAATACAATTGACATAGAATAAAGCACACGTATTTAAAGTGCAATTTTTGCTTTTGGTTTTGGTTTTGGTTTTTTGAGACAGAGATCCACCTGCCTCTATCTCCCCAACTGCTGAGATTACAGGCGTGCACCACCATGCCTGGCTTAAAGTGTAATTTTAATGTCATGAGTTTTGACATATATACATACATGAAAATGTCATCACAATAAGATCATTCCTCCATTATCTTAAAATATTTTTGTGTGTCTCTTTTATAGTCTCTCCTCTTTCCTTCCATTCCCGCACCAGGAAATTACTAATCCTTTCTTACATTTTTTAATAAGTGAAATAAAATAGAATGTAGGCTGTCATTCAACATAATTAGAAGATTGAAGTATTCTGCTCTGTGAGATATTTGTCCTTTTCATTGCTGAGTGCTACTCCATTGTATGGACATGCCACAAGTTTTTTTTTTCCTTTGTTTTGCTTTTAATTAATTAATTTTTTATTAATTACAATTTATTCACTTTGTATCCCAGCTGTAGCCCCCTCCCTCATCTCCTCCCAATCCCACCTTCCCTCCCTCTTCTCTCATGCCCCTCCCTCAGTCCCCTGATAGGGGAGGTCCTCTTCCCCTTCCATCTGACCCCAAGCCTATCAGGTCTCATCAGGACTGGCTGCAATGTCCTCCCCTGTGGCCTGGTAAGGCTGCTCTCCACTTAGGGGAAGATGATCAAAGAGGCAGCCATGAGTTCATGTCAGAGACAGTTCCTGTTCTCCTTACTAGGGAACCCACTTGGACACTGTGCTGCCATGGGCTACATCTGTGCAGGGGATCTAGGTTAACTCCATGCATGGTCCTTGGTTGGAGTATCAGTCTCAGAAAAGACCTCTGGGCCCAGATTTTTGGTTCTGTTGCTCTCCTTGTGGAGCTCCTTTTCCCTCCAGGTCGTTCATCTCTCCCTTTTTTCCTAAGATTCCCTGCACTCTGCCCAAAGTTTGTCTATGAGTCTCAGCATCTGCTTTAATACCCTGTTGGGTAGAGTCTTTCAGAGGCCCTCTGTGATAGGCTCCTGTCTTGTTCCTTGTTTTCTCTCTCTTCTGATATCCATCCCCTTTGTCTTTCTGAATGAGGATTGATCATCTTAACCAGAGTCCTCCTTCTTGCTTAGCTTTATTAGGTGTACAGAGTTTAGAATGTTTATCTTATGTTGTATGTCTAATATCCACTTGTAAGTGAGTATATACCATGTGTGTCTTTCTGCTTCTTAGATACCTCATTCAAAATGATTTTTTTCTAGTTTCCTCCATTTGCCTGAAATTTTCATGGTTTCTTTGTCTTTAATTGCTGAGTAGTATTCCATTGTGTAAATGTACCACAATTTCTGTACCCACTCCTCAGTTGAGGGACATCTGGGTTGTTTCCAGCTTCTGGCTATTACAAATAAAGCTGCTAGGAACATGGTTGAGCAAATGTCCTTGTTGTATACTTGAGTCTCTTTTGGGTATATGCCTAGGAATGGTATAGCTGGATCTTGAGGAAGCGCTATTCCTAATTGTCTGAGAAAGCGCCAGACTGATTTCCAGAGTGGTTGTACCAGTTTACATTCCCACCAGCAATGGAGGAGGGTTCCCCTTTCTCTACAACCTCTCCAGCATGTGTTGTCACTTGAGTTTTTGATCTTAGCCATTCTGATGTATGTAATGTGAAATCTCAGGGTCGTTTTGATTTGCATTTCCCTGATGACTAAGAATGTTGAGCATTTCTTCTTTAAGGGTTTCTCTGTCACTTGATATTCCCCTATGGAGAATTCTCTGTTTAGCTCTGTACCCCATTTTTTAATTGGAGTATTTGATTTGTTGCTTTTTAACTTCTTGAGTTCTTTATATATTCTGGATATTAGCCCTCTGTCAGATAGAGGGTTGGCGAAGATCCTTTCCCAATCTTTTTGTTCTGACAACAGGTGCCACAGATTTTTAATCCCGACATCAGTTAATGGATACTCGGGTTGTTTCTGGTTGTGGGTTATCAATAATGAACTTTTTGTGAGCACTCACACACCATTTTTGTGTTAATTTATGCTTCTATTATTTGGGGGGTGAAATATGAAAACTGGCAAGGTTGCTCTGCACGTGTGACTTTAGAAATAGTGAGGGCTGGGTGTGGTGGTTTATACCTATAATCCCAATACTCTGGAGGTAACACCAGGAGGAGACACTCCATAAAGAAATGCCAACATTTCTAGCAATTCTAGTTGTATGACATTTAAATTTGACTTTATAGTAATGCCTTTTACTTTGATTAATTCCAGATATATTTTTTATTTTTATTTTTTTTTGGGGGGGGGGGGTCAGGAAAGATTTTCTTTTTTTTTTTTTTGCTGTCCTGGAACTCACTCTGAGATCACAGAGATCCACCTGGCTCTTCCTCCCGAGTGCTGGGATTAAAGGTGGGCACCAACACTGTCCGGCCCAAATATATTTTTCAAATATGTATTTGGTATCTACATATTTTCCTTGAAGTACTTGTGCCATTTTTTAAAAAAGACGTTTTACTTATTACTTACACAGTATTCTGCCTGCATGCACAGATGCACTCTGGAAGAGGACACCTGATCTTACTATAGATGGTTGTGAGCCGCCATGTGGTTGCTGGGAATTGAACTCAGGACCTCTGGAAGAGCAGCCAGTGCTCTCAACCTCTGAGCCATCTCTCCAGCCCCATACTTGCTCCATTTTTAGACAGGGTGTCATTATGAAGCTCAGGCTGGCCGAGAACTCATCATCCTGCCTCTTCCTCTTTAGGACTGTGATTACAGTATGTGCCACTATGCCTGGTCTCAGTGTTTTGTATGTATTTATTAAATGTTTATGTATGTTTATAGTATATGTGTATGTATGTGTCCACATATGTGTACCCATGTTCTTATAGCAGCACATGCACAGGTGAGCATATGAGCCAGGAGTCCAGAGCTTGGCAACAGATGTCTTCTTTGTTGCTTTACATTTTTTCTTTTTTAATTACACTATTACGCTAGTTTTAAATTTTTTAAGTACACTGTTATTTTATGTGTATGTGTGTGTTTGTGATTATGTGCTGCGTCTGTGCGGGTGCCTGTGGAGATCCTGAAACTGGAGTTACATGCAGCAGTGAGCAGCTTGATATGGGTGCTGAGATGATCTTGGATCTCCCAGAAGAGCACCAAGTGCTCTTAATCACTGAGCCATTGCTCCAGCCTACACCTTATTTGTCTATTTTAATTTATTGTATGTGTACGGGTGGTTTTATTATTTATTTTTGCATATATGTCTGTGCACCATATGTGTGCCTGAAGTTCACAGAACTCATAAGAGGCTGTCAGATTCCATGGAACTGGAATTATGAATGGCTGTGAGCCTCTTTTATGGGTTCTGGGAACTGAACCCAAGTCCTCTGCAAGAACAAGTGCACTAAACCACAGAGCCATCTCTCCAGCCCCTCTACATTTTCCTGCCTTTCTTCTTTTTTCCCTTTCTTTCTTTCTTTCTTTCTTTCTTTCTTTCTTTCTTTCTTTCTTTCTTTCTTTCTTTCT
>NW_026593180.1:0-2020 GCF_907164565.1 Psammomys obesus | reverse complement strand
ATGGGTGTAAGGTGAAATCTCAGGGTCATTTTAATGTACATTTCCCTATGACTAAGGACTTTGAGCATTTCTTTAAGTGTTTGTCTACCATTGGATATTTCTCTATTGAGAAGTCTCTGTATAGATCTATATCCCATTTTTAATGGGATTACTTGATTTGTTGTTTTTTAACTTCTTGACTCCTTTATATATTCTGGATATTAGTCTTCTGTCAGATATAGGGTTGGTGAAGATCCTTTCCCAGTCTGTAGGCTGTTGTTTTGTTCTGATGACAGTGTCCTTTGCTTTACAGAAGCTTTTCAGTTTCATTAGGTTCCATTTATTAATTGTTGATCTTAGAGCCTGTGCTGTTGGTGTTTTGTTCAGGAAGTTGTCTCCTGCGTCAATTAGTTCAAGGCTCTTTACCACTTTTTCTTCTAACAGATTTAGTGTGTCTGGTTTAATGTTGAGCTCTTTGATCCACCATTCTATTTCTATGCCAGTACTCTGCAGTATTTATTACTATTGCTCTGTAGTACAGCCTGAGATCAGGGATGGAGATACCTCCAGATGATCTGTTGTTGTACAGGATTGTTTTAACAATTCTGGGTTTTTTTGTTTTTCCATATGAAATTGTGAATTGTTCTTTCAAGTTCTGTAAAGAATTGTGTTGATATTTTGGTGGAAATTGCATTGAATTTGTAGAATGCTTTTGGCAGGATGGTCATTTCCACTGTTAATCCTTCTGATCCATGAGCATGGGAGAGATTTCCATCTTCTGATATGTTCTTCTGTACACCAAAGAAGCTAAGCAAGAGGGAGGACCATAAGATAGGTATGATGATCAATCCTCATTCTGAAAGGCAAATGAGATGGACATAGGAAAAGGGAGAAAACAGGGAACAGCACAGGAGCCTACCACTGCGGGCCTCTCAAAGACTCTACCCAGAAGTGTATCAAAGCAGATGCTGTGTCTCATAGCCAAACTTTGGGCAGAGTGCAGGGAATCTTATGAAAGAAGGGGGAGGTTCTAAGACTTGGAGGAACAGCCAGTGCTCTTACCCCCTGAGACACCTCTGGGCACAGGAGTCTTTTCTGAGACTGATCTCCAACCAAGGACCATACAGGGAGGTAACCTAGAACCCCTGCACAGATGTAGCCCATGGCAGCTCAGTATCCAAGTGGGTTCCCCAGTACGGGGAACAGGGACTGTCTCTGACATGAACTCAGTGGCCTGTCCCTTGATCACTTCTTCCTGGTGGGGTGACTTAGCCAACACACAGAGTAGACGATCCAGGAAGTCCTGATGGGACTTTATAAACTAGGGTTAGGAGGACTTCCCTTATCAGTGGACTAGGGAAGAAGGATAACAGAGGAAAAGAGTGAGAGGGTGGGATCAAAGGGAGTTGAAGGAGGGGGCTGCAACTGGTATAAAAAGTGAATAAATTGTAAATAATAATAAATTATGATAAAAAAGAAAATACATCATTTGATAGTAATTTGTGGTAGTCTTTTTTACATATCATATCATTAATGAATGTGTTACATGTTTCCTCCCCTTTCAGTATTTCTGACACTATGATATATTCTATTATAAAACTTTATCTTATTTTATTATAAAAATAGAATTTGGGGGTTATTTAGCTGTTTCAAAGATATAAACATATTTAAGATTCTGTAATCGGTTTCTAATATATATTTTGAAAGAATTGCATGAACAAATGAATATTTTTTAAAAAGTGATTGTTAAAGATTATTTTTTAAATTTTCTTATTATTATTAATTACACTTTATTGATTTTGTACCACCCCATTAGCCCCTCCCTCCTCCCTTCCCGATCCGATCCCACTCTTCCTCCCCTTTCTGCATGCATGCCCCTCCCCCAGTCCACTGATAGGGGAGGTCTTCCTCTCCTTTCTGATCTTAGACTATCAGTTCTCATCAGAAGTGGCTGCATTGTCCTCTTATGTGGCCTGGTAAGACTGCTCCCCCCTCAGAGGGAGGTGATCAAAGAGCAGGCCAATCAGATTATGTCAGAGGC
>NW_026593179.1:0-12112 GCF_907164565.1 Psammomys obesus | reverse complement strand
TATATATATATATATATATATATATATATATATATATATATATATATTACTGGAAATTCCATTTCCAGGTCCTATGGGTGAATTTTTGAGTTAGAATCTCAATCACTCCTGCTCATTTCCTTTTTGTGTATTTCTAAAAAAGATTTTATTTGTATGTCTACTTATAAGTGAGGATATACCATATGTGACTTTCTGTTTCTGGGATACCTCACTCAGGATGATCTTTTCTAGTTCCTACCATTTGCCTGAAAATTTCATGATTTTCTTGTTTTTAGTTGCTGTGTAGTATTCCATTGAGTAAATGTACCCCAATTTCTATACCCATTCCTCTGTTGAGGGACATCTAGGTTGTTTCCAGATTCTAGCTATTATGAACAAAGCTGCTGTAAACATGTTTGAGCAAATGTCCTTGTTGTGTACTTGAGCATATTTTGGATATATGCCTAGGAGTGCTATCGCTGGATGTTGAGATGGCACTATTCCTAATTTTCTGTACATTATAGGGTAAACATGCTAAAATATGTACACCTAAAAAGGACTAAGCAAGAAGAAGGATTCTGGGTAAGATGATCAATCCTCATTCAGAAAGGCAGAGAGGACAGACTTCAGGAGAAGGAGAAAACAAAGAACCAGATAGGAGCCACCACAGAGGGCCTCTGAAAGACTCTACTCAACAGGGTATCGAAGTAGATGCTAAGACTAATTGCCAAACTTTTGGCAGAGTGCAGGGATTCTTATGAATGAAGGTAGAGAAAAAAGACCTGGAGGGGACAAGAGTTTGACAAGGAGAACAACAGAACCAAACCAAAACCAAAACCAAAACAAATAAACAAACAAACAACAACAACAACAACAAAAAAAAAACTGGGCACAGGTGTCTTTTCTGAGACTGATATTTAAACAAAGGATCATTCATGTAGATAACCTAGAACCCCTGCACAGATGTAGCCCATTTCAGCTCAATCTCAAAATGTGTTCCCTAGTAAGGAGAACAGGGGCTGTCTCTGACATGAACTCAGTGGCTGGCTCTTTGATCAACTCCCACTGTGGGGAGCAGCCTTATCTGGCCACAGAGAAAGACAATGCAGCCAGTCCTGATGATACTTGATAGGCTATGGTCAGAGGGAAGGGGAGGAGGACCTCCCCTATCAGTGAACTTTTAGAGGGTCATATGAGGAGAAGAGTGAGGGAAGGTAGGATTGGGAGAGGATCAGAAAAGAAACTACAGCTGGGATACAAAGTGAACAAATTGTAATAAATAAATAATACAGAAAAAATAATATATATATATGAAAAAAAGATTTTATCTGTATGTATGTCACACGTGTCTTTGTATATACTACATGTAAGTGTGGTACCTGCGTAAGTCAGCAGAAGATGCCCTATTCCCTGGGACTTGTGTTACAGTCAGTTGTGAGTTACCTGATGTGTATTCTGGGCAAAGAACTTGGGTCTTCTGTGGGAGCATAACAGCTGAGCTGTTACTCGAGCTCCCTCTGTGAGATTTTGAAGTCTCTGTTGATACAAAATTTGTTGGAACATTATTTCTGTACAGTGTAGAAAATCTATCTTTGTTTACTCAAATGCTGATTTCTCTATCCCACTATCTGTTTTACATCTAGATATGGTATTGTATGTTTATTCTTAAAAAAACAAAACAAAACAAAACAAAAAACCAAAAACCTCCTATCTCAAATTTGTATAAGCATGTTCACCATTTATTCTCTTGTTTGTCAATAAAAGCAGCTAAACGGTAGCTGAGCATTTGAAAGAATAGGGTGAATATTTCTGTTTCCACTGAGGAGGGGTAGAAAGTAGGAGTTGGGAAAGTGGGGCCATGAGGAGAGTAGTGAAGGAGGAAGATGAGAAAGGAACAATTTCAGAGAAGATAATAAAAGCAAGTATTGGGAACTTCAAATTGAAAGAAAATAAATTGGTAATGGGGCAGTAGCCTGGGTTTTATGCTCAGCTTTGTACTTAGCCTTTTCAATAAATTGTACTCTCAGAGTGTGCTTATTTGGGCAAACTGTGGGTTAATGAGCAGCTTCTGCCTTAATAATTATATGAATCAATATTAAATATTAATAATCATTCAACAAACGTTTATTTTCCTTTTCACAGAGAACACTGACGTTGGTTGTTCTGAACAGGGAAAGTTACTCTTGGGTAGAAAGACCCACAGTTTGAATTCGTTTATTTTGGAATGTTTAGATGTCAGTTATGAAATCAGTTTTTCTAGACTCTTCTAATGATTATTCTACAAACACTGTAAAGCTGACCCTTCCCACAATGAGTGAACATGTTTAGATTATGACAATTGTGTTTTCATGTTTTAGAAGTTGATTTTTGCTTATGCTTAGCACTATTCCCTCTCAAGTGCCAAATGATGTTTCTCTACTTGTAGCATTTCTACCACTGGGATATAAACTTTTCCTTGACCCATTGCCTTTGCTTTTCTCTCTTCTCCTCACCCTATCCAACCTTAAAACATTCCCTTTCTGCCTTAATCAGTAAGATTTTGAGAGATTCATTTCTTTCAGTGGATCAATATCAAAATAATGATATTTCTATTATTATTGAAATATCATTATTGATGGTTAAATTTTCTTAGGATGCTTTAGAGTTGCACCTTATTTGGAGGGGATTTGAGCTCTGTGTATGAATTCTTTTATTTTTATTTTTTTTTTGTTCCAAAACAACTTTCTTTATCTCAGTCCATTGCAAATAATTGCTAGAACACTGTTTCTTTATCAAAAGACACTGACCAATTTTGTTCTAGTTTTTAACTAATTTTATAATCATAAACTAACATTTCTCTATAAAAATCTCTATTGAAATAAATGCTATAAAGTCAGATTTGTCATCTTGTTACTTCCCCTAAAAATAATTTTGTTAATCACTCCTTTACAACAAATACATACAATTTACGTTTGTCAATGAAGTTTTTTATTTGATGCCACACACTATAACTCAAAACTTAAGATGTCCACTGTTCTAGGTGGACTCCAAGCATTCAAAGAACTATGACTGAAAAATAATTTTTTCAAAACAAAGGCAGAGGTAGAAACTTAGCTCTTGAGAGCTTGGTAAGCAAGCTGAAGGCTCTAGGTGTAGCTACTAACATTGATGGAAAAACAAGATAAAAATAAATCCATGGACCAAATATATACCACATGATTAAATAATGGGTTTGTAATGACACTTTCTATCTTATTCTACTGCCTTCCCTAAACAGTATATTTCTCATCTATTAGAAACAAAATTCCACAATAACATCAATGAGTTTATTCATATGTTTCTTTCTCTTCCATAAGGACACAACTTTAGGAGCTCTTAAACAATTGCTCAACTTTATGAAAGTTAATAAATGTCACTCATGATTCTTTTGACTGACTCCATGTGAGAACTTCATATTTATTAGGAAAATTACTATTGTGATTGATGCCTTGGTGAAAAGATTCCACAAACTCTTAATGATTTGGGCAGAAAGGAAGAAAGAAACGAAGGGGAGCTAAGGTGGGAAAACAAAGGTAATATGTCAAGGAAATGTTTACTTGCCAGGGGTAGGAATGCTAGAATTAGAGCATTATTGTCTTGCCTAGGGAATAATGCAAAACATAAGCAAAAAAAGTTAAAAATTTAAAATAGAATTGTCAAGTTGAGGTCCTTGGCTTCTTCATAATGATGGATAATAAATCCATCAATATTTTCTCCCCTAAGTTTTTTTTTTTTTTTTCTGTCACAGTATGTTATAGCAACAAAAGGAAATGGAACCATTACAGCATCATGCTTTCTGCAAATACATTGGCAGTCTAAGACCAAGCCTGTGTGTTTTCACACTTACATGAGACACACTAGAAGTACACTCTTGTGAACAGAGTTGTTTACAAGAACAGTGTTGCTACCCATTCCCTCGTTTCCATTGCAGCCTGCACTGGATGCACAGAGATGTGGCTAGTCCTTCATGTAGTAGATCATGCACTTATATACATGCTCTCTCTCTTTCTCTGTCTGTCTGTCTCCCTCTCTCTGTAGTATGATAGATAGAAACCAGGGCATGTATGATCTAGAACAGACTCAGCTCCTGAGCTACATTTCTAGATCAATTCTTTTTTGTTTTTGTTTTTATCAAGGATGATAATCCTGCTTCTAATATATTAGAAATACTAAGGACTTCACAGGAAATTACTAGAATTGATCTATACTCTTAGCTAAGAAACTAGATATAAAATTAACATACAAATAAGTAGCATTGGATAGCTGCAATAGCTCAGTGGCTCAAGGTGCCTGGCTCACAAGCCTGGTAACTGTGAAGTTCAATCCTGAGATCCAGGTAAAGGTAGAAGAGACTCTATGAAGTTGTCCTTTGACTTTACATGTGTTTACGACACATGTAAGTTTACATGTACACACAGAAAGAGACAAATATAATTTTAAAACATATGATAACTTTGGAGATAGCTCAGTGGTTAAAAACTTTTTTTTTTTTTTTTTGCAGAGGATGCAGGTTCACTTCTCCCTTATCCTATAATATTTCACAGCCACCTGTAACTCCACTTCCACTTTCCAGGGGTCTTATGCCTTCTACGAATTTCTAACCTCCACAGGCACCGGGAACATACGTGGTACACATGTATAATAAGGAAAATGATCATACACCTAATATAAAACAAGTATAATGTTTAAAATTAGTAGCCTTTCTTCAGTTCAGTGACAAATATAATTTATTTAATTTTATTTTGCTGTTTGATACAGGTTTTCATGTAGCCCAGGACAGCCTTCCAGCTCACCATTTAGTGTAGACTGCTCTTGAACATTTGATACTTCTGCCTTCCCTCCCAAGTGCTCAAGTTACAGGTACCTACAACCATGTCTGGCTTTCCTGTTTTTGTTGTTATTTTTTTTTAAGTGATTATGGAGTTAATAGTGTGAGAGAAATGCAAATATCCTTAGGGCAGTTTGTGAGGCTGAATCTTCTGGGGAAAATCATTTTGGAGATATTTAGGAGGTCGATTCCTAGGAAACATCTGGAGCTGCTGAGTATCTGGAACAGTCTGTAGTTGATTTGACGTCTTTTGTGCCAGATAGACTAAGAACAAAACATAAAGTTAAGTTTAGGAGGAGTATTTTTATCTTGGCTGTACCTTTGAAACTTTTAGGGTCATGGCCTTAGTTGTTAAGAGAGGGAAGTCCAAAGACCAGGGAGAGTGGAGAAAGAGAGATTTCACCCTCAATAATAGTCAGGGAAACATGCTGTTGTTTAACAAAAGTACTTATCTGGAGTCCATTTGTTCTGTGACAGGTCGATTTAAATTGATTTCCTGAAGCTTATAAGAATGTTTTAAGTTATTAAGAGAAACAAATGTTTTAGATGTTATCATTACCAATGCTTGTAATCTGTACTGAAATCCATATTGTAGAAAGGGTAGTAGATTTATGTTTTGAGTTATAGTAAATGTTTGGGGACCCAAACAATAGCTTAGAGGGAAGGAAAGATATCTGAATCAACTTTTAATACCTTAAATTATTCCCTCAGTACCATACCTTAAAATAAAGAGCATAACATTAAAAAAAAAATCTACACTCTCATTAAGACAGACCCAAATAGGGTAAATACCTTTTCTAAGGTTAACAATTTTAAAGTATAGATTTAAGCCAAGATTGCTTAATCCATAAGCATTGGCCTTTTCACATTGCCATGACTAAGAACAACATCCTTATAGAATGAAAGCAACGGCTGTACACTGATGAAGCCATATGACCACAGTGGACAGAACAAAGTCATGGGCGCTCTTTCTATTCTTTGTATAACACTGAAAAACCTAAGATGGGTAAACTGGTCATAATCCTAACCTTGAAAGATACATACAGAACCTGTCTCTGCATCAAAGATAAAAAAAGACTGAAATATGGGTCTTAGCACCCATATTGGGTGAGTCACAACCACCTCTAATGCCAGCTCAAGGGGAACATCCTGATGAACTTTTCTGAATTCTGTGAACACCAGCCACCTGTGTGGTGCACATACAAGCAGGTCAAATACTGGTACTTATACAATAAAAGCAAATAAGTCTCTGAAATGTTACCAGTGAGGAATCAAAACCTCAAGCCTTTATAAGGACTGGAAGTTTAAAAAAAACTTATTATGCATGAAATCCCAAACCCCCAAATTAAATGAATTCTGATCTTGGCTTATTAAATCTATTTCAGTTAGAGCAGGGAAGAAACTTTAAACTGGTTTATATTAAACGCTTCATACTCCAGGCGATGAAGACTCCAAGGAATTATCAACCAGGTAAAGAGAAAGCTCACAATAAAGATATAATCAAGAATAAAAATAAAATTTTATTTGGCAGAACTGCACAGAGAATACCATAATTAATTCACCGAGGAAGAAAAATAATGAAAATATCTTCAGGAGGCTTGTTCTAGTTTCATTGGTGTTGCTATGATAAATACACTGACAAAAGTAACTTTGGGAAGAAAAGAGTTTGTTTTAGCTTAAAACTCTAACTTTTCAAATGAAGTCAAGACAGGAACTTTAAACGGCTAAACATATATTGTCCATAGTCAAGCACATAGAGAAATGAATGTTGGTATGATGTGCTCATTTTGTGATTGTGATAAGCTAGTTTTTATTATTATTTTTTCATTATTATATTGTTAAGGACCCCTGATGAGTGAATTTTGCCAATTCAGTGGACTGAGTCATCTTCTTAAATCAATTAATTTAAGATAATTTTACATAGATATGCCCACAGGCAAACCTGATCTAGACAATCTTTCTTGGAGGTTTTCTTCTCAAATATTTTAGGTTGTTTCATTTAAAGCTAGCCATCACAAGGATATAGCATCTTTGGTTGTTAAATATATGAAGACAATGACAGCTGGAATGAAGAATAGGTTGCAAGATAAATATGAACATTGGAAAATGAATCAGCCAGAAGGTTTACAAAATGAAAATTCAGCAGTTAAATGGAGTAGATATACTTCAGAATTGGTAACCTTAAGAGATTATACTCACTTGAAGAAAGGATTCAAATGTTGACCACTTGTTTCAAGAAATTTGTTTTACTAGCGGAAGACATGACAATCATGAAGAAAAGGAGATTAAAATGAGAAAGGAATGTTTCAATAGAACCCCAAATTCACATCCTCATTCTTGCATGATAAACTCTTTACTGTGTTATCACTATATAGACCTCCAAAAATCTACTTTTAAAGGGCAAGGCATAGATCATGAGGTGAAGAAAATCACAGGTGCCAAAAGGGATCAAAAGCAGCTTAACATTGATACACTGTTTTAGACAATGCTAAATTCAGACCAAAATAAAAACAGGCAGGATTAAACCAGGGCATTATGTAACATAAAGGGCCTAATCTCCAAGACATGAGTACTTAAGGAATCTGTACCAAAGAGCAGTGCTTTAACCTATGCGACAAAAACTCAGAAGATTTTAAACATAGTACATGAACACACTGCAGAGTTGGGGTCTTTATCTCTTTCTCTTCTTGAATGATACAACCAAGCAAGAGAAGGAATATTAGGAGAAGTGTGATTGTATAGAACAGCATCTTCATCTAAGTGGACATATTAACCATGATAAAATGCTTCTCCAAGAACTTCGTACAAAATCCCTTCTACTGCTCAAGAGAGACCATTCTTGGGAAGAAAGCCTGCGTTAAATTTTAATTTAAGTCCATAGGTTACAATAAGCTATTCATACCACTTACGCACATGTTAAAAAAGATGAAAATCTAAAGAATGAACCTGAGCTTTATGTTAGGACGTTAGAAAAATGAATCTAGTCATAACCAGCTCTACCTCATCAGTCACAAAAAATACCCAGTATGGATTAAAGGCTTACAAATACAATTTAAACCTACTAAGAGATATATTTTCAAGGCTGCAGAGACTGATCAATTTTTTATGAACCTGAAACCATCCAAAGAAGCATCTCTTAATTTAAAACAAAACTGAAAAAATAAAACTTACCAAGAAAATATGGAAATTACATAAAAATTTAATCAACATTAAAATGAAGGCAGAACAGAATTGCTTCAAGCCTTCTGTGTACCCAGAAAACTGTCCAGTCAAAATCCCTAATTTTATAATGTGTAATTCATGCACATATATGCACAAATGTATGTTCTGACAAATAAAATGTCCATTTCTATCACATATACACACTTCTGGAAAGACATAAATAAAAACTACATTTCATTCAGAAGTGAATTAAACATAGAAGCCTGGCATGAGTTACATGGAGTAGGACTCTGAAATGTTGCATCTCTCATGCAAAGGTTATAGGACCTCTTATGCATTTTCTTTTTAAAATATCATTTTTATTTATTTATGTATTTGTATGAATGTATGTGGGGCTATGCAAGTGCTGAAGAGTGCCTGTGAAGATCAAAAGACAATATGCAGGAGGACTCTGGTGGTCCTCATTTTCCACCTCATGTGTCTGGAGAGATTGAATTCAGGCCATCAGGTGTAGGGCCATTTGCCTTTACCCATGGATCATCTTGCTGGTCTGGACTTTCTTTTTCTGACATATTAATAAGAGCTGCTAGTGTGTGTATGTGTGTGTGTGTGTGTATGCACAATGCACAAAAAAGAGAGATGTATATGTGAGTCTATACACATATATGTGCACATGGGTGTGATAACTTGCACATGTATGTGATGTATAGGTAGTACATATGTATGTATATGTACATGTGTGTTAGAGCATATATGTGCATAATAAATTGTGTATGTATGTGTGTGTGTGTGTGTGTGTGTGTACCAAGGCATGTGATTATGGAGGCCAGAAGAGATGATTAGGTGTCTTGTTCCATCACTTTTCACCTTATTACCTGAGACAGAGTCTTTCACTGAACTTGTGGGTAGGTGGCAGCCAGGAAGCCCCACTGATTTTCACGTTTCTGACAGCGCTGGAAGTACAAGCACACACAATCATATATAACTGTTCAAGAATATGCTGGGGGATCTGAACTTGGATTTTTATCTGTGACTCCTTGTTTTGCTTAAATTAATCAATTGAAATTTTAGTATAATTATCCTATATTATATGACTAATATCCACTTATCAGTGAGTATATACCATGTGTGTCTTTCTGATTCTGGGGTAACTCACTCAGGATGATCTGGAGGGGACAGGAACTCTACAAGGAGAGCAACAGAACCAAAAATCTGGGCACAGGGGTCTTTTCTGAGACTGATACTCCAAACAAGGACCATGCATGGAGATAACCTAGAACCCTTGCACAGATATAGCCCATGGCAGCTCAGTGGCAAGAAGGTGCCCTAGTAATGGGAACAGGGACTGTTTCTGACATGAACTCAGTGGCTGGCTCTTTGATCACCTCTACCTGAGGGGGAACAGCCTTACCAGTCCACATAGGAAGACAATGCAGCCTGTCCTGATGAGACCTGATAGGCTAGGGTCAGATGGAAGGGGAGAAGGACTTCCCTATCAGTGGACTTGGGAGGGGCATAGGAGAAGAAGAGGAAGAGAGAGTGGGATTGAGAAGAGAGGAGGGAGGGGGCTACAGCTGGGATAGAAAGTGAATACAGTATAATTAATAAAAATAAGATAAAATTTTCAAAAATTTAGTACAAATATCTACTGTGCAGCAGTGTATTCCCCCTGCAATGACTGCATATTCTAAAAATATTTCACTTCATTTTTATGTGTATGAGCACTTTGCCTGCATTCATGCCTGTTCAACATGTGAGCAGACCTCTCATGCAGGCCAAAACCATTTGGCCTGGAGTTACAGACAGTTATGAGCCTCCATGGGTGTGTGCAGACCAAAGTTGAGTTCTTTTTATTTTTAATTTAATTTTATTTTATTAATTACACTTTATTCCCTTTGTATCCCCCCATAAGCCCTCCTCTCCTCCCCTCCCGGTTCCACCCTCCCTCCCCCTTCTTCATGCATGCCCCTCCCCATGAGGTCCTCCTCTCCTTCCTTCTGATCTTAGTCTATCAGATCACATCAGGAATCTTATGTAAGAAGTGGGGAAAAGTAAGATCTGGAGAGGACAGGAACCCCACAAGGAGAGCAACAGAACCAGAAAATTTGAACACTGGGGTCTTCCCAGAGACTCATACTCCAACCAAATACTAGGCGTGGAGATAACCTAGAACCCCTGCACAGATGTAGCCCATACAGTTTAGTGTCCAAAGTTGAGTTCTTTAGTAGAGCAGCCACTCCTAACTGCAGAGCCATTTCTTTGGCCTCTTAAATGGTTGGTTTTAGTGTCAACTTACCTCAAATTAGAATCACCCGAGGAAGGCATGCCAACTTAAGTGTTGCCTGGATTGCTATAATCAATGTGGGGAAAACCCAACCTGATTGTGGGCAAGTGCTTCTAGCACTGCCCAAATTTAAAAGGGTGTCTTAGAAAGACAATGGCTACCTTTTACCCACTTGGCCTTCTCTCTTGCCGTTTTGGTTGATTTATCCTACTGTTGCTGCTAACATGAGAATCAAAGCTTCCAAGTTTCCATCATAGACTAAGGACTAAAGGCTCTTCAGGTTTCCTCAGATCAGGACTGCTGATGAGCTGAGCCCTGTAGGTTAAGCAACTAAAAGGTTGTTGGCCTCTCCATTGTGAGCCAACCATTTTGGGGCTACTCAGACTGCTGAGGCACCAGGCTCAGGGCTGGAAACTACCAGGTTCTCAGCCTCTCAGCTGTGAGGCAACTGTTGTCATTATCTTACCATAAGCTAATTTAATAATATATATGGTATATGACATATAATAAATAAATATGATATATAATAATATGTAATATATAACATGTGGTCTTATTGATTCAATTCCGTTAGAGAACCTTAATCAATACACAGCTTATGTCCCCCTCTCCACCACCTCTTTTTGTCACTACTCTTCCTTTTCCAAGACAGTTTCATATGTACATGCATATACACACATGATTTTATTAGAAGAAACATATTTGTTTTTCTGAGACTGGGTTGAATCACTTAATATGATTATTCCCCATTGTCACTGAATCTTTTTTCTAGCAAAAGCCAATTATATATTCTCATATCTTTATTAAAAGTTACCTGAAAATTATTATATATTTCCAGAATCATGTTGTGGTAATACAATTTTACGAAACTATCACTTTCTTCATATACTGTGAATTCTTGCCAAAGGTTGTATTGAGGTTCTTTGGAGTTTAAAAATACCCATTGTGATTTTGTGATAATATTGTAAATGTTATTACTGCTGTATCTCTGCATGGTTAAACACAGGTACATTTGAATTAATCTTGAATCCAGGAAGACATGGTAGGACAAGCAGCACTTGTCATAAGTGTATTCTTTCACAAGCAGGTGTCCACCCATCACACCTTAGGCCCACATGCCTACAAAAATGAACCAAGTTGCAATGGCGCCTAATTGTTTGGGCTAATAACACAGAACAGCACATTCAAGTTGGGTCAAATAGTCAAGGTATTGCATCATGTTCTTTAGTGCAAGAAAAGCTAGAGGCTTTTTCACAGAAGCGCTTGCATTTGGTTGAACACTTAACATACTTTAATTATTGTATAGAACAGCAAATTAATTGCTCTGCAGCCACAGGGACATCTTTGAGGCAAAACACAGAGTGCAGATCAAAAAATAGTTTTGCAAGCCCCTCCAGCACTCCTCCCATAATAGGATTGCCTACTGTAAACTCACAAGTCTACAGATTGTGGATCCATTACAAAATTTTTCCTGCTCTGCAAACTGTCACATGTTTATAGGTCGGTGATTGGTTTAGAATCTAATTTATTTTAATCCAGTTTGTCTGCTGTTATGGGGATCAGGAACAGAGGGAGGGAGCATGAGTGGTGATGGAGGTCATGCAGAATCCCAGGAATGAGACTGCAGCGACCAGACTCAAAGGTCCAGACCTAAGATTATTATCCAGTGTAACAGCCTTTAAGTGATTGAAAGGCCAATCAGACCATCCCTTCCCATCCTCTAGCACCACTAACGATCAATCAGGTTGCTACAACTATAAGGAAATGTGGGAGATGTGAGGGGTCAAGGTCACATTAGGAGGCTTCTGTAAAGAAGGGGGAAGCAGTCACCTTCCTACCCT
>NW_026593178.1:0-5282 GCF_907164565.1 Psammomys obesus | reverse complement strand
CTTTTTGACGAATTCAGTATAGTCTGTTTCAAAACTTTACAAAAAAAACACTTAAGACATTTATGTACCATAATAATACACCATGGAATAACATAACATTTTAATTTTATAAATATCAGAATACAACAGAATTGGGTATAAAGATAAAAATTCATGACTAGTTAAAACATATCATTTGCACAAAATTTCATCATTTGCGGTCTGCAATTTCCACAGTACTAAATCACTTAGATTCCTGAGCTCATTGGGAGGAAATGAGGAAAAGGGACTACAGCCGCAATACAAAGTAAATAAACTATAATTAATATAAAAATAAAAATTTAATTAAAAAAATCATGAGCTCAGAAGCAAGCAAAAGAAAAAAAAACTACGGGATCAGCATTGGGATTCACCGATTTTGGGAGTTAGTAGATTTTAGAATACATTTACTATTTCCCCATTTGAATATTTTCTGTGACCCAGCTATATCCCTCCTGGATCTGTAACAGAAGGATTCCAAGTCATATTATCACTGAGACACTTGCTGGACAAAGAAGAGGTAGCATATAAAGAGGGGGAACAAGTTTAGTCCTAGGAAGAATAACAAAAAATGGATGCAACTGGAAATATGGGTGTTAGGTTGTGCATATGAGCACTGGACATTCATTGTCATCATTTGGCCAAGAGTGCAAATATATTCTGCATCTGCTCTGCTAAACTTTCATTTTTGTTCATGGTCATTAATTAATAAAAACTTAATTTGAAGGAAAATTGCATTATTTATCTATTTATGTTTTATATATTGTGTTCTGGCTAATGAATTAATCCATTAAATAAAATAGCTTATCTATCATCTGTACACCTAACTAAACTAATCAAGAATTATTTTTCTTAAAGCTTACAGTCTTGCTTAGTTTCTTTAAGTGTACAGATTTTAGTAGGTTTTTCATATATTATATGTCTATATGAATGAGTATATACCATATGTGTCTTTCTGCTTCTGGGATATCTCACTCAGGATGATGTTTTCCAGATCCCGCCATTTACCTGCAAATTTCATGATTTCCTGTTTTTCATTGCTGAGTAATATTCCATTGTGTAGATGTGCCATAATTTCTGTATCCATTCTTCAGTTGAGGGGCATCTGGGTTGTTTCCAGCTTCTGGCTATTACAAATAAAGCTGCTACAAACATGTTTGAGCAGATGTCCTTATTGTGTACTTGGGCCTCTTTTGGATAAATGTCTAGAAGTGGTATAACTGGATCTTGAGGAAGTGCTATTCCTATTTGTCTGAGGAAGCACCAGATTGATTTCCGGAGTGGTTGTACAAGTTTACATTCCAACCAGAATTGGAAGAGGGTTCCCTTTTCTCCACAACCTCTCCAGCTTATGCTGTCACTTGGAGGACTATTTTTAAAATGCTCAATCCCTTTTCAGAAAGGCAAAGAGGATGGACCTCAGAAGAAGGAGAAAACAGGGAACAAGCCAGGAGCCTGCCACAGAGGGCCTCTGAAAGGCTCTGCCCTGTAGACTATCAAAGCAGATGCTGAGACTTATGGTCAAAACTTGGGCAGAGTTCAGGGAATCTTATGAAGGAAGTGGGAAATAGTAAGATCTGGAGAGGACAGGGACTCCACAAGGAGAACAACAGAATCAAGAAATCTGAGCATAGGGGGTCTTTCCTCAGACTGATACTCCAACCAAGTGACATTCATGGATTTAACCGTGCACAGATGTAGCCCATGTCAGTTCAGTGTCCAAGTGGGTTCCTTAGTAATGGGAACAGGGACTGTCTCTGACATGAGCTGATTTGTCTGCTCTTTAATAACCTCCCCCTGAAGGGGGAGCAGCCTTACCAGGCCACAGAGGAAGACAATGCAGCCACTCCTGATGAGACCTAATAGAAGAGGATTAGAAGGAAGGAAAAGAAGACCTCCCCTATCAGTGAACTTAGGGAAGGGGCATGCATGAAGAAGGGGAAGGAAGGGAGGGATTTGAGAGGGGAGGAGGGAGGAAGCTACAGGGGGATAGAAAGTGAATAAAGTGTAATAAAAAATTAAAAAAAATACTGGGAGTGAAAAAAAAAATTTTGGAATTCTGACATTAGAATTCTTGTCTCTTCTCTCTTCTGTTTACTTCTTAGTACTTGTGATATTTATTTTGTATAGTCAATGACAACCGAGTATCACTTTATATTCCTTGTTTGGCTTGTTATAGTTTTGGACTGTGACTACTTCTTTGTTGTCTCCTGCTTCATAGCAACATCTGCCCAATATAAAGGCTGGTTTCCATTTCTTGTTCTTCTTGTGACTGTTGTTTCAGCTCTGGGGTATAACACAGAGCTTAGTGCTTGCTTTGCAAATGCTCTATCGCTGCAGCTTAGGTCTTAGTTCTTTCTAAGTTGTGCTTTGAAGCTATAGCTAAAAATATAAATTATTAAAGACAAGTTCAAAAGTAATTTAATCAGGGCCATCAGTATGGTGCAGTAAGAAAAGGCATTGGTGCCAAACTTGCTGACCCATGTTCTATTCCTGAAATTCACAGAAAGAAGAAAAAGGCCATCTCCTTTGGGATATCCTCTCACGTACACATGTGTTCAATCATACATACATACACACAAAACAAACAAATCAATAAAAGTTAAATTTGCTTAGATATTCTTGTATGAGTCTTTGACTTTTAAATATAAAATTTGTTTATAAAATACATTTTGTTAACTGTATACTAGATTTTGAAATAACTTGGTTGTATTTAGTTATTTTATTAGAGTGTCTTAAAACAGCATGTTTTGTTACCTTGAAATTTTCGAAGAAAGTAAATTTACTATGAATATGAAAAATGACTTCTGGGTTTTTTCTCTTTTCTATTGGTTTACAGGTTAGCTGCTTACATTATATCACATTATATTTCCTTATTGTATGTTTTTAATGCTAGATTTTATTTTCCGTATTCACTTTATTAACCTTTCAATATGTTCGATCTTTGGTTTTTAACCTTTCTTTAACGTTATACTTACCCATCTCTCTTATAAACAACATATTGCTGAATTGCATTAATTGACCCACTTGATGATGTCTTTCGTTTATCATTTGTATTCAAGTGTTATGCATATGTATGTTTCTGATGTGTGTATGTATATGTGTATGATGAATGTATCAACTCTGGTATACTTATGCCACTAAGACATCTGTGTGTGTGTGTGTGTGTGTGTGTGTGTGTGTGTGTGTGTGTGTGTGTGTTTGTGTGTTTGTGTGTTTGTGTGAATGATTATTCATGACACACAGATCAGTTCATGAAGACATTTTCACTCAAGCGTTTAATGCACTCTGACCATATTCCCTCCCCATCACTCTTTTCTGTACCTCCTTCTTCCTACTCTTGCCAGTACCTTTTCTCTTTCCTAAATAGTAAGTTTCCAGTCTACTCTCATATTATATGCATATATATATAACATAATATTTATATATACACACATTTATATTACATATGTGGCATGTAATACATGTTTCTGACACAATTTAGGCATTCCTCATGGCTAAATAAAAACCAAATATTCATGAAAATGTTGTCAACTCATATTTATTGAAACTGGCTGACATATTCGATCTTATGTCATATTTTTACCTTTCCTTTAGGATTTCATTTCATTGTAGTTTACTGATAGCTATTATTGGGGGCCTAAGCACTTATTCTCCTTTCCATGTTAATCCTGATGTTATGTGGCCTTTTTCTAAATATATGTGTATAAAGGTACCTTTGTAATACATTAACCTATTCGGTATCAGGGAGTATAGACATTCCTCCTGCTCTGTCTTATATACCTAATTATTCCTCTTCCTGACCAGGGACCTCCTCAGGCACCTGGGACAGTACAACCGCTTTCATCTCACCCCCTGCTCTTCTGAACTATCTGGGTCTTGTCTATTATTCCTTCCTTGAATTATTTCTTCAGTAGGGTTACTCGAGTTCGATTCTCTAAAATATTTATCAGTAACTACAAATGTTTTTCTTTTACCCTGATAAAAAATAATATCTCAGAAGACTGTGCTGATATCAACTGGTTTCCTTTACGGTCCATATATATTATTATAACCACTTCTTTCCAGTGTTACAATGAGAACTCTTAGATCAGTTCAATTTCCTTTCATTTATTGAGAATGTTTTCAGTGTAGCCTGGTAATTTGTTAATATTTTCTTAGAGCTCAGACTTATTATAGCAGACCGTCTAGAGTGTGTTTTATCATCAGTGTTACTTGACTGTGATGGCATTTTTGTAACAACAGGTTCATGTAATTCAGAGAAATAGTTGTCTGTTTATTTAAATATACACATATAAAAAGCACAGAGAGAATAGTAGATTTTTTTGTGTTTGTGGGAATGGAGCTCTCTTACAGGATTCTAACTTTGGACTTAAAACATGTTAAACTCTGTCATGCTGTGCATATGAAACAAGTTTTTTTTCGTTAATCATGCAAATCATATGCGTTGGTTTTGTACCATATTTAAAAACTACTACTTAATTTATATTTATGCTGTATTGTTCTTACCTTCTTTTACTCACATTGGCATCTGTTTCCTCTACCAGTTCTATTGTTCTCTTCCTCAACACTTTCCAATTCGGTTATGCTGACGTCGTCAAGTATCTACTTTTCCCAGTATCCACTCACCCAAACTATGTAAATAACTCCCATACATTTATTGGTTCTCCAGAGTAAATCTTTGTAGAACGAAATTATGGACATTTGCTGGGAACTTACATGGTGTAGATAGACCTTAAAACTCCTTAATCTCATAGCATACTTGGGTTTCTCTTCTTGTAATATTATTGTCCAAATGCTATGGGAGAAAAGATTGTATTCAACTGGTAGTCACAGACATGTAAGACAGGTACAAAACTAAACACTCTTTTTGAACCCACAATTCATTGATCAGTATGGGTTTTGATACTTGTAAGAAGGAATAGAATACATAGCAACTGCAGTTAAACATGAAATATGTGTCTTAAATGGGTTATATGATCTTATAATTCTGGCACCTAGGCCTGTAACATAAGTTTTACTGAGCGATATGAACATGAGTATTCTTGGATTGTTCCCCTAGACTCCTAGGTGAGAATCTTTCCCTTGACTTAACATTCCTATGTTATGACACATGCCAAATGAGATTTTCATGTCTAAAGCCTGCAATAGATATCACATGGCTGGATGAGTCTAGTGATAGACACCGGAGTTTCCATGTTCTTGTATATTTTACACATTAGCATATATATATATATATATATATATATATATATATATATATA
>NW_026593177.1:0-4639 GCF_907164565.1 Psammomys obesus | reverse complement strand
TCTTTCTTTCTTTCTTTCTTTCTTTCTTTCTTTCTTTCTTTCTTTCTCTTTGCCTGTATGTTTTTCACCCATAGTGAAGCAAGAGCTTAAAGTTGCATTCTTGACCCTCAGCCCGAACCTCATGATTCTCTCTTCCTCTTTCCTAGGCCTCTCTTAACTCTATTCTCACAGTTGCTAAGACTGGAAAACTGGGCTCCAGTCTTGGTCCCCATTCTCCTTTTCTCCCACATCTAATCCACCAACAAGTCCTGCTTTCACCCCCTGGCCACCTGTCCTTGAATCTCCTATTGGCTTGTCAGCTGTGTGCCTCTGGCCTGGTGCCCCTTATGTCCTGTTCAATCCTTTGCTTTTGCCTTGACTACCCACAGCCAATCACGCTCACAGCCACCAAACAAGCTTTCAGATATGCAAATTCTTCCATCACATCTGCAGGTGTTTCCCTTGCACTTAGAACCTTCGAAGCTGAGGTCCTTGAAGTCGCATGAGAATCTGCTCTGCCTTACTTCCTGGCAGCCTTTGCTTCATGTGCCATGGCCCTGTTACGCTGGACTCCTTTCAAATCTTTGAAATGGACAACCTCTTTTATTTCCTTGAGACAAAGTCTTGCTATATAGCTATATCTGGTTTAAAACTTGAAATTCTCCTGCCTAATCCTCCAGAGGACTTGGATTCCAGGCACGTACCACCCTGTCTTGCTAAAATGGCAGTTTTTCCCCCAAGGAGGACTTTTACTCTCTATTGTCCCATCTTCTTATGATTATGGATATTGTAGCCAGAGGCCAAGGAGGCAAGAACTTGGGTGGTGCCTAGTGCAGATATTATCAACAGCTCTGCTGGGCATCACCTTCTTACCCTCGACAATTTACCCTCCCCCCGGGAAGACGAAAGAGGATGAGGGCTGCTTGCCTGAAGGCACCAATTACTGTGAGGAGGGCTGTGCCATGCACCTTTGCAGTAGTTTGGCCACCAAAACAGTTCCAGATGATAGGTGATGTGGACTGCCTGTCCTTTGCCCCTTGCCTTTCTTTCATTGCAGATTTCAGATCCTTTGGGATGAAGAAATCGAAAGGGTGGGGCCGGAGCGGGCCTCCCTGGGCCGCGTGGTCTGGAAATTCCAGAGGACCCGTGTTCTGATGGATATCGTAGCCAACATCTTGTGCATTGTCATGGCAGCCCTAGGGCCGGTAAGGAGGGCTGGCACTTCCGAATTGTCTCCTAGGTGCCCAGCTGGGCAAATGACGTTGTTAGTCACGTTCTCTACAAGCTGGTGGCTTTACTGCATCGTCTTTATCTCTGTGTTCCCTGGGGGTGAATTTCCATAAAGCCAACCCTTGTCAAGCGCAGCCACCGCCGCTGAAATGAATGAACAAAGGCTGCCTGCAAAGTCGTTCAAGGCACCCTGTGTGGAGCGCCACCAAGCGGCCTTCTCCCCATCACACTCTTTTTCAGACAGTTCTCATTCACCAAATCCTGCAGCACATCACCAGCGTCTCCTCTGGACACATCTGGATCGGCATCAGCTTGTGTCTGGCCCTTTTTGTCACCGAGTTTACCAAAGTCCTCTTTTGGGCCCTTGCCTGGGCCATAAATTACCGCACTGCGATCCGATTGAAGGTGGCCCTCTCCACGCTGGTTTTCGAAAACCTGCTGTCCTTCAAGACACTGAGTCACATCTCCGCAGGCGAGGTAAGCGGGTCTGGAGGGAATGTACACTTGAAAAGTTGGTCCCGTTTCTGCGAGTGTGTGGGCCCTGCTTCCTGGATGGAGTGCCACCTTCGTTTTCGCTGTTCATATCCTGCCCATCACATCAGTCCCCTGCTAAATGAGGTGATGGAGACTCAAAAGAGAGGAAGATCAGGCAGAGGAGGGTTCACATCTAAGCTGCGGAATTTGAAAAGCTGGCACAGGGGATCCAGGGTGGCATCATTCGACCCCTTTGATTACCAGCGAGGACAATAAAACAACATAGGGTACACCATAGGTATTTGGTAAAACTGATGGAAAAGGTGTAATCTCGTTACTCAGGAGATGGAGGAAGAAGCTCTGGAAAAATTAAGGCTAGCCTGGGCTATGTAGTGAGAACTTGTTCCCTTCTGGAAAGCAATCCCAGTTGTTGCACTAGACTGCAACCATGTGCATTGAACTTCAGGCTGACATTTTCTTAAGCCCTTAATCTTTAGCAATAAAATCCTTGCCGCTTATTAAAACAAAAAACCCTCCTTAGTCAAGGAAGCCCCACGTTGCATATGCTGAAAGGACTTGCTTCTCTTTCCCAGTTGCTCCCTCAACTGTATGCAAACCATCTTACATCAATTATGAGTAGATTCTGCTTGGAATGAAGCAAGGGCTGGGGACAGAGCCCAGTTAGTGTTTGCCTGGCACGTACAGAGCCCTGGGTTCCATCCACAGCACCACATGAAACAGGTGTGGTGGCTCATGCCTAAGTCCAGCAGTTAGAGTGTAGACACAGAAGGATCAGAAATCCAAGGTCATCCTTGGCTGCCAATGTGAGGTCAGCCTGGGATACATAGGACTCTGTTCTCTTTAAACAAAAAAGTAGCAAAGGACTTTGGAAGACTACAATTCAGAATTCAGGGCTTTTGAAAGGGCGGCTTTGAGAGCCTTCCCTTCCTTCATCATTTCTGTAGAAGATGTCTCTCCTAATGACTCAGGAGGGTTGCAAGAGATCCACTGCCCTACTCTTTGGAGAAAGTCAGTAGGAAGGGGAGAAAACCAAGAATAACATGTCTTCCTAGGGTTGCACTCAGCTCTCTTTAAACATTCTTTCCCAGATCTCGTTCTGTACTTTGGCTAACATGTCACTTTCAGTCCCACAGCCACTTGGCCACACTCTTTGTATAAAAGAGGCAGAGAGCTCCCCTCTCTTCCTCCTCCTCTTCTTCCTCCTCCTCCTTTTCCTCCTCCTCCTCTTCTGTCCCCTCCTCACCTCTTCCATTAGCTCACTCCCTTTCCTTCTCTGATGATCTGGGGACAGGGTCTCACTGTGAAGCCCAAGCTAGCCTAGAACACAGGATCCTTTTGCCGCAGCCTCCCAGATGTTGGGATCACATGCATGTACCATGCCCACCAGAGTAGTCTTCTAGTTGGGTTTTTGCTGCCTTGAGTAAAGCAGAACTGTTTTAATAAGGACGCAAACAGGCTCACAGCATACTATGAAAAACCACTGCATATCTTCGCAGCTCCGGTCTTTGGGATCATCAATTCTAAGAAACTAGCCCTCCAACGTCAAGCCAGAGCAAGACCACAAAACTCATCACGTTGGTCCCTTCGTGTGCCCCACCTCCTGCCAATCAGAAAGCTTCTGAGAATGGTCCCAAGCCTGAACCTATGTGCTTTCTTTCTAGGTACTCAATATCCTATCAAGTGATAGTTATTCCTTGTTTGAGGCTGCCTTGTTTTGTCCCTTGCCAGCCACCATCCCGATCCTAATGGTCGTTTGTGCAGTGTACGCCTTTTTCATTCTGGGGTCCACGGCTCTTGTCGGGATATGTGTGTATATCATATTCATCCCAATCCAGGTAAGTCAGGGCATGTGCAACCCAAAGCGCCTGACATTCGCCATCGCCATACCCGCTTTTGCTGAGCTGAGTGGAGGCCTCCATTCCTAGGGCATGCACTTGAAGCTTGTACCTCTCTCTATGAACCCAAGTGCTCTGTCTTCAGCTGACCCAGTGTCATTTTCTAAGGACTTGAATTTGAGTGCTGCGAGTGGTGGGTAGGGTGGGGAGGGAGGAGGGATGCTTGTACAGGCTGCTGAAGTTCCTACTCTCCCTACCCTGAGTCTTGGCACTTCATTGTATCACCTGACAGATTCCTCGGGGCCAAGCCAGCTGCCATCTCAGCCAAGTCCCCTTAGAACTTTGCTTGGCACTTAGGTTCTGATCCCTGAATTTTTAGGCCAACTGCAGTTCAGCACTTCTCCCTGAACACAGTCCCTTGTACCTCGATTTCAGATGTTTATGGCCAAACTCAATTCAGCTTTCCGAAGATCAGCAATTTCAGTGACAGACAAGCGAGTTCAGACAATGAATGAGTTTCTGACCTGCATCAAGCTGATTAAAATGTATGCCTGGGAGAAATCTTTTATAAACACCATTCACGGTAAGATGAGCAGCTGCTTTGCAGAGCACTTCCATGAGTAGAAGGTGGTTTGTTAAAGGGCCCTTCAAGTTCTGCAGGGCCGGGCATTGCAGTGGGGGTGGGGCGCTGAGGGAGCCTCTGAAGGTTCTCTGTAGGTCAAAAAAAATTTTTTTTTCCCAAGCATTGTAGTGATTTTGGAATAGACCCAGGCATCTGTTCTAATGAACCCAAGGGTGAGCAGCATATGGCTTTGCCTTTTCTGAGGAACAGGAAACCTGGCACTGACCAGTTCCCCTTTACAAAAATAACTCACAAACATATTGGAGTAGTAAAGGAACCGTGTCAGGCTGTCTCCCTGACTTAGAAGATGTTTCACCACTCCCTGGCCCCCAGATCTAGCTCCTCCTTGCTTCCAGTGCCTCTACTGTACCTATATGGCCCACAGACACAATGGTTCTTGAGCAGATATGAGGATACACTTGTAGTTTTCTTTTTTTTTTTTTTTGGAGGTGCTATTATTAAAAGCTTATGTCAGTCA
>NW_026593176.1:0-1696 GCF_907164565.1 Psammomys obesus | reverse complement strand
CATGAAGCTCTAGGCATCTTTATTCTTTTTCATGTATGTTTTTTTTTTAATGTATGTTATATGTCTGTATTGCAAACTGCCCATATTTGTCAATTTTCACTTGTGAAAATGTACCATTGGTTCCAACTAATTGATGCCGTTTAGCAATGTTTAGGCAGTAGAACTATTCCCCACCAAGCTTCTGTTCCCTTACCAGAGGTAGACACCACAGACATGTCGGTGACCATGCCCTGAATTTTTCTGCTCTCTGCAACCATAACTTGTGCCATTGTTTGCAGAAAAATGCCTCATCTGATTTCTCACTTATAGGCCATGCCTTGTGTGTGTGTGTATGTGAGTGGCATGTGGTATGTGAATGTGTATGTGTGTGGGGGCAGGAGCTCACGCGGCAGGCTCTTACTGTGTGTAGACTTGGCTAGCCGAGGACTCACTGAGTAGACTAGGCTGTCCTAGAACTCAGAGGTATTAACCTGTCTCCACCTCCCAAACTAAATCTAGGCTTTTTTATGTTGAAGTTAAAGCATAGAACATGGGGCTGGAAAGACGACTCACTGGTTAAGAACACTGGCTGTTCTTCCAGAGGTTCAGAGTTCAATTCCCAGCACCCACATGGCAGCTCACAATTGTGCAGAACAGTATGAGATTGGATTCCCTGTTCTGGTAAGCATCTATACATGCAAAAACAAACAAACAAACAAACAAACAAACCCACATTCATATACACAAATAGATGAATAATTCTTTAAAAATTTTGAACACAGTGTGTGATGGACACCTTCCTCTCAGCTGAAAATTTATAGGCTTGCTCACATCTGTGAAAAGACATCAATATCATTCATCCTTTGCTTTTAATGTGCATGAGTGTTTTGCCTGCATGCGTCTATGAGCGTCAGGCATGTGCTTGCTGCTGGAGGCGGTCAGAAGAGGGTGTTCAGTTCCATGGAAGTGGAGTTACAAATGGTTGTGAGCTGCCACATGGTTGCTGAGAATCAAACCTGAGTCCTCTGCAAGAGCAACACCTTATCTTAACTGCAAACCATCTCTCCAGTTCTGAACTTTATTCTTCCTAATAGTTGCATTGACATTGGTTCGGAGGACCTGTCATGTCTTGACCAAAGGAAGGTCCCCAAAGCTGCCACCTTTCTTTGTCCTTGTGGTTTCCCTAACTTTGGCCAGGTGGTCCAAAGTATGACACATCCTGGAACATAAGCTAAAGAGGTGGAGTGCAAGTCATGGTGTTGCAGTTGTTTCTGGAGGAAGAATTGCTCTACGCCTCATCCTTCCCTGAAAAAAAAAATCTCAGCTACTGCTAATTTACCTACAGTCCTTCCTAAGAAGACTTCCAAGGAGCTTTGAGGGGCTAGACCAGGATCTGGCTAGTGTTCTCCATTGGAATTAAAAAAAAATGTTTTCTTCCCAGCATCGCTTTAGGTTATCTTCTCTCTCATGCTGCCCTTTGTTCCTATCTAATTTCACTCAGGCCAGGAGATTAAGCACCAAATAAATGCTGGCTCTTTAATGGCACGCCCGGTTCCATCTCAGGCCTCTCTTTTGGAATCTGACTTCTACAGGCCCAGCACCAGCAGCACTTGGATGCCCTCAACATCTAGAGTGCAGGGTGTCTCATTTGGGTTTGTATGAGTGTAGATCTTTCTTTCTTTCTTTCTTTCTTTCTTTCTTTCTTTCTTTCTTTCTT